>NC_044556.1:109608458-109937069 GCF_007565055.1 Rhinopithecus roxellana | reverse complement strand
CTCCATTCACCTGCGTTTCTCCATGCGGAGTCCCAGTCATCTGCACTAGAGACACCTGGACCGTACCCCAAAGATTCTGATTGAGCTGATGGGACCGTCTACATTTTACCAAACTCCACAGATCATTCTCCTGCAGGCGGGAGTTTCTGGACACCCACTGCTTCATTGATATTGAGCAAATGAATGGATGAAAAGTGAATGACGTGAGAAGAGATCCTAATGGAACACCTATGGGAATGCCAACATTTATGGAGGATGGGAGAGTTGAAAGGAAACTGAAGGCAAATGGTCAGAATGGTGAGAGGGGAGTGAGGAGGGAGAAGAATCACTGAAACGAGAGAAGGAATGACCTGCCCCTTTCTCAAAGGGCAGGGCTTTTATAGCTCTGGGACTACACGTGCTATGCCATTCCCTTAACCCAGAACGCTCATCTCCAGGCAAACCATCCCTTAAAACCCAGCTCAGAAGTCTCATCCTCTTGGAAACTTTCCTAACTCTCCCAGGCATAGGGAACGGCTCCAATCACATCTTGTTTGTATTTCTCATTGTAAGTACCTCTACACACTGCCCTTCTTTACTGGCTGCTTTCTCTCTTTCTCATTCTAGGATGATGAGCTGTTTCATGTAGACTAGATGATCTCTCAGTCATCACTACATCTCCCCAAATTCTGGATAAAGTAGTTACTCCATGTGCACTAACTAAATGGCTAAATATATCACAAGAGGATTTCTTAACCTGAGGAACTGGTACATAGACATTTGCTCTACAATTGGTCTTTAAACTGAACATCTGCCTCCATTTCACACACTATTTTCATGCATGACACACTTCACAGTATCACTTTAAATGTTTCTTTATTGGGATTTAGTCTAGAGAGTTATAACTTAGTGGAGAATGAAGAGAAAACGTTATAAGGAACTAATCTAACAAGGAGGTAAACAAGACAAAAGGCAAAGAAAGTACCAGACTGAGGTAAACTCAGCACAAGATGCAGCATTGCAGATGTTGTTTTTGATAAACTGATACATTTGGGACTCAGAAAGGTGTCACACTTCCATTAATGGTGACAAAGAAATTGCCTAAACAGAGATAAACTGCTCAAAGTAAAAGCAAATTTAGTCACTTCTGGAGAAGGACCACCACATTAAGCCCCAATGTAAGAAAATGGTCACTAAATTTGGTGAAACAGAGTTGGAAATGAAAGATACCAAAATAATTGGCAGAAAACAAATCACCCATCTACTTGCCTTAAAAAAAGATTAGAGGAATTATAGATTAAAAGTTAGAGATCACACAGCACTTTGGGAGGCTGAGGCGGGTGGATCGCGAGGTCAGGAGATCGAGACCATCCTGGCTAACACGGTGAAACCCCATCTCTACTAAAAATACAAAAAATTAGCTGGGCGTGGTGGCGGCGCCTGTAGTCCCAGCTGCTTGGGAGGCTGAAGCAGGAGAATGGCGTGAACCCGGGAGGCGGAGCTTGCAGTGAGCTGAGATCGCGCCACTGCACTCCATTCTGGGCGACAGAGTGAGACTCCGTCTCAAAAAAAACAACAAAAAAGTTAGTCAATCACATTAATCATTGAATAGATGGATGGATGAATGAATGAATCAATGAATGAATGAATGAAATGGCGAAGGGTCTGGAACATCCTTGGGGAAACACCAGCATTTGAGGGGCATTTCAAATACTGTTTTCATAGTTTTTAAAGTGTTTCATCACTTGGTGTGTACACCTGAGGAATCATGGCTCAGAAAAGTTGAATGACTTGCACTTGGTCACACAGCTACTAACTTCCTGAACGAGATCTGGAACCCGATCTTCCACATTCAACCTGCTACACTTTTCCACCGCACCACATGAAGCCCCAGCGTATGAAAATGGTCACTAAACTTGGTGAAACAGGTGGAAATGAAAGATACCAACAGGAATCCATCTTGAAACACAAGAGAAAGCCATCTCAAGGAACAGCCTACTTGTCAACACCTCGGTTGACAAGCAGCATACGCAGTGCTGTGAAGCTGGAAATCCCTAACCAGAGGTTTGGGGTGGCCTGGCTGGGAAGGCTGCGTCCCGGGACTCTCCTCTCCACTGTCTCTCGTGTTCAACAATCCCGGGGTCATGTGGAGGGGACATGGAGATGTGCCTTCTAGATCTCGCTTCAGGGGAGGACTTGTTGCCCCGGCTGTGGGCAGTTGGCCTCTAGCTGAGAGCTCCTTCAGGATTTGCTTCCACTGAAGAAAGCCACAGAGTGCTGCAGAAGGCCCAGGGCCTGGCCCTCCCACAGTGGTTCACATCCAAAGACTGTGAGTGTATAAAGCAGTCTTCAGATGGCAGTGAGGGTATAAAGGCCCACCCACCAAGTCCAACGCATGATACAAGGACAGGCCATTTATGCTCCAGCGCTTCCCTGTGGGGCTGGCCAAGGCTTTGTTAGCCTGTTTGGCGGTCTGACTTTTTCCTCGGCACAATCCTGCATCCTCCTGGTTTCTACGGGTGTGGATTTCCAGTAAATGTCCTGCATGCCCAGCTCCACCTGAGTGCTGGCTTCCAGGGAACCCAACCTGTAATCTTCTGCTCTGTTTCCAGACTTACTACCAGCAATCTCCACACACGTAAACCTCTGCTAATGTCAAAGCTTCTTAGCAACAAAAATGGACTCTTCCTCCCTCGCCAAAATGTTGGGCAGCTAATTTTATCTCCAGAGGTCTCAGTTCTCTCATCGAGTGGAAATTAGAGGCAATGGAGCTCTCGGGCCTCCTGGGAGGTATGAGGAAGTCAACCCTCCCCCAACCAGTACTGAGGGTCTCGTAAGATTTCACTTCAGGCTGGGCACAGTGGCTCACCCCTGTAATCCCAGCACCTTAGGAGGCCAAGGTGGGTGGATCACCTGAGGTCAGGAGTTCAAGACCAGCCTGGTCAACATGGTGAAACCCCATCTCTACTAAATACAAAAAAAATTAGCCGAGTGTAATTACAGGCCTGTAATCCCAGCTACTTGGGAGGCTGAGGCAGGAGAATCGCTTGAACCCGGGAGGTGGAGGTTGCAGTGAGCTGAGATTGTGCCATTGCACTCCAGCCTGGGCAACAACAGGGAAATTTCGTCTCAAAACAAACAAAAAAATTCACTTCAAATAAGGAGTTTGCAATTAAAATATTTTGGAAAAGCACTGGTTCTGATGATCCCATAGACCCCTCCCTCTGTAATATTCTATGATGCTCTGTCTTCAGAAAATTCAAACAAGCAGAATAACAAAATGGTACCTAAGGCCACCCACTAATTTGAAAAAGAAATCAACTCATATATAAAGACAAGATCGTAATACAGATTAAGAGAGCGATGGCTTTGAGGCTAAATCCTGGTTTATTGGACAGATAGGGAACTATACATGATGATGGAATTAAGAATCGTTTCCTGAAGGGGTTTGGACAATTTATTACTTTACAGGGCTATCAGGAGGACTTAAGATGGGTAAAGTAAAATAAAAAGTTTCAGTTAAATGAACCAAATTCCATGGCTGAAGTTTGCAATGATCTCTTCCCTCCTGGCCCCCAAACACAGGAGTGTCTGTGACAAAGGCCAACTGAGGGGACATAAGAAATTAGGCCCCACCGTCTCTGTTAATATACCCAACAGACAGGAGCAGTTTCTTTAGTCCCTGCGTATAGGAAAATACCAGTCCAAGTAATGGTTAAAAAGAACATATAAGCAGCTAAAACTCGATGGAAACACTTTATGTAAAAAAATATATATGTATTCATATGCAAGAAAGAAAGTCTAATGGTTACTAAATTGTTACAAATCATGAAAAACTCTAAACAAATCATACCCAAATTACCTTAGAATTTCCCTGTGGGAAATACCAAATGTATGAAAATCCTTAATCATTTAAAGACACCAGGATTAAAATGAATCATCCATATTCTGAAAATACAACGCAGAGATGGTTAAAAAGAAATTTGTAAAATGTGTGCTCCTTGATGTGCTGCACCACCAAATCTACACATTTTAGTAGTGTTTATATTTGGCAATTATCTCTAAAATCCACATTGTTCAGACAAAAGGAACGCAGGTACATTACAGTATATAATGACAGTTGTACATAATGCTTTATGTATGAGCCGCAGTGGTTCATACATAATCCCAGAACTTTGGGAGGCTGAGGTGGGTGGATCACCTGAGGTCAGGAGTTCAAGACCAGCCTGGCCAACATGGTGAAACCCCCTCTCTACTACAAATATAAAAATCAGCAGGGCATGGTGGCATGCACCTGTAATCCCAGCTACTTGGGAGGCTGAGGCAGGAGAATCACTGAACCTGGGAGGTAGAGGTTGCAATGAGCCAAGATTGTGCCACTGCTCTCCAGCCTGGGTGACAGAGCAAGACTCCCTCTCAAAAGAATGAATGAATGAATGAATGAATGAATGAATGAATGAATGAATGATTTACATATTTAAAACTTCAACTGTCTATAAATATAGATCCCAAGTCTGCTAATAAGAAAACTACACACCTGACACTATCTGGAATAGTCAGGTCTTGTGTATACCTATCATAGACTTACTTAAAAAAAAATTTGTCAGGTACAGTGGCTCACATCTGTAATCCCAGTACTTTGGGAGGCTGGGGTGGGCAGATCATTTGAGGTCAGGAGAACAGCCTGGCCAACATGGTGAAACCTTGTCTCTAAAAATACAAAAATTAGCCAGGCATGGTGGCACGTGCCTGTAATCCCAGCTACTTGGGAAGGAGGCTGAGGCAGGAGAATCGCTTGAACCCGGGAGGCGGAGGTTGCGGTGAGCCAAGATTGCGCCATTGCACTCCAGCCTGGGTGCCACAGCGAGACTCTCTTTCAAAAAAAAAAAAAAAAAAAAAGTACTTTACTGTTTAATTTTCAATTACAAACCATCATTTAGTTTGTCATTCTGTAGGAAATTAGGGATTTATTCATTTAAAATTCATTAAAATTTTACCATTTCTTTTGTAGCCTTGCTCCCTGTTTTCTACGAGGAGATGGAGCCGGCCCTGACCACAGCTACAATTTTACCTGAGAAGAGAAGGAAGGGAAAGAGCAGACAGGCTGGGCATAGTGGCTCACACCTGCAATCCCAGCACTTCAGGAGGCCAAGGTGGGAGGATCACTTGAGGCAAGGAGTCCAAGACCAGCCTGGGCAACATAGTGAGACACTATCTCTATAAAAAAATTGAAAACCTAGCTGGGAGTGGTGGCGTGGACCTGCAGTCCCATCTACTTGGGATACTGAGGCAGGAAGATTGCTTGAGCCCAGGAGGTCGAGACTGCAGTGAGCAGTGTTTGTACCACTAGGCGACGCAGGGGTGGCACTTCAGCCTGGGCAACAGAGTAAGACCCTGTATCAAAAAAAAAAAGAAACAAAAGAAAAGAAAAAGAAAGAAGGAAGAAAGGAAAACATGAAGGGAGGGAGGGAAGGAGGGAGGAGGGGAAGGAAGGGAAGGAAGGAGGAAGGAGGGAAGGAAGGAAGGACAGAGAAGGAGAGACAGAGAGACAAAGAAGGAGAGTGGAAACTTTTGGGGATGAAAGGTGGGAAGGGGTTGGAGGAGAAGCTCTAGAATGGAACCATCTGAGCCCTGGGGAGATGGAGAGAGCAACGTGTGATGTAAAGCTCCCTAGACAGAATAGGGCCCGGGGCCTCCTCTCTTCCCACACTGCGGCACTGACCTCCTGGCCTTGCCCTCACCCGCTCTACTCCGAAAGTGTGCAGAGAAGACGCGACAGAAAGCTTGGGAACTAGTACTTGACTCAGCAGCCCCTAGGGGATACGGAAACGACCGAAGCAGGACCAGGTTCCTTCCTTAGGAAACCCTCGTGCTGGGGGCACCAGAGCTCTCAGGAGAGAACAACCTTCTACAGAGAGCCTTCGGATCATGGCTCTGACCAACGCCTGCGAAAGGCCTACCGGGGTAGCTGGAGTCATGTGGCATGAAATCCCATAGCACAGATGGGTTGGCTTTGGAAAAGCCACCAGATCCTTACAGAAGAGACTGAGACTCAAAACTTGCATAAGGCCAGACAGCCACCCTGCGGCAACGCCGAGAGCAAAACCAAGTTCTAGCTCCAAGTCCATGGGTCCAGCCGGTGCTTCCAACACGCCCATCACCACCCAGCTCTCCCATACGGACAGTCATTATCCTTCAGATACGTGGTGCTGGGATGCCCTTGATCTTTAGTCTCACAGACTTAAGAGAGGGTTTTTATCCCTCTCAAAAGAACCGAGAAATTCTCTCCATACAGGACATTTGAGAACAGAGCTCTTTTGTTGCAAATAGTCAGAACATCAAACATTTTTTCAAAAAATAAAAGGTCAAATACCTTTAAAATTTAGTTAGATCTGCATGGAACAAAGGAAGTACTTTCAAGAATGTAAATGGTGAATGTGGGACATGCTAATATCTTAAAAACTCATTTGGCATGAGGTATATACAGGGTGGTAGGCACTACCCAAAAGGAGCTTGGCACTTCATGTAAATCATTTAATTCATGTTATATACATGAAATGTGAAAATCTATACATAAAATCTATATATTAATTAGCTATCCTTATGAGAAAAATGATACATGAATATCTAGACGTAACTTTTAAAAGACAAATCAGGAAATGTCATGTGTCATTTAAAAAGAGTTCACCATGGCCAGGTGCGGTGGCTCACGCCTGTAATCCCAGCACTTTGGGAGGCCAAGGCAGGCAGATCACCTGAGGTCAGGAGTTCAAGACCAGCCTGACCAACATGGAGAGACTCCGTCTCTACTAAAAATACAAAATTAGCCGGGGTGGTGGCACATGCCTGTAATCCCAGCTACTTGGGAGGCTGAGGCAGGAGAATTGCTTGAATCCGGGGGGCGGAGGTTGCAGTGAGCCGAGATCGTGCCACTGCACTCTAGCCTGGGTGACGAGAGTGAAACTCCGTCTCAAAATAAATAAATAAATAAATAAATAAAAGTTCCCATAAGCTTCTTTTCCAATTAATACAGAAATTTTTCAGAGATATCCCCCTGTCATGACAAAACAGTTGGTATCCACTGATGCTCTTTTTTTTTTTTTTTTTTTTTTTTTTTTTTTTTTTTTTTTTTTTTTTTGAGACGGAGTCTCGCTCTGCCGCCCAGGCTGGAGTGCAGTGGCCGGATCTCAGCTCACTGCAAGCTCCGCCTCCCGGGTTCACGCCATTCTCCTGCCTCAGCCTCCCAAGTAGCTGGGACTACAGGCGCCCGCCACGTCGCCCGGCTAGTTTTTTGTATTTTTAGTAGAGACGGGGTTTCACCATGTTAGCCAGGATGGTCTCGATCTCCTGACCTCGTGATCCGCCCGTCTCGGCCTCCCAAAGTGCTGGGATTACAGGCTTGAGCCACCGCGCCCGGCCTCCACTGATGCTCTTTAACCCTCCTCCCATTTTATGTGCCTTTACTTATCCAGAGTCATTTTCTTCATACTTAGATAATATCTATAATCATAACTATTATTTTCATTCATTCATTCAACAAAAACATACAGAGAGTGCCTGAAACAAGAACAACCTAGTTTTGGTCTTCACTGAGCTTGCAGGTCTAAACTAGTCATGGTTTGCCAAGATAATTGTCTCTTCCTCTTCTTCTTCTTCTTTTTTTTGAGACAGAGTCTTGCTCTCTCTGTTGCCAGGCTGAAGTGCAGGGGCACGATCTCAGTTTACTGCAACCTCCACCTCTGGATTCAAGCAAGTCTCCTGCCTCAGCCTCCCGAGTTGCTGGGATTACAGGCATGCGCCACTACAGCCAGCTAATTTTTCTATTTTTAGTAGAGATGGGGTTTCACCATGTTGGTTAGGCTGGTCTTGAACTCCTGACCTTATGATCCACCCACCTCGGCCTCCCAAAGTGCTGGGATTACAGGCATGAGCCACCCTGCCCAGCCTGCCTCTTCTTTTTAAACATAACATCTCCTCACTCCAACTCATTCTCAAAAAGATGTTACAAGGTATGTAATGTTGTATCTAGGTATTCATTAAATCTCCAGTTGGAAGAAATCGTGCTGCACTCACCGTCCATATCAAGTAGTTCTAAAACAACAGACAAGATTCCTTTTTTATCAGAAAAGCAAAATCTACTTATGTGTCCACCTATACTACAGGTCTGGTGTCTGTCTCATCTGAAGTACGCCTTCGTTGGTTTGTATGAAAACTTTGGGTGGTGAACGGCCAAGTTCTCAGAGTATTCTATAGACATACAGCTGGTGTTCCGTCAATGTGCGGCAGTGCCGTAGTTACCAAAATATCAGGCCAGCACAATATGGGCATGATGAAGCAATTGCCTAGTTCTAAAGACGGAAGTGCAGCAGGGCCAAATTTAGCAAAAGGCTCAACAATCCTCCGTCTGTGTGTTGATAAAGGAATAGAATTATTTCAGACTGCTATATGCCTCTAAATATGTGGCTAGTCTTAGCAAACATGCATTTGTTTATACTTTCGGTCACAAAGTCTAATTCTGATATGAATTCTTACTACCACACTAGCCCAGTGTAGCAATTATCCTCCATTTAAAAAGTGCTCTGCGGATAAAAACTCATCTCTGTGATACCTCTGCAGGCTGATAACTCTTCTAAAGCAGGCTTATCATCTCTTTGTAAATGTAAGAGAAAGAAGACGTTCATTCCCCTGGCTTCTTAAGAACAGATGACAAAGAACTCTGACCCTAGCATCAAACTAAACTGGGTTCAAATCTCTCACAGAGTAAAAACAAGTTAAGTAGCTAGTCCTTACCATATGCCAGGCCAGGTTCTCGGAGCTGTCTCTATATCAGCTTATTTAACCCTCATGACAACTGTGACATCCACGACACTATTATCCTTATTCTACAGATAAGGAAATTGAATCACAAAGAAGTTAAGACCTTTTCTTCAGAAAAGGTCACATAGCTCGTAAGTGGCAAGGCCAAGATCTGGACCCGGGTGGCCTGGTTGCAGTGTCCTCTCTCAAACTTTTCACACCAGACTGCCTCGTGTAAATTACTGAAGTTCTCTAAACTACTGTTCCGTCCACGAAATGGGGATAATAATGGTACTGAGCTCACAGGATGGCCAGAATGTTTAAAATCATGCATCTGAAAGTCCTTAACACATCACATACACATAGTAGGTGGTCTTGATTTTAACGAAGCCTGAGTTCATCATTAGCACTCAGGCTACCTCGAAAAATTCCTCTTGGATTGTCAGGGAAGGGAGGCGGCGTTTTAGGCAGCTCTGGCAATGCTTCTCACAGACTTACCAAGAAAGGGGCAGGATCTATGGAAGGAAATGAATTTCACCATCCTTACTGCAACTCTTGTATAAGATACAAATCAATTAATTCATCACATTCTTATCCCATTCAGCATCTTGCCGTCAGGAGGCCCTGCCCAGCTCTTCGGAATTCCTCCTCTAATTCAGCTGTGACTTCTCTAGTTGGCCGGCGCCCAGCCCTCGCCCTGGTGAAGTTCGAGAGCTACATAAGCTGTCTTGCCTTGGATGTTCTTCTGAGAGTTTGGAAGGAAACTCTAATTCCGTTTCTGACAAGTTATTGGCAAAAGGAGATGAAGCGCTTGCCAATTTGCTTCAGGCACCGAGCACGTGAACAGCTATTACACCAGGTGTTATTAATATATTACTTACAACAAACCCAGGTTTCCACCTATTGTTTGGGTCATACAGAGTTATGAATTTTATACTTTACAAAGTACTGTATTTTTTCTAACTGAGAAAACTTGGAACGTGTGTTGAAGAATTCAGTCCTCAATGTGAGATGTATTTATTACAAATGAGTCTTATTTCAGAATCGGTTTGTGGGTTAAATGACCAATACCGTTTCTTCAAATTGATCACTTGCTAAAGCCGAAGACCGGGACAGGTGTCACTCCCAGGGCTCAGCCAGCCAAGCTCGCAGGAATGAGGTCAGTACCCTGATGAAATGGCTTACTTTTTCCTCTAAGGAAAGTTGATAACTTTCTCCCAAAGAAATTTCAGAGCTGGAAGGAAGAGCTTTGGATGCTCTACACGTGGGGACTTAGAAAATGAATATCTAAGATGCAGTAGTCCTAAAAACTCCCACTGTTCTTAGCAAGCACTTTACCAGGCATCAGACCTACCAGCCTGAACACCAAGCAGAAGCCAAATCAAATGAAACAAGGCCTCTGTCCAGCTCTATGGCCCTCCAGGCCCTGGGCCCAGCAATTGGCTAACAGAGAGCCATGTGTGCTACTGAGCTCTTTCCAGACAACGTGATTTCTGAAGAAATGCTGCTCACTTTGCCTCTCTATCCCCCTCACATTACTCTAAAGTGGAGGGCTAGAAAATATGTAAGTGGAAACTTTTTGGCTTACTCAAATTATACTATATAAAGTTGTCTATTTATCTGTGGGCTAGGGTTCCAAGCTGTGTGTCCTCAGCCAAGTTTACCTGTCCTGGAATAATAGATTATAATCTCTACCTCACTTCCGATAGACTATGGCAGTGCAGGTTAGCTATGAATTAGGGACTCTACCTCTATTTGGCTTTACCCCTAGACTTACCATGTAGCCTTGGCTCAAACACCTGCGTATCTGGGCTGATTTATGTAACCTCTTCAGACTATCATGATGTTGGATTAATCTAGGTTATATTTGTAAAGGATGACCCTCTCCAGGAAAGGAAACCACACACACACACACACACACTTCACTATTATTCTAGTGTTCTCTTACACTTTTAATATTAGTCAATGCCAAGGACATTGAGAATTGTCCTGAGTTTGAAGCTCCCATACATCTTCCTCTTTGGACAAAGGTAACATGAGCTGCTTGGCATCACTGAAATAAAAGAGATTTGGTCTAGATAACAACTGATAAAAAATGCAAGTTGTTCCTTCAGGAGTCATACTAGTCTGACAACTGGCTGCCTCATGAATGTAACTGTGTCTGCTTTTCTTAAAGAACACTTGTTAATTTTCCTCTTCCCTTCTAACACACACACACACACACATACACACACACACACACACAGACACACACAACTTCCCATTTTCCTTACCAGTTCCTCGACTGCATTTGCCATCTGATGCAAGAAGAAGAATGTGAACCCGTCAGAGAAACACAGGCAGGGAAGAAAGAGGAGTGAGAGGAGACTAGCCTCATTGCCTCCCCTTCTCCCCAGTTCCTCTCAGATTCTGTACCTGGAAGGACAAAACCAGGAGGCAGTGGGTGGAGACTGGCCTTTCTCACGGCAGCCTGGAAGAGCAGCTGTTAAATTATTGAGAGTTCCTGGCTAAAAGAAAGTGAAATGTTAATGACCATATTATGGAAAGGAAGAACATTTCACAATCCACATAGATTTAAACTATCTTTTCAGGAAGAAAGCTCAGTATACATGACTGAGAGCCCTCAGACACAGCTTGGAAGAAATGATCGCTTTGCTTATATGCACGCTCTGATTGCCAACTGCTGCACTCTCTCCCACCCCTCACTTCTTCTGGTGGTTGCTGTGGATAAACTGTTTTCGGCTACTGTTCATAATTTCTATTTTCAGCATGTTCTTCCTTAACCCAGTTGCCTCTCGGGTGAAGATTTTTGCTGGCAGAGTCAAGGATAACATTCCACTAGCTTCTGATAAAACACACGGAGCCGAGACTGGTAACCTTCACATCCAGGCTGACTTATCTGAGTTGCCCCTGAGGTCTCTGATTCAATTTCCAGCTTCTCTGACCACACTAAAGCCAACTGGGTTAAAAATACTGGAATATAAAGTGTGGCAGACCAGGCTCTCATCCCACCTACCTCCCTCTGCTCCCAGAAGGAAGACTTCTACACAGAAAGGAGATATGCAGGGAAACGGAACAAGATGGCCATTTGATGGATAATCATAAATGATGGGCCGGGCGCGGTGGCTCAAGCCTGTAATCCCAGCACTTTGGGAGGCCGAGACGGGCGGATCACAAGGTCAGGAGATCGAGACCATCCTCGCTAACCCGGTGAAACCCCGTCTCTACTACAAAATACAAAAAACTAGCCTGGGCGAGGTGGCGGGCGCCTGTAGTCCCAGCTACTCGGAGGCTGAGGCAGGAGAATGGCGTAAACCCGGGAGGCGGAGCTTTGCAGTGAGCTGAGATCCGGCCACTGCACTCCAGCCTGGGCGACAAAGCGAGACTCCGTCTCAAAAAAAAATAAATAAATAAATAAATAAATAAATAAATAAATAAATAAATAAAATGATGATTGAATGGTTGAAAAATCAACTGCAAGTCACATACACAGTTTGAGATGAATGATAATATGATAGAATAAGTATGTTTTCAAAATAGCTTCACCTAAGTGTTGCTTTTTAATAATTGGAAATCTCACCTGAAGTGTTACAATTGTTACAATTATCTCCATTCTTGTCACACTATCAGTAATTTACTTTAAAATACAGTCCTTCAGGCCGGGCACGGTGGCTCACACCTGTAATCTCAGCACTTTGGGAGGCCAAGGTGGGCAGATCACCAGGTCAGGAGTTCGAGAGCAGCCTGGCCAACATGGTGAAACCCCGTCTCTACTAAAGATACAAAAATTAGCCAGGCGTGGTGGTGCACACCTGTAATCCCAGCTACTCTGGAGGCTGAGGCAGGAGAATCGCTTGAACCCGGGAGGCGGAGGTTGCAGTGAGCCGAGATCACGCCATTGCACTCCAGCCTGGGCAACAGGGCAAGACTCTGTCTCTAAATAAACAAATAAATAAATTACAGTGCTTCAGTATACATAGTATAATAATGTGTGGGTTCGTTATTAATTTACATTATAGGAGTAGTGATTTAATATTTGGAGTGCCTTTTTCAGGAATACACACTTCAGGGGTGATTGGTTAGTTGGCGCTTGATGTGTAAAATTTTCGCCATCATTTAATTTCCAACTACTGTCTGAAATCCACTGAAATTTCTTCTTTAACCTATTGGTTATTTATAAGTAGATTGCTTAATTTCTAAACATTTGATGATTTTCTGATTTTCTAATTTTCTATTTTTATGGTCATTGACTTATAGCTTAATTTCTCTCTGGTCAAAAAAAAAAAAATACTCTCAATGATTTTAGTCCTTTGAATTTTGTCAAGAATTGCTTCATGAGCCAACGTATGGTCAATTTTGGTTAATGTCCCAGTTGTACTTGGAAATGAATTGTGTCATTGTTGAGACATTCAGATCTTCTCTCCTTCTATGATTACAGACTGGTTTCTTCTTTTTATTCTGTACATTTTTGGGTATTTATCATTAGTGATAAATTAAAGATACTTATTTATTTACTATTTTTGAGATGGAGTTTTGCCCTTGTTGCCCAGGCTGGAGTGCAACGGTGCAATCTCGGCTCACCACAACCTCCGTCCCCAGGGTTCAAGCGATTCTCCTGCCTCAGCCTCCTGAGTAGCTGGGATTACAGACATGTGCCACCACACCCAGCTAACTTTGTATTTTTAGTAGAGATGGGGTTTCTCCATGTTGGTCAGGCTGGTCTAGAACTCCCCACCTCATGATGCTTCTTGAAAAGTCTATTTTCTCTGATATTAGAACTATGCCAGCTTATTTTGGTTGGCATTTACAAGGTGTATCTTTTTTTTTTCATTCTTTTATCTTCAACTTTTTTTTGTCCTTAAATTTATGCAGTGTATCTTACAAGCAGTATTTAACGAGATTTTGTTGTCTTTAAAATACAGTCTACCAATAACTATCTTCTAATTAGAGTATTTAGCCAATTTTCATGTAACTCAATTACAGATATATTTGAATTTATAGCTACCATCTTACAGTCGTTTTCTATTAGTCCACCTATTTTATATTCTCTTTTCTCTTCTTTCTTGAATTCTTTTAGATTAATCCCGTATTTTTCATTCTATTTTCCCTTTTATGCATTATTTTACTAGTTGCTCTGCAGATTACATTGTGTGTCCTTCACTTATGATAGTCTAATAAAAGTCTGAGTTTTAATACTTACAGATGTTACGATTTCATTACACTTTCACTCCATTTATCCCCTTTCACTTCTCGTATTATTTTTGTCATGCATTTAATGCTACATATATTTTAGCGCCCACAAAATCCCATTTTTGTTCTTTTATATGGTCAATGTTCATTTATATTTGCCCCATATTTATTTTCTGAACATTTTACAAAAATAGAATTGTATGGTGAATGCCCATATGCCCTTCATCCAGATTCTTTAATTTTTCCACATTTCTGCACGTGAAAATTTTTTCTGCATTTACTTTATCACATATTTATCCATCCCTCTATCCAGCCATCAATACATCTTATATTCTTAATACATTTCAACTTAACCACATGTTGACCCTTTCTGTCAGCTTTCATTCCTTCCTGCATTTCTGGGATCATTTTCTTCTTATCTGTTGACTTCCTTTTAGTATTTCTTTCAGTGTTCATGTACTGGTGATAGATTCTTTCCATTTTTGTCCTGAAATGTCTTTATTTCACTTCAATGTTTGACGAATATCTTTGTTAAGTTTGTAAACTTTTAGGTTGACAGTTACATTCTTTCAATTCATGAATACGACATCCCATTGTCTCTTGGCATCCATTGTTTCTGTTGAGAAAGAATTCCTGTCTTATTGTTGCTCCTTTAAAAATAATGAATTTTTTTCTCACGGCTTTAATCATTTTTCTCCTTGGCTTTTGTTTTCAATAGTTTTACCACATTGTCCCCAGCTGTGGTTTTCTCTGTGTACATCCTAGTTGGGGCAAGCCAGGGCTTCTTAAATCATGTTTTGAAGTAGAATTGTAGGCGTTAGAGGCTGAGAAAGGTAGGAAGGAGAGGTGGATGGGGAGAGGTTCGTTAATGGATACCAAATTATAGACCCAATTATAGCTAAGTAGGAGGAAGGAGTTCTGGAGTTCAGCAGCACTTTCAGGCGAATATGGTTAAGGATGATTTATTGTATGTTTTCAAAAAGCTAGAAGAAAAGATTTTGAATGTCCACAACACAAAGACATGATAAATGTTTGAGTTGATAAATATGCTAATTACCATGATTTGATCATTACGCATTGTATACCTATACCAAAGTCATCACTTTTTATCCTATAAATATGTACAATTATTATGTGTCAACTAAAAAGAAAAAGAAAAGGAAAAAGACATTGCTTCTGCCCCATTCCCTCTTCCCCTCTTCTGGGCTTTCCATTATATGTTACATGTGTTCCATACGTCTCTTCTGCTCTTTTCTGTATTTTGATCCTTTTTTGTTCTCCCTGCATCTCTCTGGATATTTTCAACTGATTTGTATTCCATTTCACTAATTCTGTCTTGTACTAAATCTAACCTGCTATTAGATCCACTTGTTGTGTTCTTAATATCCATTATTTCATTTTTTAAGTTCCAGAATTTCCTCTTTCTTTTCTTTTCTCTTCTTTTCTTTTCTTTTCTCTTTTGTGAGACAGGATCTCTGTCACCCAGGCTGAAGTGAAGCTGACTCCCTGCAACCTTGACCTCCCAGGCTCAGGTGATCCTCCTACCTCAGCCTCCCAAGTAGCTGGGACTACAGGTGTGTGCCACCATGCCTGGCTAATTTTTGTATTTTGTATAGAGATAAGAGTTTCACCATGTTGCCTACGCTGGTCTTGAACTCCTGGGATCAAGCCATCTGCCCACCTCAGCCTCCTAAAATGCTGTGATTACACAGGTGTGAGCCACCCCGCCCAGCCCCAGGTTCTTTTTATGAATTGCAATTTTCTGGTGAAATTCTGTATTGTATCATTTATCTTCCTGAACATACGAATCACAGATATTTTGAAATTTATGTCTGATAATGCTGGTAAACTATGGGTATTTTTCCAATGCTTTTTTTTTTTTTCCTTTAGGCCTATTTCTTGGTATGCTTGATCATTTTTGATTGAAACAACTTATGGGAAATGTAGAGACTCCTATCTTTCTTCAGTGATCATTCACCCAGTCCTCTGGTGGGCAGCCTGAATGGGAGTGATCAAGCTACACCAATCCCAGACTGAGCTCACTAAGATTTTGTATCGCTTGTCTACTTCAGGTTCACATCTATTTTTAGGGTATGATTCTTCAAGGATCCCAGTGGGGTATCTCCTAATGCCTCTTCTCCTGGCTAAGCTTTGAATATGATTGTTTATTGTTGATTTGTTTGTTTGTTTGAGATGGAGTTTGGGTCTTGTTGCCCAGGCTGGAGTGCAATGGCATGATCTTGGCTCACTGCAACCTCTACCTCCCGGGTTCAAGTGATTCTCCTGCCTCAGTCTCCCAAGTAGATGGGATTATAGGTGCCCACTACCACACCTGGCTAAGTTTTTGTATTTTTAATAGAGATGGGGTTTCACCATGTTGGCCAGGCTGGTCTCAAACTCCTGACCTCAGGTGATCCACCCACCTCGGCCTCCCAAAGTGCTGGGATTACAGGTGTGAGCCACTGTGCCCAGCCATGTGATTTTGTTTATTTTTTATTTTTATTTTTTACTTAGCACTGTGATACTGAAAATTCCACTTAAGGCCGGGCACGGTGGCTCAAGCCTGTAATCCCAGCACTTTGGGAGGCCGAGACGGGCGGATCACGAGGTCAGGAGATCGAGACCATCCTGGCTAACACGGTGAAACCCCGTCTCTACTAAAAAATACAAAAAACTAGCCGGGCGAGGTGGCGGGCGCCTGTAGTCCCAGCTACTCGGGAGGCTGAGGCAGGAGAATGGCGTGAACCCGGGAGGCGGAGCTTGCAGTGAACTGAGATCCGGTCACTGCACTCCAGCCTGGGCGATAGAGCGAGACTCCGTCTCAAAAAAAAAAAAAAAAAAAAAAAAAAAAAAATTCCACTTAAAATGGTTTTTTTGCTTAGTCTCTTGCACTATACAGCCTAATATTTGGCAAATGCTTCAAAGGAGAAAACTACTGGAGTATCCAGTTCACTTTTTTGTCTCTTCCTCCCAGGATCTTAATCTCTTAAGTCTTGTCTACCTTGGCAGGTCTGAACCCCAAATTTTGTCTCTTAAACCTCATTATACCACCAAAAGGTCTGCTGCCTTCTCAGCAGATGAACAGGGAGAGAAAAGTGCCTACTCCCTCTCTATAGTTCCCATCTATCTCAGATCTTAGCTACGCAAGACCTGGTTGCCTCGGCAGCTCTCTCAGACAGTTCTGGCTCAGTAGGAAGCGTCTGTACAGCCTCAGCTGAGGCCAGAATCTGTTCTGACTGCTCAGTGCCTATGCCAGTCCAAGCTACCATCTGAGAGTATCAGCAGAAGGTTACATTCCAAAGGCTGTTGCCACACTGCTTTGGCTAGCTCTATTACTGGTCAACGGCAGAGGTTAATTGGAATCATGGAAGTTAGAAATTATTTTTCTTTGGTGCACATGGTTATGTTCAAGATATAGTGATTGGCTAGAAATATTGAGCAGGCATTCCTGCTCTTATAAAACCCAGCAAGCCCAATTAACCTAGGGATTTGAACTGATTGGCCTATTGTTCGGGTCATTCCAGGAGCACTTTTCTCTGCTTGACTACCTGGATGATTATTCTGGCTCATGCCATTAGTGCAATAACCACAGTCGCCTCTAGGGTACCCGTTATGTAAAGTGCCGTAGGATTACCTAAAAGGATAGGGGCATGGCTTTTCATCAAGTTTACAAAACGAATTGTAGGACTCTTCCGGTCAGCTTGCTACACGTGTCTGTAAGTATGGCAGAATTTGGCTTAAGACTGATTTCCTGTCTGGGCACAGTGGCTCACACCTGTAATCCCAGCACTTTGGGAGGCCGAGGCGGGTGGATCACGAGGTCAGGTGATCGAGACCACCCTGGCCAACATGGTGATACCTTGTCTCTGCTAAAAATATAAAAATCGGCTGGGTGTGGTGGCATGCGCCTGTAGTCCCAGCTACTCAGGAGGCTGAGACAGGAGAATCGCTTGAACCCGGGAGGCAGAGGTTGCAGTGAGCCAAGATCACGCCACTGCACTCCAGCCTGGGTGACAGAGCGAGACTCCATCTCAAAAACACAAAACAAAAAAAGAGATTTATTTCCTTTGTAACACAACCTGGAAACAAGGTTTTGCAGGAGAAAACCTATAGCCCCACCTCCTTTGAACTATGGGAGGCTAATGATATTTACCAAAAATAACTGCAGATACCAAATTGGCTTAGGTCAGTTTGAAAAATGTCCTTTGGTCACAAATTGATGCAAAACTTCAGTGGCCATGGTAGCCTTATTTAGTCTGGCTTGCCACCTTTGTTTTTCTTTTAAAAATATCATATGAACTACTGTAATGTTGGCTTATTTTTAGCCCAGTTTACCCACATTCTCTTATTAGCTCTAGTTATACACAAAGAGAAACTGGGGCTATTGAACGGCCTCCCTAAAGTTGATGGTTGATAGTTGAACACTATTTAAGAGAACTAACCTCTTCCCTGTCCCCATCAGAAGAAAGCTTATAAAGCCTGTAGATATCATCTTCAACAAAAAGAACATTAGAGAACCTGATTCTGCTTCAACAAAACACCCAGAGAACCCGGGGAGGCCTCCCAGAGTGGCATTTCTGACCATTGCGAAGGGTTTAAATTGTGTTTTAGGAAAGAGTTGACAGGCTCAGCCCTTGTCTTCAAGGGCTCAGAGGAACAAGCCCCAAGATGCAGATAGTAAAACAGCACTGCTGCTTGTCCTGCTGTGAAAGCAGACATTATGGAATCTTCAAACTCTTAAACTTGGCAGGAACTTAAAGATTTTCTGGCTCGTGTCTCCATTTCAGTCAGAGAAACTGAGGTGAAGAGAAATTTGGTAACTTAGCCAAGGTTACACAGGAGGTAAGATCTGACTCAGAAGTCAGTTTACTAGATTTTTTCTTTTCTTTTGAGGTAACCTCGCTCTGTTGCCCAGGCTGGAGTGCAGTGGAAGGATCTTGGCTCACTGCAACCTCCGTCTCTCAGGTTCAAGTGATTCTCCCATCTCAGTACCCTGAGAAGCTGGGATTACAGGCACCCACCACCACACCCGGGTAATTTTTGTATTTTTAGTAGAGATGAGGTTTCACTATGTTGGCCAGGCTGATGTCGAGCTCCTGACCTCAGATGATCCACCCGCCTCGGCCTCCCAAAGTGCTGAGATTATAGGCGTGAGCCACTGAACCCAGCCCAGTTTACTAGATTTTTAATCCATTGTCCAGTTTATAGCTCCTTGTTTTCTCTCCTCCATAAGGAGCTCCTAGAGGCCAGTGGTTCCCGCGCAGGCTACAGGAACATTCCCTGAGGCTTACTTTATGATCCAGGCCAAGTTAGGTCAGGATCATGCTGAATCTGGCACAGGAATTTTAGGCCACCTGTGTCCATCCAGCCATCTCAGACATGGGAGAACAACCCAGGCAAGGAAAACAGAAGATCTTTATGTGAGCATAACAGGCGACAATGGCAGTGAGTAGGGTGGGCTACATGGAATTCTGAAATATTGAGATCAAGTTATCTTCGTTTGAGAAGAGAAATATGAAAATACTGATGCCAGCAAGACAAAGCCACTTATATATAAGCTTTGACCTAAATTTTTTAGGTCCTACATCTCTGGTTGAAATTCATTTCATTCTTTTGATAATATTGGTAGAGAACAAATATGCTGTCTAAAAAATTAACTCTGCTCAGTGATTTCTCATGGGACAAACTCCAATCTCAGCAACAAAATCAAAGAGGAAAAAATTCTTCAGTACTGAAGAGGTGGGTATGTGTTCAAATTTTCCATAAAAAATGAAGCATTGTGAGGATCTGACTTATTCACCACTATTATGGATATTTCAAAACACCATTACCTGCACTGTTTTGGTTTCTCCAACCATAAGGAGAGTTAATGTATTTCACAAATACAGAAATCACAAAACACCTGGGATTCCTGATAGAAAGGTTCACATACAGCAACAAATGCAACAGAAAACCGTTATCAGGTATTCTCAAGTATTTTTCGACATACATATCGTTTTCTAAGAATTCAGTATTGAGGAAGAAAACAAATCCAAGGTAGAATGAATGGAAAACAGGCACTGCTTTCGATGAGACACTAATATGAAACAGCTGCTTTTTATTAACAAGTAGCCCACTGACAGGCTAAACATATGAACATGGACTGCATAATAAAAATGTGTTCTACAGGCCGGGCAAGGTGGCTCACGCCTGTAATCCCAGCACTTGGGGTGGCTAAGGCAGGTGGATCACGAGGTCAGGAGATCGAGACCATCCTGGCTAACACAGTGAAACCCCGTCTCTACTAAAAATACAAAAATTAGCCGGGTGTGGCGGGCGCCTGTAGTCCCAGCTACTCGGGAGGCTGAGGCAGGAGAATGGCATGAACCCGGGAGGCAGAGTTTGCAGTGAGCCGAGATCGTGCCACTGCACTCCAGCCTGGGCGACAGAGCGAGCCTCTGTCTCAAAAAAAAAAAAAAAAAAAAAAAAAAGAATTTGTTCTACAGAAGCCTGATTGGTATGGGGTCCATGGAGAACTCTCTCGTGGACAGTCTGAGAAGAATCTAATATGGGAATAGTAAGTCTAGTTTCAACATTCTTCTGTACTGGATCTACCTATCTCAGATACCACAGATCACTCCCAACACTATTTCCTGCCAAGTTCAATACTCAAGGGAGAGGCCAGGCAAGTAAGATGAAACTGACTTACTGTTCGGAGGAGTCGAACAAATCTACAAACAGCAGTGCAGTGGTTACAAGTATGGGCTTTGGACGGAAAGAACTAGGTTCACACACAGCTCAGTCGTTTATTAGGGAGTGGTGTCTGGGCATGTTCCTTACCTGCCCGAGCCTCTGCTTCTTCCTTCTGTCAAATTGGGATATTAGCAATATCTACCTCAAAATGTTTCTATAAAACTCAAATGAGATAATCAGTATAAAGTTCTTAGCAAAGTTCCAAGCACTCTGTAAGCACTCAGTCAATGTTAGCTATTATTATGAATAGTAGAAGAATAAGAATAACATTAGCAATGTCTAAAGAGAAAGTGTTCTGGCCCATATTAACCTAAGCCACATCACATGATACCATGACGCCTTCTACCCAGCAAGTTTATTTCTGCCTTCTCATAACCCTGGACTTTACATATACATAGCCCTACGAGAAATCAGAAATTAAAAATAAATCCTCTTTTCTGCATTAAAAAAATCACAAACTTAGCTAACACGAAAACTAAATATTTCAAGAAAAAGGCAGTGCTGTATTTAAAATGTTCTATATCTGAATGTCTGGAAAAATGACAGGTTGAGATACTTGCAGACTATCCCAAAGTCACTTTAGCCTCATGTAGCTGACACCTCTTAGACTTCTACCCCAGGACTTGACTGTGGATTGCACAATTTTAAAAGAAAACGAGCTATAGGATTTACTTCCAGGAGATACAAATATTGTTCCTATACTAGCATTAGAAGTCCAGTCCGTGTTTATTCATAACCGAAACGCAACTGCAAATTTAAGAAATGAAACTGCATCCTCTTATCTGCTCCTGAGGGTTGAAAAGGATGTCTGAGTTCTCCTTAGGGGGTTTCAATAAGTTTATTCAAGAAAATGCCAGAAATCCGGAAGGACTGCTTTATAATGAGTATGTTTATAATGATCAGTAAGTGGCCTTTACCTAGATCCTCAGTGAAGAGGTTTCGCTGCCAGACTTGGAGCTGGACCACCAGTTCCATGTCCTGCAGTGATTGGAAGAGATACGAATTTGCTTTCCTGTCCATGCAAATCTGCTGTAAGGGATTCTAGAGTAGCAGAGCCTAGAGAGTTATCTGAGATGGAGGGTAGAGGACATTTGCAAATAAAAGAGCCTGAGGCTTAAGAGTCACTGGAGGAGCTTTAATCTTATCAGCATATTTTGCATCTACCAACTGCAAACCCAGCCTAAGGCATAAAGAATCTAGTCTTGGTCCCTCTGTTATTAAGGACTCACTCACAAAATTAACCTCTTAAAGATCTGCCCTCTGATTTTAGTGTCTGAAATGCAAATGAAGCAGCCCTTCAATGCCTTGAGATAATTACAATAATCTTCTTAAAGCTAAAATGCTTCACTCAACTCTAAGTCTCCATTATAACCCGGATCCCAGTCTTCAGTTCATCAGAAGCCAGACAGAGGAGGATGGGGCCACAGCAGAGGACTGACAGGATCTGTGGCTCAGATCTGACTCCAGGGATGGACATGGACCAGGAGGTGCCTGTCCCCGAGGCAGGGAGGGTAATTCATTCCCCAGGGGCTGTTTCTTCAGGAACTGCTCAGACGGGAAGTGACAGGTGTCATGGCTCAGTCCCTTGTCCTTCATATCCTCTCAAACAATCCTACACAGCAAGGAGTATATGATTTGGGTAGAGGTTTCAGAGAGCATATCTATTGTTAGGCTCTGTTGGAAAAATTCTGGCCAAATGTCAGGTGGGTACAAAGTTGTTGCTGATTTTTTTTTTTTTTCCATAGGGTTAGAGGGTTCTTTTTTGAAGCTAAGTGAGCCTAAAAGTTGCTATTAAAGCAATGAATGAAGACGCTGTACCAGTGGAAAGTATGGGTTGGCCAGTGTGGTGGCTCATGCTGGTAATCTCGGCGCTTTGGGAGGCCAAGACGGGCAGATTGCTTGAGTCCAGGAGTTTGAAACCAGCCTATGCAACATAATGAGACCTCCATCTGTACTTAAAAAAATACAAGGCCGGGCGTGGCAGCTCATGCCTGTAATCTCAGCACTTTGGGAGGCTGAGGTGGGTGGATCACCTGAGGTCAGAAGTTCGAGACCAGCCTGGCCAACATGGTGAAACCCGTCTAAAAATACAAAATTAGCTGGGCGTGGTGGCAGTCGCCTATAATCCCAGCTACTTGGGAGGCTGAGGCAGGAGGATCCCTTGAACCCAGGAGGCAGAGCTTGCAGTGAGCCAAGATCACACCACTGTACTCCAGCCTGGGGACAGAGCAAGACTCTGTCTCAAAAAAAAGAAAAAAAAAAATTAGCTGGACGTGGTGACATGCGCCTGTAGTCCTAGCTACTTGGGAGGCTTAGGTGGGAGAATCACCTGAGCCGAGGTTCAGGCTGCAGTGAGCTGAGAGTATGTCACTGCACTCCAGCCTGGGCAAATGGAGTGAGACCCTGTCTCAAAAGAAGAAGAAAAAAAAAAATAGGATTAGTAGAGAGTTCAGGCCTCAAGACTACCTTTCCTTTAACTCTTTGCCTTTGATTGTGTCAAAGAGTAGTGTGTAGGCAGCTTGGCAGAAAGCCCAAAAGCAGACTGTGAGGGCACACCGTGAAGCTCTGACCTGAAGGAGGTCTTGCGCTTTTCCACGCTACAGTGGTGCCAGCATGCAGGCCCCACGCTTGGTTGACTACTCTGCTGTTGCTGCATTGACACTTTTAATCATTTTTGAGCTAGAGTCCCTCTGTTTCATTTTGCACTGAGCCCTGCAAATTATATAGTTGGTCCTGGAGATGACATGTTTCTCTTTTAGATACATACGGGCCACCAATCTGTTTAAATCTGTTAAATTTGAAACTGCAAATGCAGGCGCAAAAGACCATGTCAGAAAGATGTGGGCATGATCACACTTACAGCGACACAAAGAGGTATCATGACACAAGCTACACTGGCAAAACACTTCAAGGGCATCTAACCACCCCCCCATTCTCAATTCTCCACAATTAGAGATTCATTCCACATATACAGGGAGCCATGAAGGTTTGCTATCAGGAGCCAGCCCCTTGCAACAAACCCATCCCTCAGGCCCAGGACCTCTGACTTTGGAACAGTTCTGTGGACAGGAATGAAGCTCTGCAAAAGTGTAGTTCTTCCTACAGGCTGGGAGGCCTTGAGCAAGCCACTTATTAAAGCTGAACCACAGCCTGGGAAACACAGCGAGACCCTGTCTCTGCAAAAACATTAGCCAGGCGTGATGGCATGTGCCTGTGGTCCCAGCGACTTGGGAGGCTGGGAGGCCAAGGCTGCAGTGAGCTGTGATTGTCGCCTCTACACTCCAGCCTGGGTGACAGAGCGAGACCTTGTCTCAAAAAAATTTTTAATTAAAATAAAAAATGTAAAATAAATAATGAAATAAAATAAAGCCAAACCTTCATTTCTTCACCTGTAAAGTAATAACTACTTTACTGGATTGCTGTGAGCACTAATGAGACACTATATATGAAATTATTTTGCACATTTAAGAGCTCTCTATAAAAACCATTTATATAGCACTATATGTGATGGTCTCCTCTTTTTTTTTTCTCCCTTGAATTGCCAACTCCGTCTTACACTTTGCTGAAACTTCTTCTTTCCTGAAAATGATTTATCAAATTGACAGATGCTTTTCTTCCCTCCTTTGCTCTAAATATGACCCTCATAAAAACAGGCAGAAGCCTTTTTCTGGAATTTCTCACTGATTTTATAAAATGCTTACTGAAGCAGTTCCAGCCCAAATGGACAAAAGGGAAATATTACACAAGAAGCCTTAAAGACTCTGTACTTCAATTAGAACCAACGTTGCTTTGCTTTGCCCACATTAACCCTTGAGAAAGCATACTATTTTCTATTTATAATCAGGAAATACGGATTTCTTTAAAGCTCCTTTAGGAAAGGTCAGGTCCTGTTTGAAAAGAGGGCTCACTTAAGTAAATGCCAGTATCTGTAAGAATAGCAGCTGGAGGAAGGGGTTGCCACCAAGAAAAACACTCATATTTAACCGGAAGACAGACTGACTATTGACCAAGATGCAAAGTAGTCAGGAATCGTAACTCCTTCCTTCGTTTATTTATTCATCACAGCTCTGGAGAAAATGTCAGCATCGCTCGTGTGAAAGGGCACCGTGTGCCATCTGAAAGGCTTGCCCTGCAGGCTCTGGGATCACAGGAAATGGCTACACAGCATCACCAGTTTATAGGAAGTAGAAGAGTTCTCTCCTAAGGTTACCTTCACGTGCAACACTTTAAAAAGGTTTAAGGCCAGGCGCGGTGGCTCACGCCTGTAATCCCAGCACTCTCGGAGGCCGAGGCGGGCGGATCACTTGAGGTCAGGAGTGTGAGACCAGCCTGGCCAACATGGCAAAACCCTGTCTCTACTAAAAATACAAAAGTTAGCCAGCAGTGGTGGTGGGCGCCTGTAATCCCAGGTACTTGGGAGGCTGGGGCGGGAGAATCATGTGAGCCTGGGAGGTGGAGGTTGCAGTGAGCCGAGATCACGCCATTGCACTCCAGCCTGGGTGACAGAGTGAAACTTTGTCTCAAAAAAAAAAAAAAAAAAAAAAAAATTATGATGGCAATATAGTTTACAATTTACCATTTTAACCATCTTTAAGTGTACAATTCAGTGGCATTAAGTGCATTCACAATGTCATGCAACCATCACCACTATCAAGTTCCAAAACTTTTCATCATCCCAAACTGAAACTCTGCACCCATTAAATATGAACTACCCATTCTCCCTCCCCACATCCCCTATAATCACCACTTCTGTTGGTGTGAATTTGCGTATTCTAGGTCCCCTATTTAAGTGGATTTATATATTATTGGCCTTTTGTGCCTGGCTTCTTTCACTTAGTAGAAGGTCTTCAAGGTTCATCCACGTTGTAGCATGTGTCAGAATGGCATTCCTTTTTCATTGCTGAATAATATTCTATTCCATATCTACCCCACAGATTCTTTACCCATCTGTCTGTTGAATACTTGGTCGGTGTTGTGTTTATTTCTATTTCCCTCAGGAAAACACACTTAAAATACCAAGATGCCTGCTTGTCTTTTGTTATTCCACTTAATTCAAAGAAAAGCAACACTCAGGGGCACAGTCTCCAGGCCCTCTCACACAAATCGTCTCTCTTGGGAGCTTCTCCTCTGATGAATTAAAAGAATAATAATAGGAAGAAAAGAAGAAGGAGAAGGAGAAGGAGAAGAAGGAGAAGAAGAAGAGGAGGAGGAAAGAAGGAAGAAGGAAGAGGAGGAAGAGGAGGAGGAAAGAAGGAGAAGGAGAAGGAGAAGAAGGAGGAGAAGCAGCTCCAGATTGTTGGAACAAATCGCCGATCTCCAAACAATGCTCCAAAATCTATTTCATTTTGCTGCAAAATTCCTTTATCAGTTTAATCTGTGAGGCAGTCTAATATTCCAGAGAGGAATCCATCCCAGAAACTACATGGACGAGTGGAGAACCTGGTCACCATCAAATGTCTTAGAGAAGTGACAGTGTCCAGCAACAGGGTGAGGAGAGGCCTCTGTCAGGTGACCTAGATGTGGAGTCTGACTCCTCACAATCCTGCCCCTTTACTTGCTGTTCAGGGCTTGATATGAAAAGCAGTTATGTGGCTCCGCGGAATGTTTGGCTCCTAATCTGCATTTGTAAGAGAGCACAGATAGGTAATGGTGGGACATTTCATTAGCACTTCTTTTGGAGAGATAAGATTTAGAATACTGGCCAAAGTGAGTTAAAGTGTAACCCAGCATTATTAACACGTAATAAGGGAGGCAAGGCAGAGAGGTCACAGGTAAAGGGAAAGACAGAGAAGATATGAAGGTAAAAATCTTTGAGGTGTAAGTAGAAATCAAACCAGAAGAAATCAAAAAATGGTGTGGTATCAGCCCAGTCCTAACAAAGCATCATTAAAGCAAAGAACTAACAATTCAAGAAAGGGCATTAGAATGAGAAAAAACATAAATGTGGAATGAGGAAACTAACTTACAGATTTTATAAAGACATAAGGAAAAACATAAAGATGGAATGAGGAAACTCTGATTTTTATAAACACATTTTACTAATACATTACTAAGAGTAGAAAAGAACGAGGAAAAGCATTTGCTGTACGAAGGTAACAGGAAATATGCTTCCTGATTGATTTCCAAGTCGTTGCCCTGTAAGATTAGAGCTTGGAGGTTTCTCTGCCAAACCTGACAAAAATCTGCAAAATGAATGTTCCAGCACTGAGGTGTATTTAGCTTCTCCTTTTAACCTTCTGCTTCCTCTGCGGTTACAAGTGCACTACCCATGCCCTTCACGCATATGTGTGCATTCAACTGCCCTCTTGAATGGTACCGTGGCAACATGCACCTGGGTGGACTTGCTCAATGTGTCCCCCTAAAATTAATTAGCAAAATTTCTTGTTAATGATGTAAACTTCATTTCTGCACTTCCCCGCTCCCCCGACACCAGCTGTTAAGCAGCTATGGTAAAACCAGTGAGACTGTGACACTCACAGGCACTGAAGCCAGGTCAGGAAGCACAGAGGTTCAGAGCTGGGGCGACCTGGATTGCAACCCCAGCTGGGTGACCTCGGACAGCTCTTTTGACCTCTCTAAGCTTCGTTTTCCTCATCTATTCATGAGGACACTAGCAGAACCCAGCACATGCCTTGAGACAAAGCAAATGCTCTATGCATGTTAACTATTGATCATTATTTTTATTGTGACTGGTTCTGAGACAGCTTCTCCTCACCAGGCCCTTGGATTTCACACTGAACATCAAACACAGGATGCCAATGAAACCCCCTGAGATCTGGAGCAGATGCAAAAGAAGAGGACCCAGAGCTCTGTCCAGCACCTGCTTCCTACCTTCCAAAATCAATGATGCCCAGGAGTGTGAGTCCTGGCATCTGCTGCCCGGGCCTCCTCACACCTGAGGGGGAAGTTTTCTCCACTGGCTTGGACTCACTGTTCTAACGTGGAACTGATGAAACGTCGTATTGCCAGAAACTGTGCGTGGTGGCCTGGGATTCATCACACCACCCTCCCAGATCGCCAGGCTCCAACAACAGAGACTACCTGGCCTCCACTGGCTTGTTAGAACTGGAAACTCACAGCACACCTCTTCCTCTGAAATCCACCTTAGGGAACACATTTGCCTCGGGGTGAACCACTCACTGGTGGGAACACTAGTCGTGATCATCAGCCCACACCAGGTAGGAGGCAAGCGCAGAATGTATCCGTCGAGCCTCCACAGCACATCAGTGAGGTGAGTCCTCCATGGGCCCCTTCCCAACCCTCTCCTACCCAGTTGTGCCCTCGCTTCTTATTTCAAAGGAAAATTTCAGGCAGATGGAACACATCACATGCACGCAAAGCAGGGTACCCTCGGGCAGTTTTTTCCCCAAGCTCTCAAGAACTTCTGAGTTTGGTTAATAATGTTTGTATTCAGTCCTTTGTATTATCATATAAAACAACATGCATTTCTGAATACTCATCTAGTTCTAATGTTGATTATAAAGGATTACTCATTGGAAGGTCTTACTTAAAAATAAGTGTCTTGGCCAGGCATGGTGCCTCACGCCTGTAATCCCAGCACTTTGGGAGGCTGAGGAGGGAGGATCACAGGTCAGGAGTTCGAGACCAGCCCGGCCAGCATGGTGAAACCCTATCTCTACTAAAAATGCAAAAATTATCTGGGCATGGTGGTACACGCCTGTAGTCCCAGTTACTGGGGAGGCTGAGGCAGGAGAATGGCTTGAACTCAGGAGGCAGAGGTTGCAGGGAGCCGAGATCGCACCACTGCACTCCAGCCTGGGTGACACAGCAAGACTCCGTCTCAAAAATAAAAAATAAGTGTCTTTCCCCATTGAATTGCCTACCTGACCATCTCCATCTTCAATCAAATCTCCTAGAATCAAATATGCTGTCTCGTTTGTTATCTTTATTTTCCTTGGCTCTGGGCTTCATTATCTAGGATGGTGAAAATACGCACAGTGTCAAGAAGACTGCCCATTGGTTAGATGCTGCTGTGCTACTAGAGAAGGCGAAGACTGGAGCGTGCTGTCAGGTCAAACTAAGGACTGTTCAAAGTGCCATGGGACGTTGATCAAGGTCTGTGGGGGAGATTCCCAGCCCAGAGGCACTAGGGGAATTCTGAAGAAATAAACAAAGCTTAGCACTCAGTAATAATAACATTTGTATTCATCTCTTACAATAATAATCAACGCTTGGCCACATCTGTCTGTCCTCACTTGTTGAAAAAGGAAATCTCTTCCTTGTCTTTATGGTGAGTTGACAGGAGGTTTGACACTCCAGGGAAAGAAAGAATTCTCAAATATTAGCTTCATGCAAAAAGATCAAAGATGTGGGAACAGGAATAAGCATTACAGATCTCTGCGGTCTGCAGACCTGAGCACTCAGTGATGCTGGATACACATGGAGTTTCCTTGTTTAATGCTGCGTTCCCAGCCACCATGCTCCTTTCCCCAGGGGAGTAGTTCAAACACAGAAGCCGGAAATTTTATATTGTCCTTTTTACGTTACATTTGAGCACGGGAATGGTTCAGGAGTTCCACTGTTCTCTAGACAGATTGACTGAAACGTGGGAACAGAGCCTGCAGCCATGTGTTGCCAGCTGGGCTGATGGCTGCGGGCATTCTCTGAGCCCAGAGAGGGCCACAGAGCTGTTAGGAGGCCCTTTGCCAGTTCTTGTTTATGGAGAAATCCACACAGTAGTCAAGATAAGAGAAAAGCCATTTGGTCTCTGCCATTGGTTCGAAGCACATGCTTCTTTCTAAACGACAAATATTCCAAAGATGGCACTTACAGGTGGCATTTTAAATAGGACAATGCACACACAACACACGGCCAGCACAGTTCCTGGCATAGCATAAGGACTTCTCATATAGTCATTGTTGCCAAATCTTAAATATAATATAATTGTAGATAAAACACTGCAGGGAGAAATAGGAAGGGACGGTTTGAATCAACCAACTCATCTGGGGTGAACTGCTATCTGGATCTTGCAGACTCCTTTTCTATAAAATGAGGAAATCGACCCAGATGACCTCTGTGGTCCCTTTCCCTGAGAATATTTATCGATTTTAAGGGTTTGTATCCAAACTTTAAACATTTCTCTCTCCGTCTCTTTTTTTTTTTTTTTTTTTTAATTAACATTTTAAAAGTGTTAGGGTTAAACTACTTTAGCACTTGGAACACATAAGATAAATAACATCAAGAATCCCAAGTCCTCTACAGAGTGAGAACAATTCAGGTGCAGAGAGCAGAGTGTATTTCTAAAAGGAAAGCGCACAAACTCCGTCTGTGCACCCGGCCACTCTGCCAGCTCTGACTCTTGGAAAGCATTAGTGTAACACTTCAACTCTAGATGTTCTGGTTACATGGTACCAAGCTGCCTATAACCCGCTGAAGAACGAGGGCCTGTTTGTGTCACTGAATGCAGAAACCCTCAAACGCCTGCTGGAAATCTGCTGAGAATCATGGAACCCCTAGGCTGGCAGAGCACTCAGAGGCCCTAGCCCAGTATGGCAGTCCCCCTGCGGACCCCTGACTGCGGGTCACCCGCTTCCACACGTTATGCCAACAGGCTGGCCCATGCACTATGCCCAAACCCACCTTGCACGTAGTTTAGCAGCTTTTTTTTTTCCCCCTGAGATAGGGTCTTGCTCTGTTGCCCAGGATGGAGTGCAGTGGCACAGTCATGGCTCACTGCAGCACTGACTTCTCAGGCTCCAGTGATCCTCCCTCATCGGCCTCTCAAGTAGCTGGGACTACAGGTGCATGTACCACACCAGACTAGTTTGTTTTTTGTTTTTGTTTTTGTTTTTGTTTTGGAGAGATAGGGTCACGCCATGTTGCCCAGGCTGGTCCTGAACTCCTGGGCTCAAGCAATCCACCTGCCTCAGCCTCCCAAAGTGTTGGGATTATAGGTGTGAGCCACTGCACCTGGCCGGGCAGCTTTAATTATTTGAAAGTTTTTTCTTATGAAAGTTTTTTCTTATTTAAGTAGAAATTTGTCTATTTGCAGTCCTTATCCACGAATCCTAGTTCTATACAGAGCAACAGAAAAGAAGCCTGTGTCCTTCCAAATATTTGCGTATCCCTTCTACTCTCTCCCCTTGGTCTTCCTCAGGCTGAACTCCCTCAGATTTGCCACTGTTGCTACCTGACATGGTTTCTGGACCAGTCAGCATCCCATATGTCTCTTGTCGTTATTTCTTTCTTTAGATTATTCATTTCTTCTTATTATTCTGTATGAAGAAAGGATTGTTTTCTATCATCCTCTGACTTTCTATCATCCTTGACTGTCAAACTACTTTCTCTGTATGGAAACAATGCAAATTAGCCAAGTTAGGTAAGGTGACTACTCACTATTTGCAAATGTCTCAACCAAACAACCGTTCCTCCTCCTTTACACACTGATCACAAACCAAGGTATACACGGGAGAGCAAAAATATAACAACAACAACAAAACTCTGAAAGCATCATCAGAAATCAGCTCACAAAAAAGACTTCAGACAATATCGATGCATATGCCTCGAAGATATTAATACATGACTTCTGTAGATATACCGTGGGTGCCTATAGCTCAACCAGGTTGAAATATGTATTTCTGGAGAAGCTTATCTGCGATGTGTGTTTCTAGTGATAACAGGAGCTCATTGCTGGAATTCAATGAATAGAAAAGATTACCACTCTCCGTCAACATTTATGCTGTTTTGTCCTTTGAATAAATGGGAGCCTTAGTGATCTTACTCAGTTTCAGGGCTCTCCATGCCATCTATATGCCGATAATTCCCAAATTTATGTCCGCAGCCCAGGCTGCTTCCTGAACTCCAGACTCATCCATCCAGCCCTCTGCTCGATGTCTCCTCTTGATGTCTGACGGGCATCTCCACCTCAGTGTATTCAAACTGCGCTCCGGATCCCTCATGACCCCTCCCCCTCTCATTTAATGGCAGCTCCATCTTTCCAATAGGTTATCCCAAAATCCTGGGACTGACTCTTATATCCTTACTTTCTCTCACAGTAATCAAGAATTTTATTGGCCATCCTCAAAATACATCCAGAATCTGTCAGCCCCTTCACTGCTCCCACCCTGGTCTGACCCATCGTCATTCTCACCTACGTCGCTGCCATCACCTCTTGCCTGGTTCCCTTCCTGCTACTGACTGTTCACCCACAGTTGATTCCAACAGGCAGCCAAAGCGACCCTTTTAAAATGCAAGTCAGGGCCGGGCGCGGTGGCTCACGCCTGTAATCCCAGCACTTTGGGAGGCTGACGCGGGTAGATCACAAGTCAGGAGATTGAGACCATCCTGGCTAACACGGTGAAACCTCGTCTCTACTAAAAATACAAAAAATTAGCCAGGCGTGATGGCCGGCGCCTGTAGTCTCAGCTACTCGGGAGCCTGAGGCAGGAGAATGGCGTGAACCCGGGAGGCGGAGGTTGCAGTGAGCCGAGATTGCGCCACTGCACTCTAGCCTGGGCGACAGCAAGAGTCCTTCTCAAAAAAAAAAAAAAAAAAAAAAAAAAAAAAGAGCAAATCAGATCCTGGTGAAAACCCTGCGATGGCTCCCATTTCACACAGGAGAAAAGCAATGCCCAAGTCCTTCCACTCCTCAGCAGACACCCAAGAAAGAAAAACACACCCCCACAGAAACTTGTATATGAACGTTCATCGCACCATTATTCACAACAGCCAAAACGTGGGAGAACCCAGATGTCCATCCATGGATGAATGCATCACCAAACAGTGGTCTATCCGTACCGTGGAATACTAGTCAGATACAGAAAGGAATAGGTACTAATAATGTTTGTTACCACGTGGATGGACTTTGAAATCATGATGTGAAGTGAACGAAAACAGACACAGAAGTTCACGTATTGTATGATCCCATTAATATGAAATGTCCAGAATAGGCAAGTCTGTAGAGCCAGAATGTTGATTAGCGGGTGCCAGGGGCTGGGAAGAGGGACGTGTGTGTGCGTGTGTGTTTATGGTATGAAATTTCCTTTTGGGGTGATGAAAATGTTCTGGTTGCACAATATGATGAGTATACTAAAAACAAGTAAGTTATACTCTTCAAAGGAGCAAATATTATGGTATATGAATTATATTTAAATTGTTAAAAAAGGCCAAGTCCTTACAATGGCCTCCTAGACCCTATAGACTCTGACCCTCCTGAGACTTCACCGACTTGCTCTGCTCCCACTCGGTCTCTTTTCCAGCCCACCTGGATTCCTTGCTGTTCCTTGAACATGCCAGGCCCGCTCTCCCTTCCAACCTTTAACCTTGCTGTTTCCTCTCCTGGGAATGCTTTTCCCTCAGAGATAGCCAGACACCTGCTTGGTTCACCTCCCCCACTTCCTCTATGCCTCTGCCCAAATCTCACCATCTTAGGGCCCTAGCTGCTCACGCCACCCACACCATTCCACTTCTGTACGTGCACTACTTTGTTCTTTTTTCTCCATAGCATTTATCACCTTCCAAGCTGCCACGGGATTGACTAACCCACTGTGTTTGTGGCGTATGATCTGTCTCTGCCCCTTCCTATCCCTCACCCCCACCAGGATCTAAGCTCCCTGAAGGCAGGAATCTTCATCTTGGTTCCCCAGTGTGTCTCAGGTGCCTGGACAGGGCCCGGCACACGGTGCATGACTGAAAAGTATTTGCTGAATGCACGAACAAATGAATTTTGCGTCTTGAGCTTCAAAAATATGCTTTCTAAGCCAGGATTTAGAACCAAGTGTTTTTGATTTAGAAAAGAGAAATGGGGCTGAGCTAAGAGGGAGCATCAAGCACAAATGACTAATCCCACATAATTAAAAAATAAGGCTGAAACCAGCTCCAGTTTTGCAGTTTAATTTGTACAAACTAGGAGCCTACTAAAGTCTTTATTTTGCTGAAAATGTACTGGCTCACTCTGAGAAACACCATCTCCCACACCTGTTGGAGGCTTCCACCCTTCACCGCTTCTCCCAAGGCGGAACAATTCTTTCCATCATTCCAGGCACGAGTATTTTTTCTGTTTTTCTCAGACACTTCAACACATATGCTCCATTGTTCCTTTGAGCTACGGGGATGCATGTATTGTTTACACCCTGGTTGTTTATTTACTTCTCCATTAACAAAGTATAAAAGGGATGGCCAGGTGCAGTGGCTCTCATCTGTAATCCCAGCACTTTGGGAGGCTAAAGCGAGTGGATTACTTGAGCACAGGAGTTCAAGACCAGCCTGGGCAACATGGTGAAACCCCATGTCTACAAAAATTAGCTGGGCATGACGGCATGTACCTGTAGTCCCAACTACTCAGGGGGCTGAGATGTGAGCATCACTTGAGCCCGGTAGGTCAAGGCTGCAGTGAGCCAAGATCGTGCCACTGCACTTCAGCCTGGGTAACAGAGCGAGACCCTGTCTCAAGTAAGTAAGTAAGTAAGTAAATAAATGTGTCTTTTAAGACAGTTTCTTAAAAGCCAAAAACAACATAAATTTGCCCTTCCTTGGATTTTAATATTGAGATAAAAGTCACAAAACATAAAGCTCACCAATTTAAAGTATACAACTAAATGATTTTTAATATATTCACAGAGTTGTGCAATCACTATGCATATGATGATGTGATCATCACGGAACACAGAATATCTTCCTCACTCACATCCTTTCACACTCCCTTCTCCTCTCACTCAACACCCCCAGTTCTAGGCAACCACAAATGTATCTTCTGTCTGTATAGTTTTGGCTATTCTGGACATTTCATATAAATGCAATTTACTATCTGTGGCCTTTTGTATCCAGCCTATTTCAGCTACCAGAACGTTTACGAGGTCCATCCACACTGCGGCATGCATCAGTAGTTTATTCCTTTTTGTGGCGAATAACTTTCCACCGTGCAAATACACCATGTTCGGTTTATTCCTGCATCAGCTGATAGACCTTTGGGTTACTTCCTCTATTTTGGCTATTTTGACTAATGCTGCTATGAACATTCGTGTACAATGTTTGTGTGGATGTATGTTTTCAGTTCTCTTGGGTATATCCCTAAGAATGGAATTGCTAGATCATTTGGTAACTCTGTGTTTAACCTTTTGAGGAACGGCCAGACTGTGCCACAGTGGCTGCACTGTTTGACATTCCCACAAACAACGTATGACTGTTCCAGCTTCTCCACATCCTCGCCAACACTCGAAATGCCCCCAGTGCATTATCTGTCTTTTTGATTATAGTCATCCCAGAGGGTTTGAAGTGGCATCTCGTTGTGGTTTTTATTTGCATTTTCCTAATGACTAAGGATGTTAAGCACCTTTTCATGTGCTTATTGGCCACTGATACATCACTGGAGAAATATCAAATGCATGATTTGTAAATATTTTCTCTCAGTCCTCTGATTTATTTGTAAGAGATGGAGTCTGGCTCTGTTGCCCAGGCGGGAAAGCAGTGGTGCAATCATAACCTTGCAATGATTTTTTTCCCACCTACCCAATGACCTTCTACCCAATGACCCAACCAGAGCCCACTTCAGAATGTCCAGTGGTGCCGCAGGCTGTCCCCGTTGTAAACAATGGAACGCTGCAGTTTCCTCCTCACTTGTTACTCAACCAAGTCTTTGCTCAGCAGAGCTAAGGCCCGAAAACCTTCCAACAAGCATGGACAAGCAGGACCTCATCCCCATTCAGTGGCAATAAGGCAGCCAATGTCAGGTCAACTGTCTGAGCAGCTCGGTCCAAAAGGCAGAGACGGCCACAGTCTCAGCAAGGCCCAGCAGATGGGTGTTCCAGTGCCAATCAAAAGACCATCAGTGAGTGAGCAAGGATATACGGACAGAGCTGTTTGTCAGAGTTTTTAATTCTGAATGGGCAAATAGGTAGCACTCTACTCAGTGAAAATATTGCTATTCACATTAGTTTACAAGTTGTCATTTATATAAGCAGTGAAAACCTTTCATCCTCCCAATTTTTTTGTTGTTGTTTTACAAAATATATTCCGACAAGAGAGGAGCTGTACAACATGCGTGGAACTAGAGGTCATCATGGGAAGTGAAATGAACCAGGCACAGAAAGACAAATATCACACGTTCTCACTCATATTTGGGAACTGAACAAGTGGAGCTGGTGAAGACAGAGAGCAGGTTGGTGGTTACCAGAGGCTGGGACGAGGAGTGGGGAGGGGGATGAAGAGAAGTTGTTTAGTGGGTACAAGTATACAGTGTGCTAGAAGAAACAAGACTAGTGTTTGAGGCTGGGTGCAGTGGCTCATGCCTGTAATCCCAGCACTTTGGGAGGCCAGGGCAGGCAGATCACCTGAAGTCAGGAGCTCAAGACCAGCCTGGCCAACATGGCAAAACCCCGTCTCTACTAAAAATACAAAAATTAGCCAGGCATGATGGTGCGCACCTGTCCCACTACTCGGAAGGCTGAGGCAGGAGAATCATTTGAACCTGAGAGGTGGAGGTTGCAGTGAGCCAAGATCGCACCATTGCACTCCAGCCCAGGCAACAGAGTGAGACTCCTTCAAAATTAAATAAATAAATAAATAAATAAATAAATAAATAAATAAATAAATGGCCAGGCACAGTGGCTCACGCCTGTAATCCCAGCACTTTGGGAGGCCAAGGTGGGTGGATCACGAGGTCAGGAGATCAAGACCATCCTGGCTAACGTGGTGAAACCCCCTCTCTACTAAAAACAGAAAAAATTAGCCAGGTGTGGTGGCGGGTGCCTATAGTCCCAGCTACTCAGGAGGCTGAGGCAGGAAAATGGTGTAAACCCAGGAGGCAGAGCTTGCAGTGAGCTGAGATTGCGCCACTGCACTCCAGCCTGGGCGACAGAGCGAGACTCCATCTCAAAAAAATAAATAAATAAATAAAAGGACCTACTGTTTGACAGATCAGTAGGTGACTACACTTTACAATAATCTATTGTATATTTCAAAATAGCTAGAACAGAAGAACTCAAATATTTCTAGCATAAAGGGGAAATATTTAAGGTGATGGGTATCCTAGTGACACCAATTGGATCTTTACAATATGAATGTATCGAATTATCACATGCGTCCCCAAAATATGTACCTCTATTACGTATCAATAAAAAAACAGAGAGAGCAGAGCTGCACTGAGGAGGAGCCACTGACGGGCCCCTGGCCCTTTGCAGGGATTCCTGTTCTCTTGAGCTGGGCAACCCCGGCCCCTCCGTGGAACAGTCTGAAAAGCAGTTATTGACTTGGAAACTCACTATGAGAAAATTGGCAGTATAATCCTATTTGTTGTAAAACCTATGAAAGTATTTCAAGTATATTTTAAAGAGTACTTAGAGTTCTATACCAAGATAATAGTAACAGTTGCGGGCATTGAGTGGGTTTTTCTGCTTGCTTTCGTTTCCTTCTTCCTTTCTCCCCCGACCCCCATTAAGAATGGATGAATTGTGTCATTTAAAAAGCAAGCGAGTGAAAGAGAAAGACAGTCCCTACAGTGCAGAATACAGAATTCAGCCTCCTTTGTTGAGGGCACACCCACCTAGCTTGCCACACCAGGAGTGTCACCAACACATTCAGATGGCAATGACAGACATTGGTTGTAAACCTGAATGTCTACTGTGTACCATGCCAAGATGATGAACGTTTAAAGCTTTTGGGTAAATCAGAAACATCAATTAAGAAATTGAAAACCATGAGACCATATAAAAGACACATCATGAAAACACTGCATACTAGCCCTCCAAAACAAAGGGGTTTGCAGCTAACCTTCGGTCAGAGGGTCTTTATTGAGCAAGTCAAAGGAGACCACGGTGATCCACACCTGCTCCCTCAGCCTAGTCTCTTACTCTTGGCACCTCCGCATTTTCCCACAGGTCTTGACCGTATTGATTTGCCAATGTTCTCTTATTGTTTTACAGATTGTTCATTTTCCCTAAATAAAGGGTAAGTTGCACAAGACAGGGAGCAGAGTCCTAAGGGAATAACACCTGCTTTCTACACAGGAAGCAAATGGCCAGGCGTGGTGATTTTCATCTCAACAGAAAACAGTTTTTGCACACCTACCTCTTGGCTACATTTGGTAAATAACTTTGTGCCCAGTCTCGAGGGGCCCAGTGTTTAGAGAAAGAGACAGATACATAAATGGTCATTTCAGTAGCACATTGTAGGTCCCTGCAGGGCCAGGGGAACCCTCCTGACCCAGTCCAAGGGGCTCAGGGAGGTTGCTTGGAAGAGTCATGGCCTTGAAAAGTAAGAAGGAGTTCACTGGAGTTATCCAAGGGCAAGAGGGTGAAGTGAGCCCAGGGAAAAAGAGCCACCTACGGCAGCCACTTACTTCTCTCTCAAATCTCTTTGGAGGGGAAAGTACTACATATTAGTATACAGGTTGAAGATCCCTAATCCAAAATGCTCCAAAATCCAAAACTTTTTGAGCACCAACATGAAGCTCAAAGAGAATGCCCACTGCAGCATTCTGGACTTCAGATTTTCATTTTAGGATGCTCACCTGATAAATATAAGTACAGTATAAATATTTCCAACCCCACCGAAATTCAAAATCCAAGACACCTCTGGTTTCAAGCATTCTGAATAAAGGATATTTCAGATATTACTCAACCTGTAATAAAGTTCTAAGAGCCAAGAGTCCACTGGTGAAGGTTTTACAAGCAGGCCAATGAATACATCCATTCACTCATTTATTCCTCAATAAATATGTGCTGAGAACCTCCCACGGGCAAGGCGCTGTGCGTTTATGTACATCTCATAAGTGGAGACAGGCCTGGGTTGCTCTCCCTCTAGATCTTTGCCTGGCTGGTTTCCATCATAGCTTTTTGACTGGCAGGTATTTTCTGGTTTATTTATTGTCTATATCCCTCTATCAGAATACAAGATCTGACTGGGCGCAGTGGCTCACGCCTGTAATCCCAGCACTTTGGGAGGCCAAGGTGGGCAGATCACCTGAGGTCAGGAGCTCGAGCCCAGCCTGGCCAACATGGTGAAACCCCATCTCTACTAAAAATACAAAAACTAGCTGGTTGTGGTATCAGGCACCTGTAATCCCAGCTACTCGGGAGGCGGAGGCAGGAGAATTGCTTGAACCCGGGAGGCGGAGATTGCAGTGAGTGAGCCGAGATCGTGAATTGAACTCCAGCCTGGGAGACAAGAGCAAAACTCCATCTCAAAGAAAAAAAACAAAAAAGATCTAAGAGAACAGGGGGCACGTCTTTATTGCTCTGATCTACTCAAGCACCTGGAACCATGCCAAGCACAGGCTCAATGAATGAATTAATACGAATATTATATATCCAGAGAGAAAATGCCGACATACAGCTCTAAGAGATATAGAGATCTGTATGACAAGAAGTCACTCATGAGCACGTTTTCATTAATTTAATAGAACATATTATTGTACAGTAAAATAAAACTTTTCCATTGGATAAATACATATTGAAAACACTGTAATAGCAGTTTTCAACACAATTGTGACTTTGTCTTAACTTCTATATTTTTATAGGTGTCTTTTAGTCATCAAGAGTTAAAAACATAACTATCAGACCAGGCATGGTAGCTCACACCTGTAATCCCAGCACTTTAGGAGACCGAGGCGGGTGGATCACCTGAGGTCAGGAGTTCAAGACCAGCCTGGCCAACATGGGGAAACCCCGTCTCTACTAAAAATACAAAAATTAGCCAGGCATGGTGGTGCATGCCTGTAATCCCAGCTACGCGGGAGGCCAAGGCGGGAGAATGGCTTGAATCTGGGAGGTGGAGGTTGCAGTGAGCCAAGATGGACTGCACTCCAGTCTGGGTGACACAGCAAAACTCCCTCCCAAACATACACACACACACACACACACACACACACACACACACACACACACACAATCAAAATCTAAATAATAGGTTCAACTTTGGTAATCATTTTTACACTGTCCTGCCTGAATAGATGACAATAAATGTAGAAGCCAAAATAAGAATGGCTTTGGTTCTCTTGAAAATGCTTCCAGCTAAACAGGATCAGAACCCATCTTAAAATTCTTGAGCCAGTCATCAAAAAAAAAAAATGTACTATATACCTATGAGAGGAGAGAGAGAGAATATGAAATTGATGAAATTGTACTACGGAGTCCAGAAGGAAATGAGCATCTGAAAGCTACATAGAGACGATTTCAAACTTTTACCAATAGGCAGGGAATTACGAAGCCTAGCACGACGGCCTTCTAGTCCTTCAGGAGACACAGAGCAAAGACTGGGGTCAAAGGGGCATTATGCTTCAGAAAAATGGTTTTTCCAAGCAGTGACTGTTTTGCCACCCCTTGCCAGTTCTTCCTTTGTTAACTTTCCTTTGTAGACTGCTTTCTGCACCTGTTTGATTGTGCAATATTCCACTGCTTTCTTTTCCTGTCCACCCGATCCAGATTCTCAGTAACTCCAATCGAGATGACTGTGATAGCCCAGCTCACCTCCCTTCTGCCTAACACATGAGCACCCTGGCACTTAAATCCTTCAGGGGACTCCCCCTGCCCTTAAAATCTAAGTCTGGGTGTCCATGTCATCTCCAGTCAGACCCATCTTCCCAACACGTCCTCTGACTGAGCAAACCAAACTCTGAACAATCAGTGTGTGTGGCTCGGAACGCCATCCCATTCCTCAGGTTTGTCTAAATCCTATTGGTTCTTTCAAGGCCTACATCAAACCCCATTTCTCCCCTGAAGACTCTGTGCAACCAACTCTGATCTACTGTGACCTCCCGTTCCTTTGAACTCCCATAGAATTCCCTTCCAGTACCACTCATTTGGCATGAATCCATAGACTGCTTTCTGCACCTGTTTGATTGTGCAATATTTTATCAAATGCTATCCTGAATTCCCAACAATCAGAGACTAGACTGTATCCTCCTTACAGAGCACAGGTAGGCAGGAAAAATGTTTTGATTAATGGTTTAAGTGAGCTGGGTTTGGGATGTGTTGCAATAGGGCTCTAAGTTGTCCATTTCATTAAAATAAATACAGTGACAATTCCATTCAATCAAGGATAGACAGAAGCATAAGTTTTTACCAGTTTGTGTGGCAGTTTTTAAAAGGTGTGGGTGATTCAAAAACCACGTGAAGATGCTACCAGACACTCTGAACTGTGCTTAGCCCCACCTGGAATTCAGGTAACCACAGAAAGCATGGCTTTGCCCTGGAGTAAAGGATGACTGATTAAGCGAGGGTTCTCATTACAGGTAGGGAATATTAAGAATACATATTAAATATTAATAATACATACTAAATGCCTGACAACTATGCCAATCGGTTCTGCGACCTAACCCCCGATCTTTTTTTATAATGAATACCACTGGAGAAAATGGAACCACAAAATCTCCACATTCAAGCCAGTTAATGGCTTGATTTTAATTGAGATGAGAGACAAGACAATTTCAAGTCAAGGCAGCTCATCCCTGCCTGACATTCTCCCCGAGTGACACCGTTTCTCTGGATGCCACCGTGCAGGAGTGTAGTAGGAACACTCCAGGTAATGTTTCTACGTGAGATTCTGGCGTTGGTGCTCCAGCCATGCTGGTAGGGAACAAGGGAGGTCACTGAAGTTGCAGCCAGAGGCCAGCTGAGGAAAGACTTTTAGCACAGCAACCCTTCTCCTTCTACCCCAGCTGATGCCACAACACAAAACAACAAAAATACACACACACATACAGATACACGAAGACATATTGTGTGTAAATATTCAAAAATACATACACACAAGGTATGTTTGTATACATAGTTACAGTTAAAAACAATTACTTTAGCAAGTAGTTTCACTTGCTAAAGGAATAAGAAGTATTTCCCATGCAAGAACCCTTCATTTAACAGTGCAGATGCAAACTGCCAAAAGAGCACAGCTAGGGTGAAAGAAAACACTCCAGATTGCGCTTTCATTGGCAGTTCTACTGCCAGACGCTGTAACTTTATAATAAAGGGAAACGTCACTCAACTCAATAGCAAAGCCCCTCCCTTACCTCTCCCTCTCTAAGATATAAGTATTTCAGACCATAACTTTCTCAGCCTAAATTCCCTCCCTTGGCTAACAGCTCCTTCTTCTCCGCAAAGGCTTTCTTATGTTTCTGTTCTTTTCTTTAACCTCTTCAGGTTCTCATAAAAATCACAGATGACTCCTGGGACACTGTGCAATGGTTCCATTCTTGGAAGAGTGAAATGCTACTACTGTGATAGGCTGCTGCCTGCTCTATAAAAAGGATGCTTGAAATAAGATAATTGCCTCTTTTGAGATGAGAGTGAAGGGAAGAGAATCCTCAGAGGCAATGAGGTGTCTGGGAAGGGGACAGAGAGGGCGTAGATCTTCTCCCTTCCTCTTCTTCTCCAAACCAATGACCCCCCTCTGTTTGGTTCGATGTCAGCAATTAAGGAAAAGTGGTTTATGGTAACTCTAGTGTTCTGTTTTCCATCTAAGAGTCATTGGAGAATGGGTTCTTACGGAAGATAAAAATAGTCTTATGATGGATAAGCAAGGGTGGAAGGTGGAAATGAAGTTGGTTTGAAAGTTTCTGATCATTCCAAATCATTAGAAAGAAATTTAAAGAATTCTAGGTTGGTGCTCCCCACCCCCAACCCCACCCTGCTTTCTGGGAAAGTTCAAAGGAATAGGAGGTCATAGGTCAAACAGCAAATGCTTCAGGGGTGTTCAACCTGGCTCTCACCAAAGGGCCTAGATCTAACACATGATTTAAGCCATTATTAAAGGCAGAGGCTGCTGTGTGTGAAGACCACTGCCAATCCCCAACCCCCACTTTTTTTTTTTTTTTAATGACTCTGTTGCCCAAGCTGGAATGCAGTGGCAAGATCTCAGCTCACTGCAACCTCCACCTTCTGGGTGCAAGTGATTCTCCTGCCTCAGCCTCCCAAGTAGCTGGGATTACAGGCATGTGCCGCCATGGCCAACTTAATTTTTGTATTTTTAGTAGAGACGGGGTTTCACCATGTTGGCCAGGCTGGTCTCGAACTCCTGACCTCAGTGATCTGCCCACCTCAGCCTCCCAAAGTGCTGAGATTACAGGCGTGAGCCACCACGCCCTACCTCCAACCACTTTTAAACCAGACTAATTAAGATATCAGACGGGTGGGGCCCATTAAGAATTCAGATGCAGAGATTTCCATCTACCGGCCAGCAGAGTGGGGAGGAGCTGAGCCTTGGAGGGCTCGTTTTGTTTGCAGTCACTTCAGAACTGATGGGCTTCTCTGAGAGAAGAAAACCCTTTCTCAAGGAACTAGATTTTCACCTCAAACTCTCAGGGCAACAAAAGCCAGGGTTTTCAAGAAATGAAGCATATCAGGCACCACTGCCTGGAAACATTCTATGAAGGAGCATCTGAATGGGATGAGACCGAAACACAGAATAAAGAGCTTGCATCATCTTGGTGCCACTTTTTTCCTCATTCTTTTTTTTTTTTTGAGGCGGAGTCTCGCTCTGTCGCCTGGACTGGAGTGCAGTGGCCGGATCTCAGCTCACTGCAAGCTCCGCCTTCCGGGTTTACGCCATTCTCCTGCCTCAGCCTCCCGAGGAGCTGGGACTACAGGCGCCCGCCACCTCGCCCGGCTAGTTTTTGTCTTTTTTTTAGTAGAGACGGGGTTTCACCGTGTTAGCCAGGATGGTCTCGATCTCCTGACCTCGTGATCCGCCTGTCTCGGCCTCCCAAAGTGCTGGGATTACAGGCTTGAGCCACCGCGCCCGGCCTCCTCATTCTTTTATACCACCACATGGCAGGTATAAATGCCTAAGAGTTAACAGAACTTATTTTATTATGGAATGTGCAAAAATATTAACGTTCTAGATGAATTCTCAGTTCCAACAGTCCAAGGTCGAAAGCTCCCTGACCTCCAATCTTATAGTGTTGAGCAAAAGCAGTCTATTTTAGTATCTGGTTGGACTCAAGACCTTGAGTGACTTTATTATCTAGATGAATGCAAAAATAAGGCTGAGGTTAGACAGGCCTTCTTCTTGAAGTGAGTGTCAATCATTTAAGAAACCAGAAAGGTTTTGTGGGGTTTTTTTGTTGGCTTGTTTTTCTTTTTGAGACAGAGTCTCACACTGTCGCCCAGGCTGGAGTGCAGTGGAGCGATCTCAGCTTACTGCAACCTCTGTCTCCTGGGTTCACGCCATTCTCCTGCCTCAGCCTTCCGAGTAGCTGGGATTACAGGCACTCACCACCACGCCGTGCTAATTTTTGTATTTTTAGTAGAGACAGGGTTTCACCATGTTGGCTAGGCTGGTTTCGAACTCCTGACCTGAAGTGATCCATCCTCTTCGGCCTCCCAAAGTGCTGGGATTTCAGGCTTGAGCCACCACACCCAGCTGGAACCAGAGAGATTTCAAAGCATGCATGAGAAAAGGCAGTCAAGTATTTAAGTCAAGATCCTCACAACTGTCTGCCCACACATTCCCCTTTCTTTCAAACGAACAAGTAAAGGAAAATGTTTTTCATTGAAAATCCTTTTCTTCCTATGGCTGCTTTGATTTACCTTGTAAATCCCAGCCACAAATTCTGCTTTAAATAGCCCTCATTTTCAACACTCTCTTAAAATAACTTTGGGTTGCAGTCTCCTTCACCAGATCCTTTCTTCTTCTGGACTTACTTGTTCCCTTGAGATACAGAAACGAGAAAAGAAGAATCTGCTTGCTGGACATCTGACCTGGGAGCCGGCATGCAGGCCATTTGTTCACTCAGCTGTTGCAGACTTAAAGGAGAGCACGAACTCCAAGATATTTATCAGGAGAAAACAAAAAAAAAAAACCATTCCCATCGATCTAAATCAGACTCTTACTCTATAGTCTGGTCCAGAGACTGGCTAAAAGGGGTATATGGATCCCCTGAAAACATATGCCACATTTGGCGTGTTTGGGCATTTTTCTGAGAAGCAGGTCCACTGTTTTCATGAGATGCTCGTGCTGGGCGCCTTCTATGAATACTTGCCCATCTAGGTCCACTCCTCAATCTCTCCACTCTGCTCTGGGCCAGGAGGCAGACAGATGCAAGCTGCCCCGACAGACTTCCTTCTGGCTTCAGGATGGGCTCAGCCCTTGGAGAGCGCAGAAGGAGATGGGAGAGGACAGGGCACTTGTCCTCCTGGCTCCTGTCCCATGAGGCCACTAAGCCGCCATGCCTCTCAGCTGATGCGTCCAGATCCTCCCTCTCGGGGTTGTGGTCCTGGCTTCCCCTCCTACCCTCAGGCCTCCCCAGTGGCTAGCAGGAGCACTGCGCACCACGGCTTGAGGGCACTTGCGACAGCTTTGTAAACAGTCCTTTTCAAAAACTCTTCGTTAGACGGAGCGCTGCTATCTGCTTTCTGCCAGGACTCCAAGGATATTCAAGGAGTGGATGACCCTAAAGAGCTATGAATATTTACATGCTAAAGGCACTGTATAAATGGGAAGGAAAATGAACATAGAGAAAAGCAAAAAACCTAAAAGATATTTTCTCTGTGGCTCCTTTCCATCCTTTGGTTGATAGCATCTCTCTAAGCCATGCCTTTAAGTGAACCCCAAGCAGGAGGCACGGGGGCTCCTGCCTGACCAGGGATGCTTTTCCCCTCTCCCCTGGTCATGAGCTTAGGTGATGGGGCCACCGCTTCTCACCAGCAGCTCCCTCATCTCTCACCCAGGAGACTGCAGTGGGAACAGTCCCCACCTCACAGCGGGCTGGAGGGAGACATGAGGTAATGTGGCCGGGCGCGGTGGCTCACGTCTGTAATCCCAGCACTTTGGGAGGCCAAGGCGGGCAGATCACGAGGTCAGGAGTTGGAGACCAGCCTGGCCAACATGGGGAAACCCCTTCTCTACTAAAAATACAAAAATTAGCCGGCTGTGGTGGCGGGTGCCAGTAATACCAGCTACTCGGGAGGATGAGGCAGGAGAATCGCTTGAACCCGGGAGGCAGAGGTTGCAGTGAGCCAAGATCACGCCACTGCACTCCAGCCTGGGCGACAGAGTGAGACTCAGTCTCAAAAAAAAAAAAAAAAAAGGAATGAGGTCATGCAGGTAATCTGCGGATACGTGCTTGGGCCGCCTGCAGCAGTGTCCACGTGGCTCCTGTCCATTCACACCCCATCCTCTGGCTCTGCACACAGCTGCTGCCCTCTGCTCACTGGTTCCCAATTGATTAGTGACCTGCTCTGGACATGACTTGCTAGATTTCATATCAGTGCCCCTCCAGGACACAACTTCAACTGTCTTCTGGACTCTGGTACCACAACCTCAGCCCAAAAACACTGTGTGCCAGACACATACACACACATGCACATACTCACACATGCACACACACACATACACACCCGCATACACACACGCACATACCCCCCCATACATCCACACCCACACCCACATGCACACCCACATGCACACACCCACACCTCCCCCCACACACATGCACACACCCACACACATGCATACACCCACACACGTGTGTGCGCATACACACCCACCCCCACACACATGCACACCCACACGCACACCCGCACACACACCCACACACACACACGCACACACGCGCACGCACACCCACACACATGCATACACCCACACACGTGCGTGCGTATACACACCCACCCCCACACAGATGCACACCCACACACGCACACATACCCACACACACACACACCCACACATGCACACACCCACACATGCACACACGCACACACACATGTGCACACCCATACACACCCACACACGCACACGTGCACACACATGCACACACGTGCTCACTGGATCGGGGGATGGGACACACATTACCTAGGTCTGGCCCATCCTCTCCTGAGACATGGTCTCACCCCTCACTGTTATTAAAACAATCCAGAAGAGTCAGGTCTTTGATGTGTCTTCAGTGGGTCAGCAGTAGCCATGTTTGGAATCAGAGACCAGCATTTTTTTTTTTTTTGAGACGGAGTCTCACTCTGTGGCCCAGGCTGGAGTGCAGTGGCAGGATCTCGGCTCACTGCAAGCTCTGCCTCCCGGGTTCACACCATTCTCCTGCCTCAGCCTCCCGAGTAGCTGGGACTACAGGCGCCCGCCACCTCACCCGGCTATTTTTTTTTTTTTTTTTTTTTTTTTTTGTATTTTTTAGTAGAGACGGGGTTTCACTGTGTTAGCAGGATGGTCTCAATCTGCTGACCTTGTGATCCGCCCGTCTCGGCCTCCCAAAGTGCTGGGATTACAGGATCAGCATATTTTTTGAACATGCATTTTAAGCTCTTGATGTTTATCTCTTAGTGTTTGACTTGGGCTGCTCTCAGAAACACAGGAACTGGTGGAAGTCTGAAGAAAGACTAGAAAGGATGGGGACGGCATGATTAAATGTGAGCAAAGTCTGTGCATGTTTTCCAGAGGAGGAGGAGGAGGTGATGGTTTTGAAAGTTCTGTGGCAAAGCAGCAATAAAATATCACTAATTGAGGAATGAATCATCAGGGAAAAAATCATTACGGAGAAGCCTTAGATGAAAAACCTCACAACAAGTATTCCCAAGTAGAAAGTAGCTAAAATGGACTCGTCTCTGAGATGTTTACACGCAATGAAACACGACATTCATCCACCACCAGTTTCCTGTAATCAAGTTAAACTAAACTCATACAACACAAATCACTTCTGTTTCCATGTTCTCTTACACCTTGAATCACAATCCAGACAGGCTTTGGTGGCCCCAGAGATGGACAAACAGCAGCTGCATCACAGGACAGCAGGCGATAGGCGGGACTCACCAGTCGTGGGACAAGTGGGTATCGAGTGACTCCAGTAACCACTAACGGCAAAATCCCAGGACGTGTGTGAGGAGCTGACCTCTGCGCTTCCCAGCGATCCAAATACCTTCACGACCATGGCTCCATCCTGCCACTCTCTGGAGCACTCTCACCCCCAGCTGCCCTTTCCCACCAGGAAAAAAGAAAACCCATCATGGTACGGATGCTTATCCAGGGGAGACGCAAGATGTCACGGGAACCTTCCAGGATGTGAAGGATGGCCAGGCCATTGCATGAATCCTGGCTCTGCCACTTCTTAGCCATGAGATCGGGCAAGTAGCTTAACCTCCCTGAGCCACGGGTTCCTTGTCTGTACAACTGCAGTGGTAATCCCTGCCTAGTGGGACTGAGGTGAGGAATGGCTAAGGTGATGCATGTAGCAGATTGGACACCACGGCTGAGGGGCGGCCGGGAGCACACGCACTTACCCGTACTGGCACACAAATGGGTAGTGGGTGCTGTTCCTACTAGCTTGGTCAAAGAAGCAGGTTCTCTTCCGAGAAGGGCACCACTGAGAAAGTACGTGGAGGACGGATGGAATTTCGGCAGTCACTGGACTCACCTCATACTGTGCGCTATCCACTTACTCATTCTGCGGAATTTCTGTGTGTGCATCTCGTAGAAAGCCTTGTCTCCACAACCTGAGCAAAACTGGGCAGAAGTTGTCTCTGCATCTCCCAGAGCCTGCCTGCCTCCTCAGGTCTTATTCATTCATGTATTCATTCATTCGGTCATTCATTCACACTGATTCCTTCACAGGAGGTTGCTTGGGGCAAGGATGGAGGGCACAGCCTCTGAAGTCAGTCCACCTGGAGTCCAAATCCCAGCTCTGGCAACCTTTAGCAACTAACTCCATGTTCTGTGCCTCATCGTCCTCCATGGTTACTGTGAGCACGAAACAAGAGTGCGTGTAAAGTGCTCGTGAGCAGGGGATGGACACTTGGGAGCACCTGAGACAGGCTGGCTTCATCACTAACACGGTAAGTACCTGGTGAATACACAGTGAAGATACTACTAAAGGAATCCACTGCCATGACAGTCACCTTCTCCCGGGACAGTCACTGTCTCCTGCTTCACAAAGGAGTAACCTATTTCTGGCCTTGATTTGCTGATGACTGAAATACTCAATAACGTAAACTATGCCCAGTCTACACGTGTTAGGAAGTTCTTGCAAAACTCGACTTTAGCACATTGTAGATGAACTTTTCAAAAGCCTCGTCTAGGGGCAAGCACTAAGCGTGCCTATGTAACGGCAGCATTCTTTCCACATGTCTCGGAGCCATCCCGTGATTTGGATTTTCACATAACGCCCTCCATTCTCAATGGAATTTCTGAGGAATGAGGTCAACTCACAGAGTTATGCAAAATCCTTCCACCATTAACAGTCAAAATCTCCTGCCTTCAAGATGCCTAAAATTAAATTTCTTTTTTTTTTTTTTTTTTCTTTTTCTGAGACAGGGTCTCTCTCCATTGCCAAGGCTGGAGTGCAGTGGTGCAATCATAGCTCACCTGTAACCTCCAACTTCTGGCCTCCTACCTAAGCCTCCTGAATGGCTGCAACTACAGGCATGTACCACCATGTCTGGCTAATTTTAATTTCTTCCTTCTCCTCCTTCTCCTTCTCCTCCTCCTCCTCCTCCTCCTCCTCTTCTCCTTCTCCTTCTTATTCTTCTTTTTTGGTAGAGACAGGGTCTCACTATGTTGTCAGGGCTGGTCTCGAACTTCCAGCCTCAGGCAGTCCTCCAGCCTCAGCCTCTCTAAAGGCTGGGATTGCTGGCATGAGTCACCATGCCTGGACTAAAATTCAGTGTCGGAGGCAATAGTGGAAACAATATCTGCATTCTGTCTGCAATTAAAATACTATCTTTGTCTGAAAAGAGTGTACTGCTTAGCCATTCTTGCAGCCAACACTTCGGAGACCACAGGTGCCCTGGAAGATGTAACATAGAGCTCTCAGCTTCCCCAAGAACCACAGGGCAGCATCCCCAGGGAAGCTCTGATGGGTCCTGGTGAAGGATGGTGCAGCTGGAGCATAGAGCTCTCAGCTTCCCTGAGAACCACAGGGCAGCATCCCCAGGCAAGCTCTGACAGGTCCTGGTGAAGGATGATGCAGCTGAAGCATAGAGCTCTCAGCTTCCCTGAGAACCACAGGGCAGCATCTCCAGGGAAGCTATGATGGGTCCTGGTGAAGGATGGTGCAGCTGGAGGTGATGGGAGCAAAGGAGGGACATTAATTTATTTCCTCCTCAGTGGGTTTCTCTCAATAAATGACCCTGCCCTGCTGTCAGAGGGGCACTGTGACATGCCACTGCATGCTTGTGGGACATGTGATGAGCTGATTTAGTTGGTTATAAGATTGGGAAACCATGGTGGTGTGCTACCATAATCCCAGCTACCTGGGAGGCTGAGGCGGGGGCACTGCTTGGGCCTGGGAGGTCAAGGCTGCAGTGAGCCCTGCACTCTTGCTGGGGTGACAGAGAGAGACCCTGAAAAAAAAAAAGATAAAAACAAAAATTGGGAAAACTGAGCTGACTTTAAGAGAAAGCAGAACCAGAGTTGGTCTGGATTTTACCACATCAGCCTTAGGTCACCCAGGCTTCTCCACAGAGTCCCAAATGTTGTGTGGGAATTTGAGGTAAGAATATGTTTTCTTCCCGGTCTGCTTCACCTCCAGAGGGAAGGCAACTATCAGAGGCTTCCTGTCCTCACTGAAAAGCCAGCTTCTTGGTTTCCAATCAGCTTCTCTCACAAGAACGAAAGGAAGATCACACCCCAGAGCGGCTGTGCTGGGTCCTCTGCGGCCCTCCCGGGACAGCGAGTTGCTGCCCCGAGCTCTCCATCAGCCTCACTCCTTCTTATTTGTTTTCAGTTACTATTTGCATATCAAGCAGAATCCTTTCCCATCTTTGCATCTCCTGTTCGGAGCATGGCATGTGTGCAGAAACTTTCCAGAAAAATCTGTTCATTTGAACCATGATGGCCAAAATCACTCTGGACGGGGTGGCATCGTTTTGAGCTGCGTGTAAGCACGCGCGTGTGCAGGTGCACATACCCACACCGATACACGGGCATGCACATCGCGGCCCAAGGTCCTCTGCCGCTGGAAGAAAAGGCAGGTTGGCATCTGTCATCTTTGCATTTCTTTGACAAAATATAAACCTTTTTCTCACAACTTTTCTTTGCCACGGAATTTTTCAAGGACCTTCCCAAACCGACATTCTCTGAAATCTTTCTTTTTCTGTATTCTAAGGGGTGGGCAAACTTTCTGCAAAGGCTAGGGTGGTAAATACTTTAAACTAGATGATCTCTGTCCAACTTCTCAACTCCTGCATTGTTTCACAAAAGCAGCCACAGATAGCCTGTAAAAAATGGGGGTGGCTGTGTCACAATGAAATGCTACAAAAACAGGGGACTCCAGGCTGGATTTGACCCTTGGACCATATTTTGCAACCTCTGATTTAAGACAAAAATGATCCAGAGAAGAGATGTACTAGTTCTGAAAAAAAAAAAAAAACACCTCTGCGCCGGGCGTGGTGGCTCATGCCTGTAATCCCAGCGCTTTGGGAGGCCAAGGTGGGCGGGTCACCTGAGGTCAGGAGTTCAAGACAGCCCCATCAACATGGTGAAACCTTGTCTCTACTAAAAATACAAACATTAGCCAGGCACTTGTAATCCCAGCTGCTAGGAGGCTGAGGCAGGAGAATCACTTGAATGTGGGAGACAGAGGTCGCAGTGAAACGATACCACGCCACTGCACTCCAGCCTGGATGACAGAGCGAGACTGTCTCAAAAAGAAAAAACAAACAAACAAAAACCTCTGAAAGTCATCTAGAGCCTTTCTTGACTTCCTAATTCTCTCAGGCTGCAGGCAGGGGAAAAAAAGGTTTATGAGGAGGAGAGATCTTGAATCATGATTTTTCACTGGGCGGCACCTGAATCACAGGTCCACATTTCAGAGACTTTCATCCTTTTCTGTGCCACCATTGAGAAAAGAAGCCTAGCTCCAGGTCTGCACTATTGGGTTTTTATCCATGTCCGGCCTCTCTTTTTGCTGCTTGAGAGCTTAGTTCCTGTTTTTGCTTTAGAACTGAGTTCTCCCAGTTCAGGTGACCCCAAAGTACCCATTCACTCCTACATTGACACAGCCAACCCTGAGATTCTTTACAGCTGGGTCATATCACCCACACATCCCACCCTGTCTTCCTAGTGACAAACAGTGGCTGGCACACAGGTGGCTATGTAGGCCACACCAGTGTAGTCTTAAGGAAGGTATAAAGGATTTGGCTGTGTTGACTGTTTCTTTCAATAGATAAGGCTGAACACAGGTAAGATCACAGAAAGCTGGAACCGCAACCCCTGGTCTGCAGGCAGGTTAGAAAGATTCAAACACACACACACACACACACACACACACACACACACACACACACACACAATCGGGTGGGGATAGAAGAAGAGTTACAGGCCCAACCCGAAAAAAACTAAAACCAAAAGAGGGGAGACAGGTGGACAGCTAGACCTCCCAGAAACACTAGTGATTAGACTGCTTCATTTTGTGTTTTGCCAGCACACAGGATAGAAATAACAGGCTGTTTGCAAACAAAATGCAGAAACTGGAAATGCTCAACCTAAAGCTATAATTAGTGTGTCAGTGCTGTGTGTCTGTGATATGTGCACAAAGAGAAATGCATTCCTGCCGAAGGGACTTCCTCTTCCACCTCTGTCTTCTCTTTGCAAAACTGGCTTGAATCATAGAAGGCAAGGGGAAGTACGTCTGCAGTAAGTCCTTTGGTAAGCATGACTCATGACATGCTCCTATCTACTGAGCTATAAGACCATGAATCAGTTTTATCACCAACTGTTCCAAACACTGATGCAAGTAATAACCCCAACAAAATTATAGCATGGGGAGATTTAATTCTACGCCCTCATTTGTAGGCTAAGGACGCTAACATCTCTCCTAACTGGGCCCACGTCATAGTCGGTGAATGTTCAAACATGATTGTACCAGTAGCATTTTCTCTGAAAATCGCAGTGATTACTCATTAGTAAATGAGGGCCCTCGGGCGAAGAATCTGGTCAGAAGACTGAGTTCCGTGTTACCAACAGACGCAATAAATTAATCCGGAAAGTTTGGCTCTTAGAGTGGGGATTAAAGTGCTGCAGTTAAAATGTACATGTACAAGATGATATCCATTTCTACTCCTAAAACAATTTATCTGACCTTTCTATTACAAGCGGTCTACTCTAGGCTAAAAGACATGAAAAGTACATGAAGATGTAGCTATATGCCTTCAGGAATACACAGGGAAGGAGGGAGCAAGGGAGAGAGGGAGCAAGAGACAGTGAGAGAGCGAGAGCCAGGGAGCCAAGACCTGGCTGCCATATGCATCTACAGCCTGGAATTTATTCTTAGATCTGTCACTGACGGTAGACCTTGGACACATTGAGCAACTCTCTGGTTCTTCTTCCTATCTGTAGAACCGCAATACTCTAGGAAGGCTGCTTCGGTTTGCTGGAGCTTTCTTACAGGCTCAATAGCTGCTGTCTTTGTATCCCTATAAACTGGCATGGGTAGTGTCTTTCTAGCACCTAGAGCACAGGCTGGAGTTAAGAGAGGGGACTTGAGAACGACACCGCCGAGGAGTTTGAGTGGGCTCTGGCACTTGCTGTAAGACGTTGGCCAAGATCCTCAAGTTCTCTGAATCTCAGTTTCCTCACTTGTCAAATGAATAGTTGAGGATCACATGTGTGGAATCATATAAAACCGTTAGGACAGTCCTGGCCCACAGGAAGCACTCACTGATATTAACTGGCATCATTTATGTAAAATGTCCTTGGGGGAAACTCAGGTATTTACACAATGCCTTAAAAATATGAAAAATGATTTGGCTGTTTCTAGAAAAGAAGGAGATCCATACTTATGACTTAGCAATCGATTCCATTTCCACCCTAGAGAAACTTATCTGTGCGCAAAAGGGAGCATGATCAACAATGCTTGCTGCAGCAACATTTGCAAGAGCAAAATATTGGAATGACATTACGTGAGAGTGAATAAAGAAGCTGTGAAATCTCCCTATGATGCAATACTACTAAAATGGATCAATCTCAAATATGTATTATTGAATGAGAAAAGAAATGTTGCAATAGGAAACAAAGTATGATACCATTTGTATGCTTATGTCATAAAAGCATAAAAGCACGCACTCAGATAATAAGCACCATATTCAAAATGATAGCCACCTCTGTTACAGATGAAAGGGGATGAGATAAAAGAAGAAATGCAGAGGTGTCAAGAGTTCTGTCATGTTTTACTTCTTTAAAAACAACAGAAAAAGTGCCGAAACATGAAGATTTGATAAAATCTTTCTAATATCATTCTATTTATATTTTGCATGCATGAAATATCATTCAATTTGAAAAAAGCCTCTGAGCTGTACTTCTGTTCTGATTTGCGATATTTGTCCTCCGTGATGTTCTGCTAACATAATGTCATATGTGGATGTGGAATATCGTTTTGGGTTTTTTCTTCCAGCTCCCCTTTCTGGGACAATTCATCCTAAAAGCTTTTCTTATTATAACTCCCAATGGACTCAAAATTCTCCTATTAGTTCTACTAACCAACACTGCACATCAATTACGTTTAGACAATAGGTCATTCTCTCATTAAACAAGCATTTATGGGCTGGGTGCAGGGGCTCACGCCTGTTATCCCAGCGCTTTGAGAGGCCAAGGCAGTCAGATCACCTGACATCAGGAGTTCGAGACCAGCCTGGCCAACATGGCGAAACCGCGTCTCTATTAAAAATAGAAAAATTAGCTGGGCATGGTAGCATGCGCCTGTGGTCCCAGCTACACGGGAGGCTGAGGCAGGTGAATCGCTTGAACCCAGAAGACGAAGGTCGCAGTCAGCCGAGATCATGCCACTGCACTCCAGACTGGGCAACAGAGGGAGATTCCATCTCAATAAGTAAATAAATAAACAAAAATTTAAAATAAGCATTTATGTAGCCCCTTGGGTATGCGTAGCTCTGTGCCGGGCACAAGAGCTGGCAAACAACAACAGGGTTACCTTATAAAAGGAGATCAGCTATAGTAGCTTTGTTAAAATTTAAAATATCTTGGTAACTCAATTTATATTTTAAAATAATAGCATCCTAGAGTTCTTAAAAACCACTAAGAAAAACCCAAATATCCTAATGGAAGGAAGAATAAAAGGCACAGAAAAAATTTAGCAGGATAATTTAAATGGCTGATAGACACATGAAAACATTCAACCAAATGAGCAAGAAAAGGAAAAAACTTTTAAAGTGAGGTATACTTTTAAACTATCAAATCTGCAAAGATCACATTCAGTATTGGCGTGGGTTCCAGAAACTGGGCATTCATATAGTGCTGGTGTAGAATTTGTGTATTAAATGCCTTAAAAATATCAAAACACCTTGACTGCTAGAATAAGATACTAAGGAAATAAATGGGGATGTGTACAAAGATTTGTGTGCAAACATATTCATCGCAGCATCATTTATCACAGCAAAACACTTAAATATACAACAATAAAGTATTCATTAAATAAAATATAATTCACATAATGTAATGATCTAGAGTCTTCACGGATATTTATTTTTCAGTTTATACTAAATGACACAGGCAAATGTTCAAGAGATAATGTTAGTGGAGAAAATGTTGCATATACATAGGAATCTAATTCTGTAAAATAACTACAGATGTATGAAAAAAGATTAGAAGCAAACACACTAAAAAACCACTAATGGTTATCCCTGACTTCTGGAATCATGGGTGTCTTTTCTCTTTATACCCAGATATAGTCCAAATTTTTTTAATGGGCCGGATTTGTAATTAGAATAAAACATGAATTATCAGATAATTACAGAAATTTAGATCTAGAAGGGGCCCTTGATTTTGATAGATGGGAACAGGTTAAGGGAAGGTCATCCCCAGAGCTGAGTGGCTGAATGTCCTCGGCTGGGCAGCCACGTCCTGAGGGAGACGCAGAGAAGACCAGCAAGGCCTCTCTGGCCTCAGGGGTGCTGGCAGAACAGAACTTCCCAACCAAGAGTCTAGCATTGCTCGGGGCAAGGGTCAGGCTGTCTCTCTCCTTCACGCTCTCAGGCTTCTTGACTATTCATCCGTCTGTATCCAATAAGGCTCATCTCAATGACAGGGAGAAGAAGGCAGCTAAAGAGAGATTTTCTTTTTCTTGGCGTGTCGTCACCTTATGCATTTGCTTATACTGAAACTGTAGGTAGAAACTAATGTAGCATGTTTTTTTGTTTTTGTTTTTGTTTTTTTGAGACAGATCTCACTCTGTCACCCAGGCTGGAGTGTGGTGGCACGACCTCGGCTCACTGCAACCTCTGCTTCCCGGGTTCAAGCAACTCTCCTGCCTCAGCCTCCTGAGTAGTTGGGACTATAGGCACATGCAACCACGCCCAGCTAATTTTTGTATTTTTAGTAGAGATGGGGTTTCACCATGTTGGCCAGGATGATCTCGATCTCTTGACCTCATGATTTGCCCGCCTCAGCCTCCCAAAGTTCTGGGATTACAGGTGTGAGCCACCATACCCGGCTTGTAGTATGGATTTTAAAAAGTGATAGACGCTGAGGGGTTCAGAAATCATTAAATTCAATTAAAATTGCGCAAGGGGTGGTGCAGGGAGAGATCGGATACCAATACGAACACGACACAGAGCCAGCCTGCAGAGGTGCAAACAACAGACCAGCAAGTGGTAGCAAAGGGCTCAGAAGCAGTAGGCTGATGAACAAGTATTCAATGTTTAGGTGCTTTAGAAAAAGCTACACACACAACACCCACCATGTGTTTCTCCTTGAGCTCAAACGCTTGCCCCAAATAGTTTGTGATCATCCAAAGTTGAGAGTCCAGTTTTACAGAGGGGATATGAGATGTCTGGGCATTTGTCCACACTGGGAGACAAAGCTCAGCCTGAGAGTTATTTTTCATTTACAGAGAGTTCCCACAATTCTTACAATAGAAAGGAGAGGAAAAAGGAGAAAGAAAAAAAAACATGGGGTAGGGAGAGGACTTCTCTTCTTCTGCTGGTGGCTCTCCTGCGAGAGAACTAGGGCAGTTTCTGGGGCAGATCAGATCCTTTCCATTGAGGCCTCCTCAATAGTTTTCTCAATGTTTGCCTGAAGCAGGAGTTTGCTGACAAAGTGCTTTCAAATGCATTGTATGAAGGCTCCCAGTGGAAGGTATCAAAGGAAAAGGCGAAGGTTTGTTCGGCCGGGCTTTCCCATTCTGTTACTGATGCCTCTGAGCACCTCAGAGGGAGACAAAGGGAAGAAAACCAGCTGGACCAAAATGTGCTTTTTTTCTTTCCCATTCACGTATCAAGATGTGCAGAGAAGCCGTGAGTGCATTTGGAAGGGGCTGCTCAGGCCACAGCTGAGCCATATTTTATTTCCATCCTCGTTTGCATTTACCTCCCTAGATGCTCAGACACAGAAACAAGAACTACTTAGAAGAAAAGTAAGAAGGCAAAGTTAAGTGCTGCTGTATTACTTGAAGGAAGCCAGGCTGATTAAGTTAGAGGCTATAAGGTTATGGCAAGAATGACAAAAGGGAAAGATAAGGAGACTCTGTATAGTGCAGTAAAACAACTCCCTTCTTCACTCATAAAACTTCTAGTAGCTCTGAAATAGAGCCCTAGGATCTCATTAAAAACAATATTTCAAATATTGAGTGGCTGAATCATCCTACTTCAACTGACTGGCCTTCCCTCAGCTTCCATCCTTCGTATTTGTATGAGTTGCAGTCAGCCTGAAGGTTACTGAAACCCGCCCTTCCCAGGCCCTTAGGTGGGTTTGTGGCCCATGCCCTGCTTGAACATGATGAGAATATTGACTATAATTTTTATTTATACCATTTCAGAATGACACCATTTCTACATGGAAATACGCTGGGTTGTTATTTTAGTATCAGGATTTAGAAGTGATAATCATTTTTAATTTAACGATCATAATTCTTTCAACTATTGCCAGAGTCCTTGGGCCCTGATTTCATCATTGGTAAACTGGAGATGTGTTAGTGTCTTATCTTTTCCCCTATCGTTTGTGATCCTGGTATCAGATAAGGCAGAATCCATGCCAAAAAGTATTACGACAAATAACACTGTAATACAAAAAGCCACAATTTACAGAAAAAGTAAAACACTTGTGAATATTTGTATACAAGATACATGGCAACCGCTTTCAAAAATGCAAAACCAAATGAGCTGCAAGAAAACATAGACAGAAACACACTCAAATTAGGAGCCTTTACCCCAGGGCTGGGACTACAGTAAGGTAAAAAGGCACTCCCCTTGGGCACACAATTCAAGGTGATGGCAAAAACTCAGGAACCAAAATCAATAATATTTAATGCAATACTTTAAAAAATAAAAATAAATGCAAAAATTTATGATGAATAAAATGTGAAAATTTTACATTTTATATAAAAACAAGATGCAGTATTACTGATTTTCCTTTTGCCTCAGGCTTCTGTATGGCTCTTCATGATGCTGCTTGAATCTGCCACTCTTAGTTCAAGGTAATTCAGGAAGATTTTTTTAAAAATAAAGCTATAGAAGACCAAAGTAACATGATCAATAAAACAGATCTAGTGTTCTGGGACAAGTGGACTTCTACATGCAAATGAAGTTGGGCCCCTACCTCACACCACACACAAAAAATTAACTCAAAATAGGTAAAGAACCCAAATATGAGAGCTATAACTATAAAACTCTTAGGAGAAAACAGACAGGTAAATCTTCACAACTTAGGATTTGACAACAGATTATTAAATATGACACTAAAAGCACAAGCAACAGAAGAAAAGATAAACTGGACTTCACTAAAATTAAAAGCTTTTGTACACCAAAAGACATGATCAAAAAAGTGTAAAGACAAACTATAGAATGGAAGAATATTTTTACAAATCATATATATGATAAATGTTTAGTATCCAGAATGTATAAAGAACTCCTAAAACTCAACAATAAAAAGATAACGGATGAAGGATTTGAATAGCCTTTTTTTTTTTGCAAAGAAGATATTCAAATGACCAATAAACACATGAAGAGATGATCAACATCAACTCTTAGTCACTAGGGAAATGCAAATCAAAATCATAACATACCACCTCATATCTACTAGAATGGCCATAACTTTTTCTTTAAAAAGAAAAAAAGGAAAATAAATATTGGCGAGAATGTGAAGAAACTGGAACCCTGGTGTGTTGCTGATGGGTAAAATGGGCAGCTGCTGTGGAAAACAGTTGGACAGTTCCTCAAAAAGCTAAACATACAATTATTGTATGACTCAGCAATTCCACTCATAGTTATGAACCCAAAAGAATTGAACACCGAGACTCAAAGAGATACTTGAACACCAATGTTCATAGCAGCATTATTCATAATAGCCAGAGGTGGAAACAATCCAAGCGTCTATGAACAGATAAATGAATAAAAAAGTATGGTATATATAATACAAACAATGGTATGCTGTCATTCAGCCATACAAAGGAATAAAATTCCGAGTCACACTACAACATGGATAAACCTTGAAAATATTATGCTAAGTGAAAGAAATCAGACACAAAAGGATAAATATTGTATGATTCCACTTTTATGAACAGGCAAATCCACAGAAACAGAAAGTGGATTGGAGGCCACCAGGGGCTGAGGGGAGGAGAGTGGAAAGTTACTGCTTAGTGGTTACGGAGATTGTTTGGACGGATGGAAAAGTTTTGAAAACAGGTAGTGGTGATAGTGGTACAACACTGTGAATGTAACTAATGCCACTGAATTGCACACTTAAAAATGCTTAGAATCACATATTTTAGGTTAAATGTATTTTGCCACAATAAATAATTTTTTTAAAAAGATAGATCTTGGCCAGGCATGGTGGCTCACACCTGTAATCCCAGCACTTTGGGAGGCTGAGGTGGATGGATCACCTGAGGTCAGGAGTTGAAGACCAGGCTGGCCAACATGGTGAAACCCGTCTACAAAAAATACAAAAATTAGCTGGGCATGATGGCAGATGCCTGTAATTCCAGCTACTCAGCAGGCTGAGGCAGGATAATTGCTTGAACCTGGGAGGCAGAGGTTGCAGTGAGCAGAGATCGCGCCACTGCACTCCAGCCTGGGTGATAGAGTGAGACTCCATCTCAAAAAAAAAAAAAAAAAGATAGATCTTCTGGATACATATTATACTTTGTACCCAGACAAAGGAGAATACACGTTTCCTTTGTGTATTTGTGAAAGGAGAATTTCACTTTTCCCAAGTGAAATTCATAAACATTGACTATACATTAACTAATTCAAAGAAAATCTCAATAAATTTGTAAATTAAAAAGTAAAAACAATATTATCTGATCATAATAGAAGAAAACCAGAAATAAATAAAAGTAATAAAACAAAAAGGCCACTACCCTTAGAAATTTAAAATTTTTATATTAAATAATTCTTGGGTAAATGGAGAAACAGAAACCCAAGTGGCAGAATTTCTAAAACAAAATGTTAATAAAACACTATCTATCTGAATACATAAAATACAATTAAAGTACTGAACAGTGGGGCATTTATGACATTTACATCAATAAAATTTTTAATTTAAAAAATTTTTAAAAAGCATTAAATTCCAAATTCTAAAAGTTACAAGAAAGAACAACTTAAAGAAAAGAAAGCAGAAGGAAGGAAATAACAACTTAGAAGTAGAAATAAATGAGGTAGCAAATAGAAAAATGGTAGAAAAAAAAATAAGTCAAAATGTCTCTTCAGAAAAACAAAAGTCAAATTTTCTGTTGTGGGAAATGTACTGGCCATGGGCTTGGGGAATTAGTTTCTGTAGGAAGGCACACCCTAGAGCAGTCGAAATCTAGCAAGACATTACTTAGAAGCACATGTTCTATCTTAAAAATTCATTCACATTTCACATCGTTTTCCAGACTATGTCTCTTTATTTTTGACTGTTTAAAAAATGGTTCCCCTGTCCCCCACCACCAACTTTTCAAAGAAAAACTAATGTCCTAGGAAGATGTGCCATATTGGAAAGCTTCTTGCAGGACCTGGCACATGGCTCTATATTCCTGGAGGTACAGGTGCCCCAATTGGATAAGATCCCTTTTGTCTTTTAGTATAAAAAACACTTCTGACTCTAAACCCTACCACAGAATACACCTAACCCAAGAGGTGCAACATCACCCATCTCATTTTTCCAATGAGAAGATGAAGTCACAATGAAAAGGAATTATTTACCAAAGGCACCAACCGTGAATCGAACGTAGCAGAAACGGAACAGCAGCCCAGTACCAGTCATCATTCTGAAACGGTCGCAGGCCTGCTGGGCAGTACCTTCAACCTACAGAGAGGATCTTTGAGAAAAGATTAGATCATCTTTCCCATCTAATTAACACGACTCCTTTCTCCCTCTAGCATTAAAACTGAGTGGAAATGATTCATTCCACCTTTGAGAACACCTGAGGCAACAGTGAAAATCTTTTCAAATTCGAATCCCAGTCAATGAATGTCAGGGGCAGGCAAGTCCCTCAGCCCTGTGAATCCAGCGATTCGGAAGGAGTCATTATGTTGTTTCCAAGCTAGATACAGAGAGCAACCTACAGATGGAACCACAAGGAACCACAGAATCAATCCCTGAGTACAGATGTGCTAAAGTAAATGGACAGTTATCAAAATTATTTAAATTATTAAAATTCAAAGTAGTTGTGCTATGCAAAAGAGGATTCAACACGTTGCCTCTAGGTTGTGATGCCAATCCCAAATCTACATGACCATCGAACTCCGGACCAAACTGAGAGGAGTCAAGACAGCGTTTCCAGAACACGCCACATGGAGAGAGCTGCAAGGCGTCCTCCAGGCTTTTGAGCGTCAGCCATAACTCACAAGATCCATGTTAATTCCTTCCTACTAAGATTAGTCCTTACCTTAGTCCAGTCCTGCTGCTGTAACAAAATACCTTGGACTGGGTAAGTTAAAAACAACAGACAAAAGTAAGAGAAAACGGCCCCCAAAATACCAAGTCGAGGCAACAGTTGATTGCGCCAAGTGGGTCAACTGGAATGAGAACAAGCAAACTCACCACGTGAACCACGTTCTGCCCAGATACACCCCAACTGTATTTTAGACAGCAATGCTGGTGCTTCCCAAGGCAAAGCACACACATCTAAAGACCACATTGATCCACTCTTCTCTCCTCATCAATAAATAACACATCTACCACGCATGGACATTCCTCATGCCACGTAGGGTAAGTCCACTTGCAATGAATCCATTAGCAGAACACATTGGCAATAACTGCATAAGATAACAAGTCGACTGTAAACAGCACATAGTATGAGGATGTCCTTGGGACAAACTGTCATTTAAAATTTATGTTTTTGTCTTTTGCGTTTGTCTGTCGTTCCTCTCCAGCACTGAAGGATCAAGACCATTTTACCTCCTCGTTCAAATGATGGTTTTAAAGTCATCTTGATTACAGAATTCCATAATCGAGACTAAAATGGAAAAGCCATTCTAATTTCTGTCTCCCGTTTTGTCAAACGTAAAGAGCTTCGGGCTAGCCAGGTGTTTGGTGAACACACTTCCCAGCTTATATTCACTTAACTGATTAACTGTACAAAGTGGAAATGCACGTCAGCCACTGAGAAGGTGACAGAAACGGAGCTCTTGTGGCGCACTGGATCATGGGAATCAGGTGTCGGAAGAAAACACAGCCCCTCCTGATCCAGCGACAATGGAAGTGATTACTGGACAATTCATAAACAAATGAAATGCACAGGCCAGCCCTCTAAAGCCTCCTCCAAAAAAACAGTCACTGAGAAAATGCATTTCCTTTGTGGTGTGTCCAGCTTGTTTCTTGGCTCCGGCTTGTACACTGCTCTCACTGGTTTTTAGAAATGCCCTGGGTCTTTTCACTCCACTGTTCTCTGCCTACACGAATCACTTGAATATGACAAGGATCTGTGGGGATATAGAGAGCTCAATAAAAGCTAGATCTTTGATGCCGATGGAAGCTGCAGGCTCCAGCTCCTTCCCATTATCGTGATAGACTGTCCGTTGCTGTGTTCATTTTGGTTCCAAATCCACACGATGTTATTCTGAACTCGCAGGCCAGAAGCCGCAACACAGAATCAGTCCTCAAGCACAGATGTGCTGAAGTGAACAGTCTCCTTGCCTCAGGCGTTAGAGGTTCTCTAGTGAGCATGCTATGGCTGTGAGTATTTTGTATTGCTTTAAGGATTTAATAGTTTCTGGGTGCTTCCGGTTTTAAAAATCACAAGGTTAACCAAAGCCTAGTAGACCCCAATATCTGGACTCCATAGATATTCAAGAAATACATTTTTGAGTAAATGGATAGTTATCAAAATTATTTAAATTATTAAAATTCAAAGTAGTTGCGTTATGCAAAAGAGGATTCAACACGTTGCCTCTAGGTTGTGATGCCAGTCCCAAATCTACATGACCATCGAACTCCGGACCAAACTGAGAGGAGTCAAGACAGCGTTTCCAGAACACGCCACATGGAGAGAGCTGCAAGGCGTCCTCCAGGCTTTTGAGCATCAGCCATAACTCACAAGATCCATGTTAATTCCTTCCTACTAAGATTAGTCCTTAACTTAGTCCAGTCCTGCTGCTATAACAAAATACCTTGGACTGGGTAAGTTACAACACAACAGAATTCAGTCCAGGCGTGGTGGCTCACGCCTGTAATCCCAGCACTTTGGGAGGCCCAGGTGGGCAGATCACCCGAAGTCAGGAGTTTGAGATCAGCCTGGCCAACATGATGAAATCCTGTCTCTACCAAAAAAAATACAAAAATTTACCAGGTGTGGTGGGGTGCACTTGTAGTCCCAGCGACCTGGGAGGCTGAGGCAGGAGAATGACTTGCACCTGAGAGGCAGAAATTGCAGTGAGCCAAGATCACGCCACTGCACTCCAGCCTGGGCGACAGAGGGAGACCCTGTCGCAAGAAAAAACAAACAAACAAAACACAAATAAAACGGAATTCATTGGTCACAGCTAGAGGCTGGGAAGGCTCAGATCAAGGTGCCAGCAGATTTGGTGTCTGGCGAGGGCCCGTTACTAACGCATAGTGCTTTCAATGTGTCCTCATATGGCAAAAGGTGATGCAGGGCATGTGAGCCCCAAAGTGGGGTGAAGGCCACAAGAGTTCTTGGCTTCACCAGGTAAAATTTCAAGGGCGAGCTGATGGTAAAATTTCAAGGGTGAGCTTTATTGAAGAGGCGGTGTTACGGCTCCAGCAGTGTTACAGTTCCGTGGCTGCCCCTGCAGAGCAGGGCTACCCCACAGGCAGTGTGCTGACAGCAGCAGCTCAGGGCAGTTTTGCAGTCATATTTATATTTACTTTTAGTTACATGTAGATTAAGGGGTAGCTTATGCAGAAATTTCTAGGAAAAGGGTAGGAACTTCTGGGTCATGGGGTCACTGCCATGGAAAGGAGTGGTAACTCCTGAGTGTTGCTGGGATGATAGAAAACTGACATGGCACACTGGTGGGCATGTCTTATGAAAAGCTGCTTCTGCCCCTTCCCTGTTGTATCTAGTCCCCATTTCTGTCCGGTGTCTGAGTCCACCTCCAGAGTCGAGTCCCGCCTCCCGTCTCAAAGGGAGGGACAAGTTCCCGCTGGCCTCTTTGATAAGGGCAGCAATCCTATTCATGAGGGTGGAGCCCTCAGGACCTGATCCCCTCCTAAAGGCTCCACCTCTTAATACTACAGCATTGAAGACCAAGTTTCCCACCTGGGAATTTTAGGGGCACGAGACACCAACATTCAGACCATTATCTCCTCCCAGTACTAAGCATATTCTTACTCACTTTGTAGATATGCAAAACAAAAAAGTTGGATTGGATTGAATTAGAACATTAAGACTAGAACATTACCCATGAGTCCTTAGCGCCATCAGTCTCAAGTGACTTTGTGCAAAGCACCCTAAAGCACCGCAGAAGCTGTTAATTCAGACGGGCCATGGGGTCCTGCAGTAGCAGCAAGCACACCAGAAAGGCTTGAGAGGACCCAGCTCCACCCACCACACAGCGACGGGAGGAGGCAAAGCTAGAACAGAACCAAGAGCTGCATCTGTAGGCAGGTTCACACGCAATCAATCCGTCAGATTATATCCTGAGAGTCTCTAGAGTCCATGGCACACATATATTTACAGAAGAGACCACTGGCTGTAATCAGAAACTCTCTCTCCAAATATGAAAGAAAATGAAACTTACTTGCCAAATCATGGAACCTCCTTTTCTCTTTCAGGACCCACAGCGATACTGGTGGGAACTCCCTAGTGATCACAGTAACAATTTGTCTCTCTATATAATGAGAGGGGCCAGAGTTCTACTTTGATGCTTTGAGGACTGGTGGAGAGCAGAATTACAATTGTATCGGACCCCTCCACCAGGGAGACTTTTCTCTCATGAGATAAAGAGTTCACATAAGAGTTAATTGCTCTACAATAAACAGGTTTTAGAGTTATTCTATTACTCTCAAATTTAAAGGTTACACTCTAGGTTCCTTGTAATTAAACTCCAGAAACTCCATAATGACCAAAAGAAGATGGCCTCAGGGGCTAAAAATACACTTAGGAGTCTGTAGCCTGGGCCCTCAGACATGATGCCTTCCTGAGCCTATTGCAGAGCAGTCACCTACACGGCCACTCTGTTTCTGAGGTCATGATGTCTGGGACAAATCACAGCTTCCTATACGTTGCTTAATTTTCTTATACTTTTTCGACTGACACTATATGAAATTTATCCAAGCTCCTTGTATAGAAGCAGCCAAACCCAGTGCGTACCTTAATACAGTCATCCATCACAGAACAACGTTTTGGTCAATGACAAACCATATGCACAACTGTAGTCCCACAAGGTGGTAACACTGTATCTTTGCTATACCTTCTCTATGTTCATATATGTTCAGATATGCAAATACTTAGCACTGTCTTACAATCGCCTAGAGCGCTCAGTACAGTAACATGCTATACTGTTTGTAGCCAGAAGCAATAGGCTACACCTTATAGCCAAGGTGTGTAGTAGGCTACACCATCTGGGTTTACGTTAAGTACATTCTATGAAGTTCACATAATGACAAAATCACCTAACCAGGCATTTCTCAGAACGTGTATGTTATTAAGTGACACATGACTGTATCTTTATGTGAGAAAAAGAAATGTGTTGGGGTAAATGAAATAGTAATAGATGATGCCACTCAAATGAACACAGTCCCTGGAATTTATGTTAAGAGTAATTCTGCAAGAAATAAGGGAGGGAAGGACGCTAATGGAATTGTTACGCTGGGGGCCCTGTGACTGGAGGAATGGGGCTCTGGGAGGAGAGCAGAGTGATGGGTATAAAGGTAGCCACAGGCTGGCAGCCAGGCTTCCTCACCATCCCTGTGGCAGGGGCCTTATGGACACCTGGGAGAGCGAGGTGGATACTCAGTGACCAGCCTGGCTGGGCGTTTAGATTCTTCTGGAGGGATCTGTGAGTATAAACTATGTTTATGGTCTATTTTATCTATTATTATGGAAAAATTTAAACATATACAAAAATAGAATAGCCTGTGTGGCTGTCACCCAGCTTCAACAGTCATCAATCCATAACAAATCTTATTCCATGTGTACCCCCTTCACGTGCACACATGCATGCACACACGCACTCATCCACGCACACACACGCACTTCTCTCTGTAGTATTACTGTGAAAAAAATCCCATCATCAAAGCATTTCATCTGCCAGTGTTTTAGTCTATATCGCTAAAGGATGAGGACGCTTTAGAAATTATGATTCCATGATCATCATATGAACATTTTCATTCATTGCCTTTTAAAATTGTTACCCATGATCCTTTAATGGTGCAGCCAGGCTGGGGCTGCCTGGAAAACGAGGGATTCCTGAGACCAGCCTGGCTGCACTGTAATTCATGATGACATGCCTTGGATTTCATTCTAGACTTTCCAAACAGCCCAAGGAGGAGAAAAATGCCTTCTTGTCTCCGCTTAGTCACAACACTAAAACCATAACATGCTTGCTTCCAGAGTCCTCAGCGTTGACTGATGACAGACATGAAGTGAGCAAAGGACAGAGTCTGCTATAAATTACACAGGAATTTGGGGTTCATGTTCAGTTGGGATACATGGGAGGGACCCCCAGACTCCCTGACACAGTTGACATTTCTTTAACATGGAAGAAATCTGTTTCCACTTAAAATGTTGCTGGTATGGGTTCATATGCTATATGATTTTTTTTTACACATGGCTATTGGTTTCGAAGAAAGACACACATGGATTTTGGAATCTGCGGCGCGTCACGTCACGGTATGGTTTCGGATTGGAAGGCTCCCTGTCCTGGGCAACCCCTCACGTTTCATTTTCCCTTTTTATTTTCCCACGTTGTAAGAGAATGTGGAAGTTTATTTAGGAAAAACTTCCCTTCGTTCTCAAGAGACATTAGTCTGCCTTGTCCTGTTATGTCAAACAACATGAAATAACCCAGCCTTCTGTTTCATGCTGACTTGGTTTGAAGGTGGCTCACCAAACAAAGGCATCTGAACTCAGTGATGAAAACACCACCCCTAGAATTCAGGAAAATCAACACCCTTTCTATGGAAATACAGCGGATGGTGTTGCTTGAAAATACCAGGTGTATCTGGTTAATCTTGCAGCTCTTTTCCCATTTCCTCAGCGCCTGCTTCCTCCTGCGAGGTACGGAGGAGGGCGGGTGTAGGTCAGGACACAGCCCTCAGCCCAGACTCCTTCTGTGTGCTCCTTCAAGGGCTTCTGCTTCTAACGGTCAGCCTCTTTCTCAAAGGCACGCCCTCAGGCCGCTGGAGTCTGCTTGACCTGCGGGTCTGGAGAGTCACTCAAAGGGCCTGGGATTCACTACCTGCCTCCTCCCCACCACACTATCCTAGGTGAACAGTGAGGAAGATGACAGCTCTAGATGAACAGTGAAGAAGATGACCAAAGGGTGAACGGTGAGGGAGATGACCGCCCTAGGTGAGCGGTGAGGGAGACCGCCCTAGGTGAACAAACGGTGAGGGAGATGTCCACTCTAGGTGAACGGTGAGGGAGATGACCGCTCACCTCTGCTGCCCCCGGTCAGGACAAACCCCCAGAGGTCCCCAGTATGGTCAGGCTGAAGCTCAAAGCCACTCTCCGCCGGATTTTGCCTGCGAATGGACTCATCTTTGGGTTGTCTCTTACCCTTTCTTGCCTCCTTTACTCCCTTCCCAGTTTCCCTGAGGGCCACATTCTTAATCAATCACTTGCAGAGAAATCTCACTTTATCAAGATCTGCTTCTGGGGACCCCGACCTAAAACAGAAGTCACCGAGGACCCCCATCATTGCTTCTGAGTCTTCTGGAAAACGGCATCCCTTTCCAACACACCTGTGCGCGAACACCCGGTATGAGCAGACGCAGAAGATTTCGCACGTACCCAGAGCATGGACAGGAAGCAACTCTCGCCTCTTCCTCCATCATTGCAGCAACAGGGGAAAGACCACCAGGCCTGGGGATCTCAGCCTCCCACTTGTCAGCCGTGCGCCCTGGGTATGTTTCTTAAGGAGTCTAGGGCTGTTTTCCATAGTATTGTTTTAAAATGGTAATACTGACCTCACAGTTGTCAGGATTAATGAAATACCCTAAGCCAGTGCCTGGCACCTAGCAAGTACTCACCGGCTACCCACTAAATCTCAGTCTGCATTTTGATGACGATGCCCTGTAGATCAGAAGTTACCCAAAACCCATCAAAGGAGCCAGATGCCTCTGCAGTTGGGCTCCTCCCCTGCTTCCGTCTGCCAGCGCCTGTGGATTCCGTGCACTTCCAGGGACAGGAACCAGATGCTATCATAACTGCATTAAAAAAATGGTCCCTCGCCAAGAAAAAAGGCCCTTGACGGACTTTACTGAGGCTTTATGAGCCATCAAGTGCAACAGCTGTATAGTTCCAGGGAACGTTTCCACCCAACGACTGTTAAGCAGCAGGAGATATTTTATTATCTTTTCCCCTCTGTTTAATGTGTTGTTCACCTTCTGCCGGGATTGTTAGCCCTGATTATCAATCTCCACATAAAAATATAGGAATGTCCTATTCTTGTTCCTCTTCCCGGGGTCTGCGTTGCTCATTACCATCGGAATCACACGTGTTAGCCGAGCAAACTGGAACCTCCCCTCCCAGGAGCTGGCAGATGAAATTGTGGGGAGGACAAGGAAGCAACGATGGCCATGGAGCACCAGAAAATTCTACAATCACAGCAGACAAGATGCCAGCAACAGAGAAAGAGACTCTTTTTTTTTTTTTTTGAGACGGAGTCTCGCTCTGTCGCCCAGGCTGGAGTGCAGTGGCCGGATCTCAGCTCACTACAAGCTCCGCCTCCCGGGTTCATGCCATTCTCCTGCCTCAGCCTCCTGAGTAGCTGGGACTACAGGCGCCCGCCATCTCGCCCGGCTAATTTTTTGTATTTTTTAGTAGAGACGGGGTTTCACCGTGTTAGCCAGGGTGGTCTCGATCTCCTGACCTCGTGATCCGCCCGTCTCGGCCTCGCAAAGTGCTGGGATTACAGGCTTGAGCCACCGCGCCCGGCCGAGACTCTCTTATGTAGTTGCAGCTGAGGTACAGATATTTTGGGGAAAAGTCAATATTTTTTCTAAAGTGTACCCTTCCCTTTGTTTTTTTTTTTTTAAACAAAACCTGGTGGCCATTTATTTTGGGGGCTATCAGGCTTCCTGCATCCTTCACTTTCAAATGTGAACTTCACACTCAGCTCCTTCCTGGTGATTGGCAGGGGTGTTTAACGCCTACATGCTCCACACCCGTCTTAATTATGGTGGTAGACACCAGCTGGATTGCTCTCCAGGTTCCAGGCACGCAGATGGCTGGAGTTCACAATCCCAAAGCAGTACCTTTGGAATTCCACAGGAAGCCAAGGAGAGAGTGCCAGGCTGTCACCTGTCCTTTTTCTGAGCAACTGCATGGATCTGGATTTTATACCTTCCTGTCTTGCCTCCTTTCGGGCATGAAACAATCCAGGTGCTTGGGGGAAATGCCTGTCGCGTCTGCTCTGCTCATTCCCACCCAAAACATGGGACACCTGAGGTCATCCTACAGCAGCCTCCCTGTGAATCTGTCCCTAAAAGGAGGTCCCAGGACGTGTTTCCAATCCGGACTTGCCCAAGGGGCTTCTAGATCCTCGCCCGCTTTCAGCCACCTTCAAGCTTTTATGGCAGCTGATGTGTTACTTGATAAAAATGCTCAGAATAATGGAGTTGCTTTAAACAATGATGTAGAAGACTATTTCAGAAACAGACTAGAATAGCTAGTAGATTGAACGGGAGTCCTGTGGCACTTAGCTGAGAATCCCACCTCTTTCTGTGCAAGAGAGGCAGACCGTGACCCTTGAAGGAGTCAGAAGTGGGGGATACGCTCCCACACACTCCTGGCTTTGTCTAAGAGCTTGCAATCAGCCTGCCATCTGTGGATGAATCTGGACCTGCAGACTGATATTCTCAGTTGGTATTGTGTCTTAGGATGTGGAATACAGCTTGTTTTGTTGTTAAGCCTGCTTCTTCCCAGTCTTAAGAGATAATTCCAAGACTTAATGAATCATCTATCCACGTGCCAAATGAGCTACTCAGATTCCGCCCTAGCTCTTGTCACCCAGACTAGGGAGTTCTTCCAAATGCCTGTTCTCAAATGGGAGTCGCTCTACCCACTCACTGAGCTTTGTATCCCTTTTATATTTATACGGTGAACTTGTCAGAACTCTTTTTTTTTTTTTTTTTTTGAGACAGAGTCTGGCTCTGTCGCCCAGGCTGGAGTGCAGTGGAGCGACCTCAGCTCACTGCAAGCTCCGCCTCCCAGGTTCACACCATTCTCCTGCCTCAGCCTCCTGAGTAGCTGGGACCACAGGCACCCGCCACCACGCCCAGCTAATTTTTTGTATTTTTAGTAGAGACAGGGTTTCACCGTGTTAGCCAGGATGGTCTCTAACTCCTGACCTCGTGATCCACCTGCCTCGGCCTCCCAAATGCTGGGATTACAGGCGTGAGCCACGGCGCCCGGCCTGTCAGAACTTTATAGGAACTTCTAGGTTGAAAGAAATGTTCCCTTTGTCCCAGAGTAAGATGGTACCTTCCGCTCTGTTTCAATATTCTTCCCGATGGCGTCCAACACCTTCCGTTATTCCTGGCGACGTCAGGCTGGATCTTCTGGCAACAAAGTCCTTAAATCCCCTTCCTCAATTATAAACAGTTTCTCCAAGTCTACAAGTCTATCATCTCATAAGAATAATTTGAATTATTTTACCCAAAATGTCTCTCCTTGCTCTCATTAAAGCTCCTCTGCTCATTCCTTCCCGTTTATTCTACTTTGATAATTTTTTATTACCTAAAATAATTTAGATTTGTGTACCAATTTGGAGGTTTCCCATGGTACTTTCTAATCTCTAGCCCTTGGGGGGAAAAAAAGTAAATGAGGCCAAATCCAATATCGTTTCATAGGGATTCCTATTATTAACACTTTTCCTTCCAGAGGAAAACCACCACTTACCACAATTCTCGCCCCATCTCAAAACATTTTCTCTAATCCCAACAAAATTAATTTATTACCTTTTTTTTTCTTTTTTTTTTTGAGATAGGGTATTGTTCCTTCACCCAGGCTCAAGTACAGTGGTACAATCATGGCTCACTGCAGCCTCAACCTCCTGGGCTCAATCAATCCTCCCACCTCAGCCTCCAGAGCAGCTAGGACTACAGGCACATGCCACTATGTCTGGCTAATTTTTAATTTTTTTGTAAAGACAGGGTCTCGCTATGTTGCCCAGGCTGGTCTCAAACTCCTGGACCCAAGTGATCTTCCTGCCTCGGCCTGCCAACGTTCTGGGATCACAGGTGTGAGCCACCATGGCTGGCCATCATTTATTGGCTTTAGTGAAATGTAACTGATATATAATAAACTGCACACTTCGATAAGTTTAGTCATAGGTATGACACCTGTGATACCATCACAATCAAGATCATAAACAAATCCATTACCCCCAAACATTTCCTCACACCCCTTTGTAATCGGTTCCTCCCTCCCACCCTCACCTCCCATCCACCACTGATACGTTTCCTATCACTCTATTAGTTTCTACTGTTTATCCTGCACCGAGAGGAAATCAGAGCATATGTAGACATCCATCTGTAGAGGTGGGATCTGGGTTCTTTCACTTACCATCATTATTTAAGATTCAGTCATGTTGTGTGTAGCAATCGTTGGAGGATTCTGAAAAGTACCTCACTGAACGGACATCCATGTTTTGTCTATTCATTTACCAGTTGGTGGATATTTGGGAAGTTTCCATTTTGGGGGCTTTGCTGAATAACAGTGCCACGAACATTCACGGGCAAGTCTCAACATGAACAAAGGCCTTCATTTCATTTTTCTTTGGTATATACCTAGGAGTGAAAGTTCTGGGTGGTATAAGAGTGAAAACTCAATTCCCCCCCTTCTGGCATGACACTTTTAAGGTTCTCTAAACATCAAAATAAAGTATATCCTCTCTTTCTCCTTTATGCATTTCGTCAAAAAAAGTAACGGTAGTTCTCAAAAGAAGTAAAATATATGAAGACTTGAAGTTGTGACTGTACTTCTTAAGAACTTTCTTTATCCTCCAGGACTGCTCAGTCTCAACCTCTGTAAAGCGGCACACAGCAGCTACATGGCCCAGGTGAAAAGCAGTCTGTGGGGGACAGAAGGAGACATAATTTCCTCACTTTTGGGAGCTCTGTGGTGTCCAGGTGCTAAAACATTTAAAAGGCTCACCAAATTCATCCACCAGCCCAGCTGGGGTATATTATTTGAGCACGCGGCAGGGATTTATGGCTCAGAACATGGTGGAAAGTCAAGAAGACTTTCCTGTGTTTTGGTCTTCTGGTGCTGTTAGATTTGTTTTAAAATTTATGTAAAATTAGAAAAAATAAAACAAGAAAGAGAGAGGAGAGAGAAGAGAGTAATGAGAGAGAAAAGTTGGAGAAAAAATATAATGGGGCTACATTCTTAGATTCTCTGTTTCAGACAAGTCACTTCCTTATCTTGAACAAGGTCAAAGACACGAGGTGAATCACTGTGTGGACTTCGCGGCTGTGGGGGAGATCTTGCTGGAGTTGTCACCCTCAATGGCTCTTTTGTGAAAGGGGCGATCACAGAATTAACGGCATGTAATTTTGAAGCTCCAGGTGTATAGGAAATAGTCTTGTTATTTTTAATTTATGAGCTCTTGTAGCAATAGACTTAAGTTAGGATTGCTCCCCCCTGCATGTGTAAAGAAATACTAGTGATGTTTAAATTTACTGCAGCTTGAACAACACTTTGCTTCCCTCCTCCCACTCCCCAGCCAAGCATGATCTAGGCTCCATAAATCAACGTTCCTCACATGCCCGGGTTTAAAGGAAATAAAGAACATGCAAAGTAATAAATCCGCCACAGATCTTTCAGACTATGGTTGGCAATCAGCACCACAGGAGAAGCGTAAAGATTAATGGTATCTATTTTTACTTTCTCTATCTTTAGTGTGAAAGCTAAAACCGAATGCTCAGGATCCTAAGTAATAAATGATGTGGGATTCTCTGATTTATCCAAAAGACACGGGGATTACATTCAACATGTTAACAGGTGGGGACACTGAGGAACAAGGGATGGAAGAAGGAAGCTTGGCAGAGGAGAGAATGGGTGAGCACCACCCGGGAGTCTGCAGATGCAACACCTCAGTAGCCTGAATACTAACAAATAAGTTCCAGGGGCCAGGTGCGGTGGCTCACGCCTGTAATCCCAACACTTTGGGAGGCCAAGGCTGGCAGATCACTTGAGGCCATCAGTTTGAGACCAGCCTGGGCAACATGGCGAAACCCCATCTCTAGTAAAATTACAAAAATTAGCCAGGCATGGTGGCACGTGCCTGTAATCCCAGCTACTCAGGAGGCTGAGGCAGGAGAATTGCTTGAACCCAGGAGATGGAGGTTGCAGTGAGCTGAGACTGTGCCACTGCACTCCAGCCTGAGCGACAGAGTGAGACTCTGTCTCAAAAAAAAAAAAAAAAAAAAAAAAAAAAGAGCGAGAGAAAGAAACAAGTTCCAGGAAGAACCTCAGACAGTCTCAATATGCACTCGATAAACTGCACTAAATACAAGTTGTTTTCATGTTAAATCTAGTGCTGATTCTTGAGGTAGGTGAATTTTATGTGTCAACTTGGCTAGGCTATGGTGTCCAGTTGTTTGGTCAAATACTAGTCTAGATGTTGTTGTGAAGGTATTTACTAGATGATATTAACACTTAAAGTCAGTAGACTCTGAGAAAAGCAGATGACCTTCCATTCGTGTGGGTGGGCCTCATCCAATCAGTTGAAGGCCTTAACTGATTGGACTCTGGACTCTGGACTCAAGGTTGCAACATCAACTCCTGCTGGAATTGCTAGCCATGCCTGATTTTGGACTTGCCAACCCCCACGATCACATGAGTGAGCTCTTTAGGTTTGCACACCACAGTGGGGAGGATGGTGGACAGTTACCTCTCTGAGCCTGTTTACAAAATGTCCACATTCCAAATTCAAACTCTCCTTTCCACTGCCACTGCTGACAACCAGGGGGTTGTGTAGGCACTTGGGTGGTTCATCACTCAGCATCAAGCAAGCCCAGGTGGCAGAGGAAGGAGACTGCAAGGAGTGTCTCATTGGCAGAATCTCCCAACTGAGAGTTTAGAATTCAGTGTACAAAGAAAATAGAGAAACTCAACAAGCTATTTAGAAGAAAACTCTCTCTTTTTTATTTTTTTTATTGAGACAGAGTCTCACTGTGTTGCCTAGACTCGGCTCACTGCAACCTCTACCTCCCAGGTTTAAGAGATTCTCCTGCCTCAGCCTTCTGAGTCGCTGGGATTACAGGCACGTACCATCACACCCGGCTAATTTTTGTATTTTTAGTAGAGCACAGGGTTTCGCCATGTTGGCCAGGCTGGTCCCAAACTCCTGACCTTGTGATCTGCCCACCTTGGCCTCCCAAAGTGCTGGGATTTATAGGCGTGAGCCACTGGGTCTGGCCAACTCCTTTCAGTTGAATAATTCTTGATGCTAAAGCCTTAGGGACTTATGTCTTAAAGCCTTAGGACTGATGTCCCAACCTTAGGGACACACTTGGGCAAGCGTCCTTTGTTCCCAGGGAGCAGTGGCTAGCAGGAAGTGGCCACCTCGGGTCCAGGGTGGGCAGCACACTTGCTATCCCTCCTGTCCTGAGCAGAGGCTTCCGCAGTGCACTGGAAACACTGCTTCCAGAGTGGAACTTCCGTGTATTTCAACATGGATGAGCTTCCTCCAGGAGGAACAGGAGGAAACTGACAAACTTTCCACAGCAGAGCCTTAATGACTACGGAGAGGCACTCACCAAATGTTTATCATGCACCAGCCTGGTCCCTGTTCTAAGAGTTGAGGAAGCAACAATGGAATAAGCTAGACAAGTACCTCCTTCTATGGATCTTACATTCTAGGAAAGAGGACAGGCAACAGACTAGTAAGCAAGTGAACCAGTAAGACCATTTCTGATAATAATAGGTGCTGGAAAGCCACCTTTAATTAGCAAACAACTTGAAGACACCGGGAGAGCAATACTGGATGGCTTTACGAATTTTTCTGTCCTGAACCTCCATGTCCTTTCTCACTGTCTTATCCTGGGACTGGCTGTCCTGCTGGACTGAGAGCTCCCTGAAGGTGGTGGCTGTCCTCTTGCTCTCCTCAGTGCCTAACACAATACCTGGCACACAGCATGAGCTTACCAAATGCTTGTTGGATGGGTGGGTGGGTGGATGGATGGATGGATGGATGAGTGGGTGGACAGAGAGATGGATGGATGGATGGATGGATGGATGGATGGATGGATGGATGGATGGATGAATGGAGAGATGGATGGATGGATGGATGGATAGAGAGATGGATGGATGAATGGATGGATGGATGGATGGATGGATGGATGGATGGATGGATGGACGAAAGAGGATATACTTCCAATATCGTATACCAAGTTCCCTCAGATGTATCCTTGTACAAGGATGAGGGTGCTGGTAGGTTAACTGGGAGGCAACTCTAGGTAACAGCCATAAGACAGTGAGGAAGGGAGAAGGGAAGGAAGGAAGATACCACAGTTTGTGTTCTCAAGCACCAACTCCTGCCAGTCTTACCCGGGCCTGCTCCCAAGAGGCATTAACAGTCCTGGCACTGGCTTGCCCCCGGTGTGGGTACAAGCGGCTCCCTTGGGCAGAGTCACAGGTGCTGGGCCTTGAGAACCATAAGGTTTTGTGCAAGTGAATGATGAGGTGACAAGGGATGGGGGAAGAGGGGGACCAGCAGTATCTGCTATGGCCACTAGGTTCTCCCTGCGTATTCCCAAGGGACTTGGAGAGAGTGGTGAGTGATGGAGCTGCAGAGACAGGGAAAGAAAGGAGGTTTTTGCAGCCCAGCTGGATCCTGGCCAGGTCAGACTTTCTGAAACACTGGAATCACTGACTCTTTTCCACTACCTCTCCCAATTTTTAACCTGATACTTGGGAGTTCCTCAAAGGTCGAAACAAAGGTATTATTTTTATTGTTAAACACTTTTAGGTGTTAAGAGTATGCATAAAAACTTCAGATCAGTTTTTTCATCCCTAGTAAGTGCCTCTAAAATTCAGGATAGCCATGTTAAAAAATATTCTGTTTTCTCCACAAATACCACCTTGCCACTTTGATTGAGCACCAAAGATTGAGTGCCGAAGAGATGACTATGATAATAAATGGAAATTTATTAGAGAAAAATGAGCCACATTTATATTCTGAAGCACCAAAAAGACTGGAAAGAAATTTTGAGTAATAGTTTATATTTGTTCATTTTTTAAAAAATTCAAAGTGGCTTGCCTGGTACTGATTACATCCCTTTTCACTGCAGACCCCCAGGAGAATTTCTCACTCTTTGTCACTGCCAAGGCCCTTTCTTTCCATTGCTAGGGTTTAAAAGGACAAACCATGGACTCTTAAGGCTTTGGTTTTGAAGAATGCCAAGAAAATGACATGGGCTATTATTTCTAGGCTCTTGAAATCCTATTTCCCGAATTTCAGTGCACTTCATGAACAAGCACACCAGGTGCCAGAAAAAAAAGCATCTAATTACAATGTGATGCTAAGATCATTTTTGCATATGCTGAGTAAAATGATAGATGATTATCAGAAATAGTGCACTGCTGAGTCTAACCGTGTTGAAATCAACAATGGAAAATATGCCATTTATCCTTCAGAATTATTTTTATCACTAATACTTGGAATGATGAAAACTCTGAAGCGACACAATAAATTGTGCTGCTTGCAAGCACAATCCCGTAACTTCGTACTTCTTCTTCTTCTTCTTTTTTCTTTTTTTTTTTTTTTGAGACAAAGTCCAGAGTCTTGCTGTGTCGCCCAGGCTGGAGTGCAGTGGTGTGATCTTGGCTCACTGCAACCTCCACCTCCCCGGTTCAATGGATTCTCCTGCCTCAGCCTTCCAAGTAGCTGGGGCTACAGGTGCCCAACACCATACCCGGTTAATTCTTTTTTTTTTTTTTTTGGACTTTTAGTAGAGATGGGGCTTCACTATGTTGGCCAGGCTGGCCTTGAACTCCCGACCTCGTGATCCACCCACCTTTGCCTCCGAAAGTGCTGGGATTACAGGCATGAGCAGCCGCACATGGCTCCATGGCTTCTTTTAAATATTTGACTCTCTTGAAAAGCAAGAGAGATCTAAGTTTTCAAGCATGGTTGATTCATTCTTTCAACATCGATTTATTAATCTCCTACTATGTACCAGGCATGATGCTCCGTATGGTGGAGGGGAATTAGACTCAGTTTCTGTTCTTGTGAAATCAGATAAAAATAAAAGACACATTCGTCACAGAGTAATAGGACAGAAGAAATAGAAACATTCATTATTTCCCTTTTACAGGCAAGAAAATAAAAACCTCACCTTCAGGGACATCTCTCAGTATAAAAAGTAGGGATGTCAACCAGACCTCTCTATGCCCTGGTTTTACCTAATTCTAACTGAATTATTCCGGCAGTCCTCCTTACATTCCTCCTTCCTGTATCCTCAACAAGGAGCCAGTTTCTTATACAGCTGATAGACAACAGCCCTGGACAGACTGGTGTTTTCATCAACCGTGTGATACACACGCACGCCGAGCCACTACCCAACACCACATAATATCATACATCTTTAGTTTCTATAATGTCTTCCACATGATTTTACCCCCAAATGCTTTACGTACTTCACTAAGACAGCTATAGAATTAAAATAATAAATCAAAGCAGGGGGACAGAAAGCAAAGAAGTTTATTCAAGGGAGGAAAAGATGGGTTTTCAACGAGACAGGAAAAAGATGGAGAGCCCCACTTTGTTTGTGCTAGTCCTGTAACTAATAACTCTTTTCTCTGTTTTAACTCTTTCTTTGGTTTATTGTCCCAGGCAACATCCCTTGTTCCATCCCTCAACAAATCCTCATCTTGAAATGACAGCCAGGTACTCCCACTGTAATAAGAATCTCAGTTTCCCAATGCTGCTTTTTATCATGCTTTGTTACAAGGCTATTCCCCCAAAACATCTGAAAGCTAAAAGAACACTTTAATTCCTGAGCATGTGGTGTGAACTGAGTGGGAAAATATACAAACTTCTCCAAGCACTTCAATGCAGGACAATCTGGAAACGTATCTGCCCATCTCCCATTTGTCTGAGATTCATTCATTCAACAAATATTCCTAATGTAGCAGGTACCATGTGGGAGGGAGGGGTGCACAGGTGGGATTATTGTAATTTTAAACAGGGAGGTCACGGAGAGCCTTACCAAGAAAGTGGCATTTGAGCAAAGATCTGAAGGAAGGGCTGGTTAAGCCAAGCAGAAGAACAAAGCCTAGGGAGAAGGAGTGGCCTTGGCACTTTTAGAGGAAAAGCAAGGAGGTCAATACTCCTAAGCAGAGTAAGCAAGCGGGAGTGTGGCAGAGGAAGAGGGCAGGGGACAGACGGTGTGCATAGAGTCTTGTAAGTCACTGAAAAACCTTTTGCTTTTACTGCATGAGACTGGAAGCAATATTTTAGTAACTAACAAAATTAGAAGCATAAAGAGTAGTTGGTCAGGCCAGGCGCGGTGGCTCATGCCTGTAATCCCAGCAATTTGGGAGGCCAAGGTGGGTGGAACACAAGGTCAGGAGTTCAAGACCAGCCTGGCCAGTATGGTGAAACCCTGTCTCTACTAAAAATACAAAAATTGGCTAGGCACGGTGCCTCACGCCTGTAATCCCAGCACTTTGGGAGGCTGAGGTGGGTAGATCACAAGGTCAGGAGTTTGAGACCAGCCTGGCCAACATAGTGAAACCCCATCTCTACTAAAAATACAAAAAATGAGCTGGGTGTGGTGGCGGATGCCTGTAACCCCAGCTACTTGGGAGGGTGAGGCAGGAAAATTGCTTGAAGCCAGGAGGCGGAGGCTGCAGTGAGCCGAGATTACACCACTGCACTCCAGCCTGGGCGACAGTGCGAGACTCCGTCTCAAAAAAAAAAAATCAGCTGGGCATGGTGGCAGGCACCTGCAGTCCTAGCTGCTTGGGAGGCTAAGGCAAGAGAACTGCTTGAACCCAGCAGGTGGAGGTTGCAGTGAGCCGAAATTGTGTCACTGCACTCCAGCCTGGGCGACAAGGTGAGACTCCATCTCAAAAAAAAAAAAAAAAAAAAAAAAAGAGTAGTTGGTCCAAATGCTTCCCCCTATGCTTCTGTGGTGCACTTTGCACCCATTCTCTACTTTGGTCTTACATTGAGATCATTGCATTGAGACTATGTATTTAATGACCCCTATCCATTGCAACCCATCTTGGGTTTGGAGGTGGGAGAACATGGTGGCTAAGAGCATCATTGAGTTATTCAGCAAACATTTCTTGAGTGTTCTTTTAGGTGCTGGAACTTCAGCCAAGAACAAAGACACAAATGTCCCCACCTTATATTTGGAACTTATATTCTGGTTTGTGGCCTCTGGAATCAGACACCTGGCTCGCATACCTGCGCATTGCCTACTAGCTGTTTGAATTTGGTCAGGTTAGTGCTTCAGTTTCCACGTCTAAACAATGGGATAAAAACACGGCCAACTCATGGGGGCTTCTTAAGATTAAATGTGTGTCAAGAACTCAGAATAGTGTGTGGCATATAAGAAACCCTCAAAAATGTAGGCTATTAGCATTTTTTTTTTTTTTCTAAGAGAAGGGTCTCACTCTGTTGCCTAGGCTAGAGTGCACTGGTAAGATCATAGCTCACTGCAGCCTCAACCTCCCAGACTCAAGCTATCCTCCTGCCCAAGCCTCCCAAGTAGCTAGGATTACAGGTATGTGCCACTGCACTTGATTGCTTTTTTAATTTTTTTCCAGATACAGGGTCTTGCTATGTTGCCCAGGCTGGTCTTGAACTCCTGGCCTCAAGCAATCCTCCCACCTCAGTCTCTCAAAGTACTGGGATTACAAGCTGTGAGCCACGGCACCACCTGGCTGGCCATTATGATTTTTAAATGAGTCAGTGCTGAAGGAAGGAAACATGTTATAGAGGTACTGTATTAGGGTGGTGGTAGAAGTGTAGATCAGGAAACACATTTACGCAACGTATGCTAGATAAAATTGCATCCTCTCCTCATCCATCGGTCCTCTCCTTCAGTTCACACGTTTCTACGCTGCTTTTTCTGAATCTACTCCATGTCACCCATCCTCCCTCTTCAGCCCCCAATTCAGATCATGAGGGTATGCACAAAGAAAGAACACTTCCCCTTTTACTTTTATTCACTGTTTTCGTTAATGTCCACTGTCAGTATCGTGACAATTCCAGCTTGTTCCCCTTGAGTGAGTCACAAAGTTCTACGGGAACAGAATTCTTAAAGCCCCTCCCCATCTTCTTTTTTCCCTTCAGTCTCTTCCATATTGTTTGGGACCAGTTTTTCTAGGGCTATAAAACAGCAACAAGGCCGGGCGCGGTGGCTCACGCTTGTAATACCAGCACTTTGGGAGGCCGAGGAGGGCAGATCACCTGAGGTCCGGTGTTCAAGACCAGCCTGGCCAACATGGCAAAACCCCACGTCTACTAAAAAATATAGAAATTAGCCGGGTGTGGTGGCAGGTGCCTGTAATCCCAGCTACTTGGGAGGCTGAGGTGGAAGAATTGCTTGAACCCAGGAGGTGGAGGTTGCAGTGAGCCAAGATCGTACCACTGCAATCCGGGCTGGGAGACACAGCAAGACTGCATCTCAAAACAAACAAAACAAAACAAAAACCAACAAAAAAATGAAACCTCTTCAAAAGATGTAGAGGTGAATAGTGACCTACCTGGAGCTCTGCTACAACGCAGCTACTTGAGGGCAGGTTTCTCTCTCTGTATGGGTCACTGATGTTTTCAATCACCAATGGCATCTAATTCATAACAGGTAAGATTTAAGGGCGAATTGCTCTTCAGTGACTTCTGTAGGTAGTTTTTGTTCTCAGAGACGTGATACCAGATCTATACAACTGCCACAGAAGGCCTGGACAGTCATTAGACAGATGACAAAGAGCCATCTAAACAGCCTATAAAGGTGGCAACGAAAAGTCATCTACTCAAAAGACAATGTGAAGAATTCACTGAGGACAGAACGCCATCCTTTATAGCGAGTGCCATCTTCGCATTATCTGTAGGATTTACAGATGAAGTTTACCAAGTACTATCACATTTTCATTTAATCCTCTCCATAATCCTATAAAGCAGATATGATGATCTCCATTTAACAGAAGCAACGGAAGCTTAGCAAGGTTAAGTTACTTGCCTCAAGTCAGAATGTCAGTATCTGGCTGAGAATTCAAGCCTGGGCTTCTCCAGCTTTCTATGTGCTTATTCAATATCCTTCTCCCTTAACCACTGCCCCCCCCCCACCCCCACCCCCGCCCCCACCACAGCACCAATTAAAAAAAAAAATGCAAAATGTGCCGTAAGAACTAGAATCCTTAAACCTGAGAGTATCTTACAAGAATCCCTGGGAATTTTGAGGGTTGTTGAAATTGCTTTCCCTTCAGACATTCACACCAAGACATGAATTGAAGTTTTCAACCTAGGCAAAGCTGTGGAAATGATTCCCAGATGATTGGGAGCCAATTGCCAACACCCCAACCAGCCACCAGTCAGACAAAGGACTTGTTTAATCAGAAAATGCCCCATTTGACCACATTCCCTGCAGCAGAAGATGGGAAGGGGCCGCAAACACTGGCCGTTTTCTTTAGCGTAGCTCACCAACTCGGAGTGGTGTACGCCAAGCCATGAATGCCACTTCTGTTACGGTCTATACCCCCCACAATAGAACAGTCGGGGGTTGCTGGGGTTGGATGTTAGGGTTATCTATTTGAGGTGTTTTAGGCATGTTTTTAGCACAAGGGTAAACAGTGTAGATGTTAAATTACGGCCACTTTTCCTTCCGTGCTTTCGCTGTCTCATAAGCAACTAAGGAGGTTCGGCTTCACACAGCAAATGCCTGAGACTGTTTTCTAGGGCCCCTGAAATCAGATGGTACTAAGTACACCCATAGTTGCTTCTTAATGTTTTCCTTTCATGAGGTGAGTTAAAGTGAAACCATATTCATAGAACTATGATTCCTAAAAATTCACTTCATCAATATACATGAGTGAGAGTCCCTTCTTTTCCAAGAAAGCAATGGAGTATTTTCTAAGCAGAGTAAAGCTACGACCTGTCAGGAATAAATGAATAAATAAATAAGTAAGTAAATAAACAAATAGGAATCCCAGAGGGCAGGGGTTTGCCTTCCAGTTCAGCCCTTCAAAGATCTAAGCCCTGGCACTACTTGGCCACCAGTGAAGGAGGCAGGGCCGGCCAGGGCAACATGAGCCCAGACATTACCTGCATCCAAGGAGGAGAGAAGAGCCCCGGAGGAAGTGCCCCCGCCAGGCTGGTACAGGGTTGGACGGATTTAAGCCCCACTCACGCCTACAATTGGGCGCCCTGGTTCTGTGAATAGACGGCACAATTATGCATGTTGGCCCTGACCACAAGTGTCCCACAGGAAGCTCAGTGGTAGCCCTGCTTCCATGGGAAGTCCTGGAATAGGCAGACCGAGAGCTGGAATGTGAGAACTGGGGAAAGGAGGAAAGAACAGACACCAAGTCAGAATGGGACCGTGGCAAGTACAAGGAGCTAAGGGTAAGCAAAATATGCTTCAGTGAAAAGAAAACAAGAAACAGAAAAAAAAAATCATAATACAGTGAAGCTGCACAATACGAGCTCCTCAAAGGGTTTTTGTTTGTTTGTTTGTTTTGAGACAGTTTTACTCTTGTTGCCCAGGCTGGAGGGCAGGGGCGTGATCACGGCTCACCGCGACCTCCGCCTCCCAGGTTCATGCGATTCTCCTGCCTCAGCCTCCCAAGCAGCTGGGATTACAGGCGCCGCCACCACGCCCAGCTGATTCTGTATTTTTAGTAGAGACGGGGTTTCAACATGTTGATCAGGCTGGTCTCAAAACTCCCAACCTCAGGTGATCTGCCTGCCTCGGCCTCCTAAAGTGCTGGGATTCCAGGTGTGAGCCACCACGCCTGGCCTGTTTGTTTTTGTAAAGGCATCATTCTGTCATAATGGAAACAGTGCTGGACATTAACTGTTCCAAGCTGTGAAACTGGAGGCAGAAACTGTGCCCTGTCTCTCTAAAGTCAATTGACGCCTAGGAGTTGGATCGCAGACACCCAGCTCAATTTTTCCTCCGCCTAGATCAAGATTATATATGAAAAGCATTTGCTGAAAGCATCACAGCAAGGCGCTATCTGAGTTGCTTGTCAGCGAGAATGTGGCAATAATGGTAATCAGACCAGTAACAGCTCTCCATATGGTCACATGAGGATACACAGCACGAAGAACAGGCCCCACAGGGAACTACCAAGAGAAGCCACGTGGTCCTGAAGGCAGGGCCTGGGAGCCAGGGGTCGGTCCTCTCTGCTCAGCCTAGCCCTGACCCCAGGACCTGAGCGGGGCTTGGTTTAACACCACGCCAACCTCTGGACCCAAGGGGATACTGGTCAGATAAGTCACACAACAGTCAGTGACATGCTCAAGAGGCTTGAAGAATGCTGTTTAGGTAATACAGGGAGCCATTCAAAAACAACGATGGAAGATACCGCACAAGAGATTGAGATGGACAGAAACACAGTCACATCCTGAGGAAGGAATGCGTTTGGGCCGACGGCAAGGAGTCAGAGGAGTCAGTGGGAGAAAGTGAGGGACAGCTTGGCAAGTGAGGAAGAGAAAGCAGACAACAGGAACCCCAGAGAAATGAATGACAGTGATGCTGTAGGGAGATGAACACCAACATTTATCCAGAAAATTCCAGACCCAGGATAGACATATTTTTCGTCAACAGGAAAACACTGTGTAAAGGTAGGAATCTTCAAGAGCAGATGGAAAAACAGGAAGGGAGGAAAGAAGGGAGGGAGAAGGGAGGGAGGGGAAGGGGGAGAGGAGGAGGGAGGGAGGGGAAGGGGGAGAGGGAGGGAGAAGCTCTAACTAATGTGACAGAGTCAATATTGAGAAAAAAACAGAATAAAGGATTTGAAGATAGTGAGTAAGTTCTGATCTGAAGTCATCAGAACCTGTGATAACAGAATGGAAAGGCATTTGTTTATATTAGGAAAATTTAAATAAAATCATGGATAATAAAAAAAAAGCCCTTAATATAATTTTACTTGGAAATTTGATTTGAATTGGGTAGAAAGGCTGTCAACTGAACATAAAAGCTGAACACCAAAAACATGACAATTTAGAAGTGCCGTCTGAAGGCGGAACTGGGAGTCTCTGCTCGTCAATGCCGTGGAACTGGCCACGCCTGCTCTGCCGAAGCTGGACAGTGTCTTTGTCCATTTTCACCATTTTTCAAACTCTTGCTCTGAATGTAGATGAAAATTCTCCAGAAGCTAATTTTCTCCATGAATGAAAAAACACAGCCGGGCACGGTGGCTCACGCCTGTAATCCCAGCACTTTGGGAGGCTGAGGCGGGCGGATCACAAGGTCAGGAGATCGAGACCATCCTGGCTAACACAGTGACACTCCCGTCTCTACTAAAAATACAAAAAATTAGCTGGGCTTGGTGGGGGGCACATGTAGTCCCAGCTACTCGGGAGGTTGAGGCAGGAGCACAGCGTGAACCTGGGAGGCGGAGCTTGCAGTGAGCTGAGATCGCGCCACTGCACTCCAGCCTGGGTGACAGAGTGAGACTCTGTCTCAAAAAAAACACAAAACAACAACAAAAAAAACAAACAAAACACGAGTTTAATGGTTATATGGCAAAGAAAATCAATGCAAAGATATGAGGTCACCCAAAAGATTCATTTTCTGTCTCAGGGTTCAATTCTATGCATAATCCAGAATCCACTAACTGCTCTTCAAATATAAATGAAAGTTCCACTGCCTCAACCTACAAAGCTAGGGTTTCACCCGAGAGTTTTTACTGGGTTTCATGCACTTCATACTTTATAAAGTAAAGTACATCATTAAGTAAATCTTTATTCAAAGTGAACCATCAGCAAATGGGAAAAATCTAATCATATCCTACTTCATCATTTTCTATTAATGTGAAAATCATGCAAAAAAAAAAAAAAAAAAAGTCCCTCATTTGAAATGTTCTTGATGTTCAAAGCCAGCATATAATAGTTAACCAACTTGATGATCAATTGTTTCTATCTCTTTTCTGGGTGGCTGTTACTATTTTTTCCAGAAACAGTGTTTTTTCTCAAAAAAAAAGGGGGGGGGTAACTGAAATTCTGAAGCAAAGACAGCTACTAAGATGCTGACTGTTTAAAGACAACCGTGAGAGGAAGAGAAGCACAAAACAGGTGCTTTATGCTCCGTCGTTCGCTATTGCGGTGCATCTCAAACTATCTGGGTGAAGGACCACTTTTTCTTTTACTTCTAGTTACACACAAAATGCAAGCCCTGACTTTTTATTCTTAGATTCAACAGACAGAAAATTATTCCATCAGCAGATGTTTCTAAACGCTTCCTCTCAATTTCTATACTTATCACAGACCAGTAACTGTGTGTGGACCAGCACAGACCACACACTGCTTATTCAAAATTGAAATTCTTATTTTATAGGCATTGAATTTGAAATGTAACAAGGTCCACCCACACCTCCACCCACAGTTCTAGAAAGTAAACATTTAAGAATAAAGGCTAATTCCACAATATGTATGTATTTCAAAACATATTTTACTCCATAAATATATACAATGTTAATTAGTCAATCAAAACAATACTCAGCACTTTGGGGGGGGCCAAGGCAGGTGGAATCACTTGAGGTCAGGAGTTGAAGACCAGCTTGGCCAACATGATGAAACCCCATCTCTACTAAAAATACAAAAATTAGCTGGGCGTGGTGGTGCACACCTGTAATCTTACTCGGGAGGCTGAGGCAGAATCGCTTGAACCTGGGAGGCAGAGGTTGCAGTGAGCTAAGATCGTGCCACTGCATTCCAGCCTGGGAAACAGAGTGAGTGAGACTCCATCTCAAAAACAAATAAATGAATAAAGTTTAGGCCAGGTGCAGTGGCTCATGACTATAATCCCAGCACTATGAGAGACCAAGGTGGGAGGACTGCTTGAGCCCAAGTGTTCAAGACCAGCGTGGGCAACAAACACAGGGAGACTCCACCTCTTCAAAAAATAAAAATAAATGAGCTGGGCACCATGGTACATTCCTGTGGCCCCAGCTACTCAGGAGGCTGAAGTGGGAGGATCACTTGAGCCTGGGAGGCTGAGGCTGCAGTGAGCTGTGATTATGTCACCACACTCCAGCCTGGGTAACAGAGTGAGATTCTGTCTCAAAAAAAGATTTTAAAATAAAAATAAATATATTTTAATAAAAATTAATATCACAGAGAAAAGTGGACATCTGCGACCCTCAACAAATTAGGGGTTTTTCTGTTGTTTTTGTTATTGTTGTTCTACTCATTTTCTCAAACAAATTACAGGGCCTACTAGTTTCAAACCTGTTTTATAAGCAATCATCAGTTCATGATTATGGTGAAAAAAAAAAACCCTATAATAAAGTGTCTTACTGTGTCTGGTTAGCACAGAGAATAGGAACATGGGGTCTCAAGTGAGAGGAAATGAGGATGGATTTCCCACTCCGCCACTCCCGGCTATGTGGCTCTGGGTCAGTAACTCGGGGAACCATCTTCTTTATCCATAAAACAGAGAAAATGATAGGCTCTGCCTCACAGGGTTACTGTGAGATGAAGGGAGGCTGAATATGAAGAGGTAGTTAATAGTGAGTGATGCCCACTCAGTGCTCGATATACACCAGCCACATTGGCCACAAATTCGGCAAATGCCATCCCTCCCATATAAAATGAAATGGCCCTCAGCACAGCTGCTTCGCCTTCGCTCCTTCCTTCTTTCCTTCTTTCCTTCTTTCCTTCCTTCCTTCCTTCCTTCCTTCCTTCCTTCCTTCCTTCCTTCCTTCCTTCCTTCCTTCCTTCCTTCCTTCCTTCCTTCCTTCCTTCCTTCCTTCCTTCCTTCCCTCCCTCCCTCCCTCCCTCCCTCTCTCTCTCTCTCCTCTCTTTCTGTCTTTCTTTCTTTCTTGAGACTGAGTCCCACCCTGTTGCCCAGGCTGGACTGCAGTGGCACCATCTCGGCTCACCGCAACCTACACCTCCCTAATAAAGTAATTCTCATGTCTCAGCCTCCCAAGTAGCTGGAATTACAGACGTGCATCACCATGCCCAGCTAATTTTTGTATTTTTAGTAGAGACGGGGTCTCACTATGTTGGCCAGGCTGGTCTTGAACTCCTGGCCTCAAGTGATCCATCCACTTTGGTCTCCCAAAGTACTGGGGTGAGCCACCACACCCAGCCCAGGACAGCTTCCTGAGAGCAGGCCACCCTTGTGACTTGGAGCTGCAGGAGAGTTCCAGGGCCCTGCAGACTCAGAGGACTATGTCTCCATTGCAGTCAAGCAGGAAGAGTTGAAAGTGGTGAGCACAGGTTGGAGGTGTAGGAGCTGACTCTGCCCCCAAACCCGTACGAGGACAGACACTTATCAAAAGCTGTCATTACCATCACCTTAGACAGCTTTGCTTCAGCTAAAACCAAAAGGCTCTTTGAACTCAAGTGTACTGACAGCATAAGCTGGGCAGGTTTTGGCTTATCACATGGACATCTGGGGATCTAAATGTCAGATACATCCCTGATTCTGTCTCTTGATAGTATGGGCCCAGAGCCAGTCATTCACACTGCTGCTTTGGGTGCCCTCAGTGACAGGGCGGTTATGAGTATGCTGCCTCCCTCGTTGGGAGGTGGGAAAGCCCAGCTAACAATAGTTCTCATCAATAATGATGAGGATAACAGGGCAAACTATGGTCACGAGTAAAGAGTAGGGGGAAAATCCGTAGAAAGGTTGTTCTTTTTCACCTGGTACTTGTTTCCCACTGTATATTATAAACTCTTTGAATACAAACCATGTACTTCTAATGCTTATACTATGAAGCTCTACGTGCTATCAGCATTCACTACACAGAAAGTAATAATGAAGATCTGGGGGGCCTCAGGGATCCTTTCCAGCTCTTGGAAAGCTCATACTGCAAGCCCTTGTCATTCTGAAGCAGTGAGTTTCGAGTCTTTGTTTGCTGCTAGCATCACCTGCAGAGCCTGACCCAGTTGACATCACTGGCCCATACCTTTTAGGTTTTGCCTCAGTATCTCCCTTCCACCCTAGGCTTTCACTAGTGATTTGTCATTCCTTTCCCTGCTGTGTGTTTGCTTGTTTGTAAATCCTCCCCTGATATCCTGACCTCTGGCCTCAGGCACACCACTTGTCCAGCACTACGAGGTTCCCAGGCTCATCTCATTTCCACATCCTTTCCCCAGCTCCAAAGACACTGCTGGTTTCCTTGCACCAAGAACTCAGGTTCTCCTTAAATTCTGCCCATTGGGAACCCTCACCTCTTATTTCTTCCTGCTTCAAATCTTCTTCGGGGTTACTTTGTGAGTCAGTCAACCTTCTGTAAAATTCTCTGGATGGAACTGAACAGTAGACTTTCCACATTCAAAGAATTTCAGGTTAGAAAAGCGCATCAGAAGTCAATTCCCAACTGAGCATTGAATGTTCCCTCCAGGATCGAGATCAACATAACTTTGATCTCCCTTAGGGACACAAATCTCACTCTCTCCTGAAGCCACTGGAATTGCAAGTTCTTCATTCTGAGCTGGGAGGTCCGTCTCCTCCTTGTTATTTAGCCTTTGCCTACATACCTGGCTGCTCTACCGAACCAACCAAGTCTCCATTTATACAATAGCCCGAGAGATAGCTGAGGGCATCCATGATGTATCCCAGAGTCCTTCTCTTCTCCAAACTGAACCTGCCATGCCATATGGCTTCTCGGTCAGCCTCCTTTGGACATGTTCTAATAACCTCCTAGGAGCTTGTGTGCTTGTGACATCTCCTCATAACTGTTCCCTCTCTTCATTCTCTCCCTAAACGGCATGGACATGACCTCCCAGTGAGCTTGGACTCCCTGCTTAATGGTCTGGGACAATAAAGAGACTCGTGTCCAGACAGGGCTAACACAATGGTCCCCACCGTTGGGTGGCCAGCCTGTGCATATTTCCTGTTACTTCCCACACATTCAAGTTGTCCCAAGTGTTCACAGGACAATAATCACAGCACCAAAGTATAGTGAAGACCCTCAAAGCTGGTCTTCCAACAAGCCCCGTGTGCTGCCTTGAGGGTCCCATCATCCAGGGTCTTAGCCCTCTGTCCTCCTCCGCCTTGCCGCTGTCCTAATCAGAGCCCCTTCCCCATATATGTGTTCTGGATGTTACCATTCATAAAGATAACAAGCAAAGCCACACAATATTCCTTCTTACTGACATAGTAGTAACCATTTCTACAGGTACTTTATAATTTATCATCACCTTATTTTAGTCTTCAGAGTGACCCTGCAGAGTAGGTATTATCCTCATTTTATAGATGGAGAAACTGAGGCAGAACTGCAACTTGAACCCAAAGGGTCTTGTGATTTCATGTCTGATGCTATTGTATTTATTCTATGTCCTATTTACTCAGGAGCTTGCAAATCTTAGGCGGAGAAAGTTTTCTAAGGTTCAGGTCTAGGCATTAAATTAAAACATGAGTTATACAGAAAAATGTAGAGGAATCTGGTTTCTATTTCTGGCTGTGCTATAAACTCACTCCTAGTTGAACCTTCCTGGTCCTTGGTTTCCTCGTTCATAAATAAGGAGATGGAACCAGACAATTCCTGAAGTCCCTTCCTGCTCAGCTGTCCTTCGTCTCCCGCCCCGTCTCTGCCATGTTGCTAAAATTAGGCAGAAAACATTGTTGAAATACCTTTCTTTTTTGTTTCTTGTATTTTTAAAGTTCCCAAGATTAGCTGGATAGTATTTGATAACGCTCTGGCTAATCTTTCAAGAAGAGGGGAAAAAACCTGCCACCCATTATAATAGCTTTTAAGCAGTTCGATGTCTATAACGAGAAGATAAATCTGGAAACCCCCACCAGAAGGATGCCCCTACGAAGCCCTTATGCTGATGAAGACCACCTGTAGAGCTGCACCTCAAGACAGCAGCGGTTATCAACCCCAGGGTTTCCGACAATGTCTGCAGACATTTTTGGTATTCACGACATGAGGAGGGTACTATGGGCACACATCCAGGGGTACAGGCCACGGATGCTGCAGCCCTCCTATAATACACAGGACAGTCCCCACCACAGTTAGCTGGCCCAAGATGTCAAAGTGCCAGGGTTGAAAAACTCTGTCTTAATGAATGACGTCACGGAATGGCCCCAAACTCCTCCTAGTGTTTCAGCTGAGCTAGTCCATGTGAGAGGTTAACCAGGTGGGCTCATCGGAAAGAACCAAGGATCTGAACAGCTCTCCTACCGTGCAAAGAAGGAGGCGGCCACCGACGTGCCTGTGGAAGTCTCGCTGGCCACGCAGGAGCCCTGGGAGGCTGGGACGCTGCAGGCGGAAGGCTTGTCTGCATTGTAGCGGTTCAACACTGCTTCTGTCAGTCCCTCCCGGCCACTCTCTGTCATCAGCTGGGAGATCTGACAAAGAAAATGGATGCGGAGCTCATTACCTGTGGCTCACTGTATTTCCTGACCACTGACAGCATCTCTCTATTTGGGGGAGGGAGGCAAGAGGGAACAGGTTTCCATCCCACCTGCATTCAGTTACACATGGGTGCTTAGGGCTACTAGAAGGCTGTTTTCCAGTATTTTAGCTAGGATACTTCCCCATTTTCATTAAAAATAATGGTATAAAATTATTCCCTGACATTGTAAGTTTCAATTATGTCTGTGTCTTCCCTCCATTTGGAGGGGAAAACATGAACCATTATCCATGCACTCTTTGCAGCCCAAGACGAGAACAGTAACATGAACTAATGCTGACTTCTTACCAGGAATAGCCCCGAATGCTCTGAAAGGGAGGAGTGGGGCAAAGGCATAGTTTTATTAAGGGAGAAGTAAGCCTGCTAATAAAGAACATAAGGAATCAAAATACAACAGTATTTGGTGGGGGTGGTGGTGATGATTTGCTGTGGAAAGTCAATAAAGCAGACAACATACAGAAACGAAGAAAAAATAAATATAGCCACAATGAATTACCAATTTTTTTTGAAGGGTTGAGATCATTTAAACAGACTTCATTTTCCTGCTGGTTCATTAAGATAAGTGGCTTGTTTTATTTGAAATGATTGCCTTTATAATGAAAGTTCTAGTGGAAGGGGCTGGGTCCATTTTGCCTAAATCTACATAATAAGCTGTGAAGAACCAAACTTTGGGGCAAAACAAGGATCTTATGTAGAAATATACTTTGGGGCCGGGCGCAGTGGCTCAAGCCTGTAATCCCAGCACTTTGGGAGGTCGAGACGGGCACATCACGAGGTCAGGAGATCAAGACCATCCTGGCTAACACAGTGAAACCCCGTCTCCACTAAAAAAAAATACAAAAAAACTAGCCGGGCGTGGTGGCGGGGCCTGTAGTCCCAGCTACTCGGGAGGCTGAGGCAGGAGAATGGAGTGAACCCAGGAGGTGGAGCTTGCAGTGAGCCAAGATGGTGCCACTACACTCCAGCCTGGGCCACAGAGCGAGACTCCGTCTCAAAAAAAAGAAAGAAAAAAACAGAAATATACTTTGGAAAAGTGCTAAACCCCACGGCAAATACAATAATTATGCAGGCAGAGTCTAAGTATTTGGAAAACCTGTTACTTTAAATCTTCAGTCTACTTGCAAAAAAAAGAAAAATGTTAGTTTTTTTTAAAAAGAGGAAACTGTAGTTCAAAAAAAGTCACCAGTCTATTCAAACCCTTAAATGCTAAGTGGAAAATGTTTCCAATCACCTACTAAATACAAGCGCAATAAAGCAAAGATCCGGAACAGTTTCCACTTTGTAACTGAGTAGGCCAGCGAACCCTAAGAGCAGCGCATTTGTGAACCTTTAAAAGTAAAAACATTTGTACTTTTCATTATTAGTAGAATAGCCATTACTCTGAGTCCCATTGACTGGGAACTTTGCTCCACTGAAATTCATGCTCTTACTTGGAAAGCCTTGGCATTATTCAACGGAAATTCTGCCAGCACACACTTTCTTATTCTCATTCATTCAACGCATTGTAAGGAAACTTGACCCAAGTGAGAGAAACTGGAGAGGAGGCTGCAAAGGCAGCTGCTGGCCCAGAGGACATTCCTGCTGACTGAGCAGAGAGCCCGCAGAGCCTGTCCTCGGGCTTCCTTTGCTGCTGTGGGGTGCTGGCTCCCGTCCACTGGCTGCTACTGTCCCCGCAGAACGGGACGGCCTGGAGGGCGCAGCTGAAACAACTGGAAAGCTGATGCAACAATGTACACCGTCATCCCCACTCAATAGTATTGATGAAGCTCCTGGGGGCACATCATGCCTCCTGGACCACGTCCAAAGACAAAACAAAACCCCCAAATTCATGGGACTTTTTTTTCCCCAAGAATCTAAGATATACATCTGATTTTTGACACACAGTGACATGTGAAACGAGCCAGTCTGCCTGTGTTGTTTCCTGTCATTACTGTATTTCTCATCTAACATTTGGAGGGAAGGGATTCCTTATGCATAAACTGTCCTGCAGGTGCCCTGCAAAGCCAGAGAGAAGCCGCTGGAACGCATGTGGCGAATGGCAGGATGGCTGACACAGAGGTACAGCTTTCTGGGTGGGTCCAGATTCCCACATCTGCTCCAGAAGGGATGTGAGCAACCTGTGGGTTCACAGCTTTCGAAAATGTCACCAGGCAGATGAATTTCCATGCACGAGCTTCCTGACTAGAGAGCTATTGGCTGTCTTGTGCCAAGCAAGATTGTTTCTCTTTTAAAGAATCGGGGATTAGTGGGCATGAGACACTGAATTCCCAAGCCTATAAATAGAACTATTCAATCATCGTTTTTAAAAATTAGGATCACAGAATGTTCTAGAACTAGAAGAGATTTCCACCATCATCATCTTCAGAACTCTTCCCCTTAGATAAGACACCTGAAGAGCAGAGAAGCGATTTGCCCAAGCCAATTTGTATCTAGGAGTAGGACCCTGACTCCTAAACCGTTTCTAGCACCTACCTCCTTCCTCTAACTGCCCCTCTTCTAATTTAAAAAAAAAAAAGTCTTCCCCTTCTAATTAAAAAATGTGATATATAGAAAAAAAAATCAAACAATAAAACATACACATGTATCCACTACCACCATTCACAAATGTTAGCATTTTTTATCTTAGAAAATATTTTCTAAAAGAAACCAAATAGTATGTAAAATTAAAATTGCACATTTTCCTAGTCATGCTGCCTTTCCTGCTCCATTTTTCAGACACAGCCAGTATTATGACAGGGCGGGGGCAGGTCCATGTTCTTATTTCTCATAGTGTGCTTCCCATCACACTCTCTCCCTCCTTAGAACCTGACAGCTCATTTTTTGTTTGTTTGTTTCTTTTGTGCATTCTTTAGATTTTGTTCTGCTGGTTCCACAATGGGGAGACGGCATCCCTCCAAATGCCTACTCTAGAGACTCTCACCACCTAAAAGATCATGTTCTCATTTGTATTTATGCCTAGTATCCTCTTCAGAGATTACAAACTTTCAGAAATAACAGACCATGATTTGGCTACAGCAACTGCTAATTTACCTGGCCCTCAGTTTCACATTCCAGGGCTCCAGCCTCCGGCAAGGTCCTCAAACACACCTCCTGCTCCTTCCGCCATGGGGCCTTTGCTCTCCATGTGAAACGCTCCTGCTTTTCCTGCAGATGTAAGTTCAAGCCTCACTTCCTCCGAGAAGCCTTCTTCCAGCCTATGCTTCCTCGGCTGGATGCTTTTACAGCGCCTCAATCTTTTCCCTCACTATCTCCGCTTTGGTTCATATCATGCATTTAATAGTAAGTCATTTTCTCCCACTATACAAAAGCCCCAGGTCTCTAGTTCTAGGGCTGGTTTGCTCTGTATATCACTGTATACCAAGGTCAATGCAACGGCTGGCACACAAAGATGCTCAAAACATGTCTGTGGAATAAATCTGAGCTATTCTTTTTCTACTGCTCACATGTATCTACATAAATTTTCTTAAGTCTTTTAAGTAAGAATCATTTCTTTAGAACATTTCATTGCTTTTCTATTTTGTTTCTTTTTTTTTTTTTTTTTTTGAGACAGAGTCTTGTTCTTCTTGCCCAGGCTGGAGTGCAGTGGCGCAATCTTGGCTCACTGCAGCCTCCGCCTCCCACATTCAAGCGATTCTCCTACCTCAGCCTCCCGAGTAGCTGGGTTTACAGGCATGTGCCCCTGCGCCTGGCTAATTTTTTTTTTTTTTTTTTTTTTTTTGTATTTTTAATAGAGATGAGGGTTCTCCATGGTGGCCAGGCTGATCTGGAACTCCCGACCTCAGATGATCCGCCCACCTCAGCCTCCCAAAGTACTGGGATTACAGGCGTGAGCCGCCGCACCTGGCCTATTTTGTTTAATTCTTAAAACATGACAATCTTTTCTCGCATCATCATCATTGTCAAAGTACAGGGTTTTGGCTCCACAATGTTTGGAGATCAAGAGCTGCCTCTTTGTTAGTCTACTAGTTCATTTGTTCATTCATTCATGTGAACAGCCATGTGTTGGGTGTGTGGTATATGTCAGGCAAAAAAAAAAAAAAAAAGTAGATGCTGAAGATTCAAGAGGCTCTAAGAAATGTGTAGACATTTCTTGTCAATATCTTGTGCAAAGACAGTCTGCAAGATAGCTCTCCAAAAGCAACTTCCGTTATCTCTGTTTAGCTGCATCTTTATAATTCTGAAACACAGAAGAGCTAGGCTTGCTCTCCGCAGAAGCAGCTGTAGCTTCTTCAACAATTACAATCATATCCATTGTAGATGATTCTGAGAGAGAAGGAGCCTCCCTGTTAGACCGAGTGCTGTTTTCCCACACACACTGGTATGCAGGTCTTTGGAGTGCTGAGTTTTGATGGATAACTTCTTACCAAGGTGCCATCTTGCTTGCCACCAAGATGCTTGTTAACAGGAATTTACTTTTCCTTAGCCCTGCAAACCCTCTCGAGGGTTACAGGGTTACAATACCATCGGTTGTAACTGAATTGTCCTATTAATCAAAGAAACAAAATCAATGACCTACTACATGAGATCTGGCTATGAAAGAACCACTCCAATCCAAACTCTTTCTGAAGCTCTCTGAAACGGTGGCAGTGTGTCCCTGAGTTGTTTTTATGTCAAGCAAAGAACGGCAGTGATCCATATTCTGTGACAATTCAACAGCCATTCACAGCTTAAGGGATGCTCCCAGATGTGTCTACCCCTTTGTTGCTGATAAACCTCTCCTTCTCAAAGAAGGCTCATTGGAAACAACATTCAGTTATGTGGACAGGTTGGCTATTGTTTCCACTTCACAGATGAGAACACAGAGGCGGGGAGTGGAGTCCGATGATTGGTCCAAAGCCACTCAGCTGCCAAGTAAGGAAGTTCAGCTGGAAACACAGGCCTCTGATTCCCCTTTTCTTCCCCCTTCCTTCTACCATCTGACCTCAGTTACTGAAGTTTTCTGAATAACCTGAGCACCAGACAGACTTGGGGGATTACAAAAGGTAAACTTTGCTTAGTCTCTGTCCTCAGGAGATTTGAAAGGAAGGTAGAGGAAGGTAGATAAAGGAACTTGTAGTCAGCCAGAGACAAATGTTCTCTCCCTTTTCTAAAATGAGAGAGAGAGAGAGAGAGAGAGAGAGAGAGAGAAAGAGAGAATGTGTGTGTGTGTGTGTGTGTGTGTGTGTGTGTATACAAATATTATCTGTGACTTGGAAATGAGGAAGCTTCCAAAATGTGTTTCTAGCCAAATCCTGAGGCCAAAGAGGCCTCTGTGGGGCCAAGAAGCAAGACTCCATATTCCCCTTCTCAGTTCCCATGTGTGAGCCCCACAGCACTGGGCCTGGGCGCTGAGGCCTGGGGAAGAGGAGGAGCTGAAGCTTGGTCACTTCCGACTGTTTCTGAAGGAAAGAGGCCCTGGACCCATGGCTTCAGTCCTGCTCAGACCAACACAAACGAGCCTCACGCACCTCGGGCCCTCATCGTGAACTCCCTCCATTCTTCAGCCTTCCCACCTCCGTCCCTCCATTGTTCAGCCTTCCCACCTCCGTCCCTCCATTGTTCAGCCTTCCCACCTCCGTCCCTCCATTGTTCAGCCTTCCCACCTCCGTCCCTCCATTGTTCAGCCTTCCCACCTCCGTCCCTCCATTCTTCAGCCTTCCCAACTCCGTCCCTCCATTCTTCAGCCTTCCCACCTCCGTCCCTCCACTCTTCAGCCTTCCCACCTCCAGCCGGTTCTCAGGAGTGGCTTCCCCTGAATTTCTGGAGGGATTGATTTGAGGAGTTGACCTCCTGCATCCCACCTCCTCAACAGCACTTCTCCTTTTGGCTTTGGAATTTCATCTCAAGGCAGTGGCCTTTCCTACTAGTCAGTGGACTCTCCACACTTCAAAGCAAGTCTTTCCAAGAGGGACCTGCTTCTTGCTGCTACCTATAATAAAGATCAAACTCTGCCAGGAAGCCTTGGCTATGCTAACTCTACTGGGCGTGGGGATGAGCTCCTGGAGGAACCCTGCCCCTTCTCCCGCCCCATCTCTGGCCCCCAGGCCAGGTGAGCAGCCACAAGACAGAGCTAAGGACAGGCTTTAGTGGATGCATACAGATTCCTCACTGCAGTCCTGAGGCTGTCACCTGTGGATTCCAAGACAATTCAACCATTTCACCAAAGAGGGAACTGAGGGTCAGAGACGTTGAGCTTCTTCCCCGAGGGAAACCAGCTACTAGGAGGAGGAGCCAGGTTTGGAATGGTGATCTGTTCGGCTGAGGTGGCTTCTGCGCGGCGTGTCAGCCCTCAGTTCAGTTTCCCTCCCTTCAGTCTCCCCTTCAGGACCACTTCCTAACTCGAGACTGCCCTCAGAGCCCTCCCTACAGTCCACTATTAGAGGGTGTTCTCCTGAAACTTGAGCCTCACTGCATAATTCTGAATCAAGAGCCTTACTTTTGTTATTTTTATTTATTTATTTATTTATTTATTTATTTATTTATTTATTTATTTATTTTTGAGATGGAGTCTTGCTCTGTCGCCCAGGGTGGAGGGCAGTGACACAATCTTTGGCTCACTGCAACCTCCACCTTCCGGGTTCAAGCGATTCTCCCGCCTCAGCCTCCCGAGTAGCTGGGATTACAGGTGGAGGCCACCATGCTCAGCTAATTTTTCTATTTTTTTAGTAGACACGGGGTTTCACCATATTGACCAGACTGGTCTCAAACTCATGTCTTTGTGATCCATCCACCTCGGCCTCCCAAAGTGCCGGGATTACAGGCGTGAGCCACTGCACCCGGCCGAGAGCCTTAGTTTTAAAGGACTATGGCTTATATCTGCATGTTAGACTCTTAGGAATTTATTTCTTCTCTTGCTATACTGTGAAAGATACATGATTCTTCCTGAGAAAACCTCCAAATATCCACCTCACACGTTAGAAAACCCTACAGTGCTAGGGAAAGGCCTCATTATCTTGGTTACATGTATGTGTCACGGTCACCGTCTAAGAGCAGTGGCTGAAAACACACTAAGTGGTCCTAATCACAAGCTTTCGGGGGACTAAATTTTCACCAGCAGATTTTACTTGCTTTAGTTCTGATTGAAACCTGTTTTTAGCTCTCCGTCTTGATTACAGGGGACCATTTCACTCCGTAAGGGTCTCTGTTACTTTCCAAACAGCACATCGTATCCCTCGGGGTGGTGGTAAAATGAATACGGGTGGCAGCAAAAGGGACCAGGCTGCAGGGAGAGGGTACACGTGTGTGTTTGCACAGGTGTTAACACATGTGCACGTGCGTGTACATGTGACATTCTCAATGTCCGTGAGAACTCCATACACCATTAATGAGCAGGGAAAGTCTGCTTTTCACAGATCACGTTGAAATAAAGCTTCTCCCTCTATTTTAACTTTTAATTCACGTCTTTCAACCACATTTAAATGTCTACACTGATACCTCAGTATAAGGAGCTTGGTACTCATCCCCAAAGAGAGACAGAATCCCAAATGTGGTTACGATCTTGACCACAGAATCAAGAGAAAAGACGTGTGGTTCTTCCTAAGGCTGCTTCCACATTGCAAATTGCAGTCTGTAAGCCGCTGGCCTTTAGCTTCTATACTGAAGGAAGGACTCAGGGCTACCAGAGTGTGTCAGTGTGGGCATTCGTCTTAAATGGCATTATGGAGCCAGAAAGCCACCTCCCTCTGACTCTGCCAAGACAGCAGGGAACACCAAATAGTATCTGTTTCCTGTGTAGAGGCATCTATGGAGAGCAATTGTTTCCTACTCAGTCTTTAATTAATGACACTTAATGACATGCTCCCCCTCCTCAAATCCCAGAAAATAACATTTAATAACATTTTCTCTTACACAATTAATATCTCACTGCCTTGGGGCATCTTTTATTGCTATCTGCTACTTACACTGTTACTTAACGCTTTTATAGTTTTGTAAACAGTGGGTGCTTCCTAAAAATTTTCGATCCAGGTAAGGACAAATCAACTCACGATTATCTTGGAAAAGACCATTCACAGCTAATTTGTAAACCCTTAGTATTGTCTTAGGATGTGTCTATGCTGTCAGTTGTTATGCTCTTAGAATATGCCGGAATATACTTCCGTATATTCTATAAAATATAAATTATGAAAGTCAATCTTTAAAGGAAGAGATCAAACAATGCACACCCAGATCAAAGTTCAATAATGTAGAGTTGATCACGCCAATGTTCCACTGCAGTCAGACACAGAATAGAAAGCTGACGATGACAGACAGCGGGCACCTTGCTCCAGTCATCGTGATGTAGTGATAGAGTCCACATAAGCCTTATTCAGTTTTTGCTTATAGCAGAGAGAGAGGGAAAAAAAATGATGTCCCTTTCTATGCACGAGTCTTTGCTTTGACTGTAGGATCCCCACATCAAGTTACTTCTGGAGCTGACTATAAAAATGTATCTGGCAGAGGGGTCTCCAAGAGCAGGCTCCCGCTAAGGAGCAGATGTCACCTTGTCACCCCACCAGACCCTGCCTTCCAGGCCAAGGGCAAGCAGCCACAGAGGATTCTTGCTCTGACAACCACAGATGCATGCCTCTTGCTTCAATGCCACTCCCCCTGGGAAGTGAAATGCTCTGTTTTATGAGTTATGTTTATTTCATCCTTGCAGGCAGAGAAACAGATGAAATGTCCCACCGAGGAGGGAAGCACTGGGCTGCCTCCTAACCTGCACGGCGTCCTCTTCTGCAGTGTATGTGTCTGTCGGTGTCTTCTCTGGATGAGGCAGGCCTCAGTCCTCACTAACCTATTCCACTCAACTCTTTCTTACCGTGCTTCCTGACCCCAAGGTATCAGGCAAACCTGTTGATCCATTTAGACTTCACTCTCACCCTGCATGTCTCTTTTCTTTCTGCACACCAGGGCTACCCAGAACTGCGGTGATGCCTTTCCCAGGCAGGGTCAGGCCTGCTGTGGCATGTCATGAACCTTTCCTAAGCAGAATTTGTGATGAGGGCAAAAGCTGGCATCAGCAAGACACATTTTGGTTTAGAAGTCTCAGTAGACACTGCAGCAGGTTAACTATTGCTGGGTTCTTGCTTGAATAAAATGTACTAAAAACTAGGGCAATAAAATGGATTTTCCCCGAGCTATCTCATCCAAAGAGTTTTTATTTAAAAATAATACAGAAGAGCAAATATTGTGTGATTCCACTTATCTGAAGTACCTGAAATAGTCAAGTTCATAGAGTTATTGTTAATAGAGGCCGAGTTTTGGTTTGGGAAGATGAGAAAGTTCTTTGGTGGTAGATGGTGCTGATGGTTGCAGAACCATGTGAATATACTCAATGTCACAGAACTGTAGGCTTAAAAATGGTGAAGATGGTACATTTTAGGTTATATATATTTTATCACAATAAAAAAGGAAAGGCCGGGTGGGGTGGCTCAAGCCTGTAGTCCCAGCACTTTGGGAGGCCAAGGCAGACAGATGGCTTGAGCTCACCCTGTCTCTACCAAAAATACAAAAATTCGCCAGGCATGGTGGTGCACACCTGTAATTCCAGCTACTCGGGAGGCTGAGGTGGGAGGATCTCTTGAGCCAGGGAGGTTGGGCTACAGTGAGCTATGATTGTGCCACTACACTCCAGCTTGGGTGACAGAGCGAAACCCTGTCTCAAAAAATAAGAGAAAGAGAGAGAGAGAGAATCCCACAACACCAGAGAGTTACTTGCTGTTAACTTGTTCCACATGGCTCCACACCTGCTGTGCCATTTTAGAGAGTGTGGTCATAAGGACCATCAATGGTGAGGCCCGAGTCAAGAGAAGAGGGCCAAGAACCCAGGGTTTCTGTCGTCCAGTGACTGATAAGCCTCTCTACATGTCACGAGGTGTGTTCTGCAGGGTGGCCTCAGGGACAAGACCTCACTTTGCCTATGTCCCAGGCCTGCAGGAGGAAGAGCTGAGATGGAAAGGAAACTCAAGAGGGGAGCCTAGCTCAGTGAAGAGGCAGGAGATGGGCAGGGAAAGCCCCCACACAAACCCAACTCTCTGGTTAAACATCATCTGATTTCTTTATACTTGCATGAGCAATATTTGTATCCTTCTTTATCTTCCTCACACCTGCCAAGTCACACGTGAATGACCAGTTAGCATTCCTTCCCTAATGTGGTATTCCAGAGCTGAGGTAGTTTAGATCTTTTCTTAGGCTCACGATTTGCTTTTAGGCATTTAAATAAGATACAGCTTTTTTGTGCTGCTTTTGGCATGCTGCCTGTAGAGAAACAGCAGTTACTGACCAAGCTGAAGCTTGCTCCAGACCTGGCCTAGTCCGCGCAGCTCATGTGGACACAAATCACCTCTGAGACTCTGAGGCTGGCCTTGAGTCAGACAGATAAACTCCTCTCTGTGCCGTCCAGCACCCCCAGCCAGCACCCCAGGCCATGATGGGATTCTTATGTCCCAGGGCTGAATGTTTGATTACCCTTATTATCTTAGCTTGCTTTGGCTATAAATTTTATTAGTGGCCATAAAATTATCCATCCACAGCATTTGACTCAGTGACCTCTTGCAAAAGAGAATTCCACAACTGGCGATACGCAGGGCCTAGGAGGGCTGCCTTTCCTTCACCCTCAATTTATAGCCCTACCTCCAGCGCTCTGCCCTGCATGATGACACTCTGCAAACAGAAGAGGCTCCTCATGTTTCAGGATTCCCATTATCGGGGCTCAGATCTGGCCCCTCAGCACCTGATAACTGTTTTCTTTTATCCTTTGTGTTGCCAGAAGGTAAAGGGGCAGGGCCGCCTGCCTGCCTGCTCCAGGAAGGACCCAGACGCCAGATTCAGCAAAGGGCTAACCGCATGGCTGTTTGGGGTTCCTCCCTTAGATTTCTTAGTTCCAGCATGTGTGGCTTCAGGTAGAGATTAAGCTTTTTAAAGAGCCTCCTAGAACAGATGACACAGTCCCACCATGAAGCTTGTAGTATTTGCACATATGCATGTGAATTCACCTTGCAGGTATGCTGGATCTCAATACTTCTTCCTCAGTGATGTTCTGGGGCGTGCTTTCAGTGACACAGTCAGGGTGTATAATGAAACAAGGAGTCCAGTTGACATGATGAGATCAGCTTCAGCCTCAAAGGCCTTTGAGGACGTGAAACAGGCGGCCTCATAGGCCATCATCATCATCATTACCACTTTTGAGCACTTACCATGAGCCGGCTTCTGTTCTAAGAGCTTTATATGTATTGTCACATTTAATCCTGACAACAACCCTATGAAGTAAGCAGAACTGTGATCCAGTAAGAGCTTCAATTCTGTCTACCACGTGGAAAGCCCTGGAGCAGGGAAGGCCCGTGGGCTTGGTTTCTTACTGCTCTTGAGTTTATCTTGGGCAGCTCAGGCCCACATCATCCAGAGAATGTGCAGCTCAAGTAGAGCTAGCCTCTGCAGAACATGTGCTGACAGTAAAAGATTTTATTTTAAAAAAAGAATCATTTGAGGCCGGGCGCGGTGGCTCACACTTGTAATCCCAGCACTTTGGGAGGCCGAAGTGGGGGAATCACTTAGGGTCAGGAGTTTGAGACCAGCCAGGCCAACATGGCAAAACCCCGTCTCTACTAAAAATACAAAAATTAACCGGGCGTGGTGGCACGCTCTTGTAAGTCCAGCTACTTGGGAGGCTGAGACAGGAGAATCACTTGAACCCAGGAGGTGGAGGTTGCAGTGAGCTGAGATCGCACCACTGCACTCCAGCCTAGGCGACAGAGTGAGATTGCATCAGGAAAAAAAAAAAAGAAGAAGAAGAAGAACCATTTAAGAATCTTTTGAAGGCCGGATGCGGTAGCTCACGCCTGTAATCCCAGCATTTTGGGAGGCCGAGGCGGGCGGATCACCTGAAGTCAGGAATTGGAGAGAAAGAGAAACCCTGTCTCTGCTAACAATACAAAATTAGCCAGGCATGGTGCACACCTGTAATCTCAGCTACTCGGGAGACTGAGGCAGGAGAATCGCTTGAACCCGGGAGGCGGAGGTTGCAGTGAGCTGAGATCACACCATTGCACTCCAGCCTGGGCAACAAGAGCAAAACTCCATCTCAAAAAAAAAAAAGAATCATTTGAATAAGTGATCATAATTAGGATTATTTGAATAACTGAGCACAATAGGCTCTCTCTATCCAGTGTTTTGCGATATTTATGATCAAGTGAAAATAAAATCAAATGGTCTGAATCTGGATGTAATTGTTTTCACTTTCAATTTGCAACTCAGCAAACTCACACTGAGTAGTCAAGATGAAATCACAACCCTAATCAACTCAACCCTGATGTCAGGGCTGGGCCAGAGGTTACTCCTAGGCCAGTTCCTATGTACAGAATCATCTGGGGGTGGCTCTTCTATTGGGGGAAGGCTACCATTGTTTCTCACCCCCATATAGTCAACCAAAAGCCAGTGCCCCAGGAAGCATGTCTCGACTGCTTGTTCCCCAGACTGAATGATCAGCACCACCCTCTTCACAGCACTCCACTGAGAGTGGACACTGTCAGTGCAATCCAAGGGCCTACAGCACGTCTTGCTTTGTAACTGCCTGTTGTCAGTCTCTCTCCCCAAGTAAATGGTCAACCCTAGGACCTTAGGGACTGTGTCTGTTCTCCTTGGTATTACCAGCATAGGACAGCGTCTGGATATGGAGTTTATCTAATAAATACATTAATTCATACATTAACAGATGTGTAAAAATAGGAATGGACTTAATTTAGTTGGGTTGGGGTTGTTGGAGTTCTGTTTGTTTTTAAGGGATGAAAGTTTGTTTTCACTTGATTTTTAACATGGTGAATAAGGTACAGAAAGCTTTATTGAATAAACTAAGATGTTTCGGCATATACGTAATTCAATATAGTGGTAGTAAGACAAATTGCTGGAGTCAGGGAAGAAAGGGCAAACAAGGAACAAAGCGAGACATGAACAAAAAGAAAAAGAGAGAAACGGGAGAAAGAAGAAAAAAGAGAAAAACAAAAAGCAATGTACACAAAGAGGTGAAAAATGGGGAGAGAAAACCAGTAACTGTTCACCTCAGTCAGTCTGAGTGTGAGATGTGACAGCCATAGCTGCAGAGCTGGAATTCTCTGGAATACGGGGCAAGTAAACATAGGATAGAGGTTCCAGGAGAGGAGAAACCAAGCCCAGAGGCTAAAGTCCCCCCACCCTGCCCTGGTTCTTCCCCACACCAGGCATGAGTTTCAGCTACAACCAGAGCTCTGGGGCACTGGAAGATGAAATGTACAAACCGACAAATTTAAAGACCCTGTCACAAAATTGAGCCATCCTCTTTCTTTTATCCATTTAAAAAATAGACCTGGGCCGGACACAGAGGCTCACACCTGTCATCCCAGCACTTTGGGAGGCCAAGGCAGGCAGATCACTTGAGGTCAGGAGTTTGAGACCAACCTGGCCAACATGGTAAAACCTCATCTCTACTAAAAATACAAAAATTAGCCGGGCGTGGTGGTGCACACCTGTAGTCCCAGCTACTCAGGAGGCTGAGGCAGAAGAATCTCTTGAACCCAGCAGGCAGAAGCTGCAGTGAGCCGAGATCGCACCACTGCACTCCAGCCTGGGCAACAGGGCAAGACTCTGTATCAAAAAATAATAATAATAATAAATAATAAAATAAAATAAAAAATAGACCTAACCTTTGAAGAAAAGAGCTTGGAACTTTTGACTATTGAATACTTGCTTGATGTAACTTTTGCAGAATGGCATTGTTTATTAGTTATGCGGCCAAGGGGAAAGACAATGAGATTAAGAGACTGAACATTAGATTAGCTGGAGCTGCTGCAGCATTTAATTCTAATACAGATCATAGCCTTTTCCATCCATGTTTAATCTGCCATGTCTTTCTTGCCTGTGGAGCCCATCATCATGCATCTCTAGGCGGTCCCTTCCCAGGGCCTACATCATCTCCATGTCCAAGTTCTTCACCTAAGTCTTGGCTAATGCTTGGGAAACGTTCAAGGCAACCAGCAGAGCGTTATACCCTGAGCAACCCCACGTCACAGCCACGAAGGCAGATGCCCAAATCGGAGGCAGGCTGGACCAAATCAAATTGTCGCTGTAATCCCAGTGCCTAGCAAAGGGTGTGTCAGGCATCAGGCCCCTGGTAAATGTTGCATTAAGTGTTAAGAACTAATTCTGGGCCTGGCTTGGTGGGAGCAACATGGGAGGCTGTGGGCGAGTCATTTCCCCTCTCCTTGCCTCAATTTCCCCAGAGAGGGGAATATGTGAGACTGCACATAGGATGATCGGAGGCCATGCAGCTGAACATGCCCTGTGCTTCCTAAAGTCATAATCCCATCTAAAGCAGGAACATTTACAGATATTCCCATTACATCTCTAAAAGATGCCCCTGACTTAACTTTTGAGTGGCCTTTGTGCAAAAACATACAAACATACCAAAAATGCCAAAAAAAAAAAAAAAAAGGCTGGGCACAGTGACTCACGCCTGTAATCCCAGCACTTTGGGAGGCCGAGGCGGGTGGATCACAAAGTCAGGAGGCCGAGACCATCCTGGCTAACAACGGTGAAACCCCGTCTCTACTAAAAATACAAAAAACTAGCCGGGCGAGGTGGCGGCACCTGTAGTCTCAGCTACTCGGGAGGCTGAGGCAGGAGAATGTGTGAACCCGGGAGGCGGAGCTTGCAGTAAGCCGGGATCGTGCCACCGCACTCCAGCCTGGGTGACAGAGCAAGACTCCATCTCAAAATAAAATAAAATAAAATAAAAATTCCCTACCAAACTGGGAAAAACTTCCCAACTGTGAATGGTGAACAAAAATTGTTTAAGAGTCAGCTGATTGTTCCAGAGTAATGCAATGGCTTACATGGTTCCAGTTTTGACTTGATACCAAACTTTGTATTTTGTTTACTAACTGCAGGAATACCAAATCCTACACAATTCAGAAAGCAATTTTTTCAAAAAGGAGCTGGAAAAGTCCTTAGATCTATTCTAGGCCAAGTTCCATGCAGAAACATAAAGACAGAGAAGCTGAAATTGGTGGGGTGAGTGATTCCGATTCACACACCTAGTTCATGCCGCAGTCCGTTAATTGCAGCACTTATTCATGCATTTAAAAAAAAAAAAAAAAAAACAATAGGACAGCAGAATTCTGAAATGACTGAAAATCCTAGAAATACAGAGAGGGAGAAAAAGAGTCTTTGTAGGTTAGCCATAAGCCAGGGGCTCAGTTCTACCCAAATGACCAGCTGTGGAACCGTAATAAAGTCAATTAACCTCTCTGCATCCTAGCTTGCAAAATCACAGACCTGCCATAAGGAATATTAACCAAAAACACTCTCCGGCATCTTTCTCCTCAAATGAAAATGACTTAAGTATCAAAACCAATGCTCTAAAGCCTCTCATTGCAAACCTGCACACGGGTGGGCAAACAGTTGTGGGCTGCTCTTGTGAAGATATTTGAAATTGTTCTTCTGCCTATTTCCTTTGGAGTTTCAGATCCCTTACTCTATAAGGCTCATAATCTAAACTTTCACATCATTCCTACATGTCCAGAATTCAAAGAACAGCTTGTCACGGTTGTTTCCTGGGAAACTCTGTTTCAATAATCCTAATTAGGACTGATTCTAATCTTGTCACCAGACCCATGACAGACTTTGCATCTGATGGTTTTCTACCCTGGTTTACCCAGTGCATTTGGAGGATTAATAAAATACGCTTATTTACATGTGCATGTTTTCATTTTCTATTTCACTAGTAAAAACACCATTAAGAATGCTTTCAGAAGTATGGTAATGTTTTGACTATTCTCCAAGTCCTTCCTTAAACCTGAATTCTCAAATTTAGGGATACATAAAAATCGTGGACCTCAGAAGATACAAAACTAACCTCCAAATTCATTTTTTGCTGTTGTTGAATTTATTAAGGTCTATACAATTTTCTCATCACTTCCCTGCTTTTTGCATCATTAGCACAGAGACAAAGCTCTTTTGTGAAAGTTGACACCAGAGAATTCTATCATCTCATTATGTCTTCACTAAGTAAATATTCTGCTTTTTTTTCCCCTCTTGCGGCTATAACATTCCAGCCAGTGTCCTAATTTCTCCAGTTGGTGGTTCTGCTCAAATTTCTCCTCTGTTCGTTTAAGATGCTGGTTTTCTCTTCCATTCTGCATGCTATGGCATCTCCCAAAGCCTGGCTATACTTTCCACTTGTTAGAACTTCACAATATGGGTCAGGTCTAGCAAAGTCAATACCAACGAGCGTATTGTGAGCATATCTAACTAGATTCCCCCAGCTAATAAACCCGAGCCAGCGAGACTGGCATTCCCCGACACCTGGGGGACCCCAGCCCTGAGGGTGCTCTATTCTCAGAGTTGGACCCGGGAGTTCATCTCTTCCATATCTGCCCTTTCGTGACAAACCTTGAGTCCCTGGAGTCTGCTATTTAAAATAGAGCCAATCTTTTGGGATTCTTGTCTTTCATACACGCTTGAAAAGCTATTCATCTAATCCTGAGTTAAAAGACTACGCTGCATTAAAAAAAAAAAAAAGAAAAATCAGTCTTGTTGCAATGCCTCAAAAATGAATGATCCCTTAACAACCTTTTGAGAGAAAACAGCAACACCACCTCAGCTAAGTATGTCCTCTTCCTTCACTGTCCCCTCAACCATGATTCCACCGCTCTAAAAGCAAAGGAACTTTGAGGTCTGCAGTGTTTCCACGTGTGTGGGGCAATGATACAAAACCATCAGCTTCTCAGATCCAGAGTCTGGAATCAACCAGGCTATCTCTGAAAAGAAGCCAGTGGCCCCAAACTACAATTTCTGATACAAATTCAGAATACATTGCACTTGTAGTAAGCCCTTATTAGCATGGACAACAAGCTCTCTATTATGAAAGGTCAGTTCCATGAGGGCAGGAAATCAATCTTGTCTTTAGAGTAACTTTTACTTCCCTAAATAGTACCCTTGGAGTAAGTATTAAAAACTGTGCTATTTGCATTTCTACAGGGCTTAACATCAGCAGAAGTCTAAAGCGCTGGCAAGAGTGAAACGTGTACACATTTTGTAGTTAGCTTAAGATTTTTCCCCCAGAGCCTGAGAGGAGGCCAAAGAAACACACACATACACACACAGCCATTCACACACACACATGCATGTGGACACACACACGTGTGCACGCACACACATACCCCAGAACTGCTCTTCCAACAGGGAGGAGGCTCAAGCAGAGTTTTTCAGAAAGAATGAAAACTACTCCTTTGGGGGAAAGAAAGCAAAGAAATAGCTTACGAAATATACAAAGACACATTTGAGAATCAGTAAACATGCCCACTGAGGAAATACACAGAATAAAGAACCTCAAATTGGATTAGTCCTTAAAGGAATGCATCCAACAAGTGGGGTTGGAGGCTATGGAAGCTCCTTCCTTCTATAAATCTTTAGGAACAATACAACTAGCCAAGCTCAGCAGGGTGGTGTGCCCCCGTAGTCCCAACTACTTGGGAGGCTGAGGCAGGAGGATCACTTAAGCCTAGGAGTTCAAGTCCAGCCTGGGCAGCATAGCAAGACCCCATCTCAAAAAAAATTGTTTTTTAAATTAGCCAGACATGGTAGTGCACACCTGTATTCCCAGCTACTGGGGAGGCTGAGGCAGGAGGATCATTTGAGCCCAGGAGTTCAGGGCCGCAGTGAGCTATGATTGCACCTCTGCACTCCAGCATGGGCAACACAGCAAGACCCCATTTCTAAAAATAAAAATAAATACAATAAGCCAGCTGTCTAGAATTCACTCCAGTACAGACTTACAAAATGAGGAGATGTGTCAGATGCTAGGAGGAAAACTCTTTGCAGCCATGAGTTTTTTGATGTGTAAATACTTCTAAAGTCTAGAATCTAAACCACTATAGCCCCTAATCACTAAGTTGTAATTTCATTAATGTCCTAGGCCAGCCTTAGCCCAGAGTAAACCTAGTGTGTACTAAACTTGCCCTTTTTCCAGTTGATTTCCATTTAAGACAGCCTTCAGTGTGACATATCTATAACAATCCTATGTCTTTTATTTTTCAGGCTCATTCAGCTTAAAATATTTCTTGCTCTTGTTTCCTGCGTACATTTAGACACGTCAAACCCTGTCTCCTGAATTTGGGTTCAGGGATCGCGCTCACTCTAGTTTACAGACTATTAATTTTTAACTAGTCATTGGGAAGGAAGAGGCAGTATTTATGAAAGATGTTTTATCTTCAAATTCTAGAAAAACTTCCCTCCAATCCAGGTCACCATGGGAATCGTCCGCCACATCCAAGGGTCAAACATACAATGGCAGCAGTGAGCATGAGAGGCGTGGGCTCTGTATCCAGCCAGCCTGCCAACCCCCACAGACAGGAGGGACTCAGATGAAGGCACCCGGATTAAAGGAACTTTGTTCTGTTTGTGCTTTGTTTAAATCCCAGAGTGGGAGATGACCTACAATAAGCCACTTGAACCTTTTCTCTCTGTAATTCTCCAGTTGAAATACAGTAAGTAGGAGTTCTTTCAATGGTAGCTATGCAAGCCTTTTCAGAAGCTAAATTAGAATATACTCCATAGCTACCAACGTGGAGAACAGCTGCTCAACAACAGGCTTGCAAGCTGAGGGCAGGCCAGCCCAGCCTCACCCTACTGCAGTCCCATCAGGCCTAGGGGAGTCTCAGTCCTCCTTACCCACAGGCCAGGAGCCCCAGCCCTGCAAGCACTGACTCGCTCTTCTGTTGACTGCCTCTGTTTGCACTATGGGGTGTTTTCTTGTTTGTTTTTGTTTTTGTGGTTTTTGTTGTTGTTGTTTGTTTGTTTTGAGATGGAGTCTTGCTCTGTCTCCCAGGCTGGAGTGCAGTGGCGCGATCTCGGCTCACTGCAACCTCCGCCTCCCAAGTTAAAAGTGATTCTCCCACTTCAGCCTCCTGAGTAGCTGGGATTACAGGCATGTGCTACCACGCCCGGCTAATTTTTTGTTTTCTTACTAGAGATGGGGTTTCACCATGTTGGCCAGGCTGGTCTCGAACTGCTGACCTCAAGCAATCCACCCACCTCGGCCTCCCAAAGTGCTGGGATTACAGGTGTGAGCCACCGCGCCCAGCGTGCTGTCTGCACTGCTGCTTATCTTTTGGAAGCTGGAGTAATAAGAACAAACTCAGCTAAACTAAATTGGTCCTTTGTTTGCCATTATCATAAAAATTTTATGTAGGAACTAATAAAAACATGCTTTACGTGTGCAGTTACATGGGTTTACATGGGCAATAATATCCAGCCAGTTATATCCATAAATTCAGTTATAGACACGTAGGAATAAATATTTTATCTTTCCCAGCGTTTTTGCTTCTTGGAAGGAAGCTGTGAACACAGACACTTATGGCTGATCTGCGGCTTCTAAGGGCCCTTATGTCTCCCTGGATGCCTGTGAGGTAAGAAAGGTCCTTTCAGAAGTTTCTGGATAATTTTCACACTTCTTTAGCCCCTTCGAAACGCTGTATTAATCAGACCTCCAATCCATGTAAACTGGAAAGCTTTTTACAAAGCTTTCAAAAAAGAAGTCGTTTTTGAAGTGAGTTCAGGATTTTCTTAGAATTTTTAAATTAAACAAAAAGATTCAATTCTCATCTCAACTGAGAACTTGGAGCAGATTTACAATAGATTTAATTAAACAAGCTTTAATGAAATCCAAAACTAACCAAGAAAAAAAAAAAGGGATCATTGGCTGTTCAGTTTTCCCTTCTGCAATTCACTCTGAAATACATGGAATGAATTGGGTGTTTCTTGTTTTTTTTTTTTTTTTTTTCTGTATTTTCTTTCCTTCTAGAGCTGAGTTTTCCAACAGAAATATAATGGGAGCCACAAATGCAAACCACATATGGAATTTGGGGTTTTCTAGTAGCCACATCAAGAAAGTAAAAAGTAACAGGTGAAATTAACTGTAACAACATTTCGTTTAACCCTACATATCCAAAATATTATCATTTAAACATGTAATCAATATAAAAAAGTCTACTAATGAGATATTTTACATTCTTTTTTATGTACCAAGTCTTTGAACTCTAATGTATATTTTATACAGACTAGTTCCATTCAATTCAGACTACCCATGTCTCAATGCTGAGTAGCCCTGTGCATTGTGGCTGGTGGCTCCCATACTGGAGAGCAGGGGTGTAGAGAATCCTCAAGTAGCCAAGGAAAAGGTAATTTCAAAAAAAAAAAAAAAATCTCACTATCTATGTGATTGTTTTATGCCCGGTGGGCATATATCCCTCAGGTTATAATTATGAATTTAGAATACTAGAAACTCAGAAAATATTAAAATAATATGCCATTTTAAGAGTCTAAGTTTTTCTTGTCCATAATGCATGGTAAAATAGGTGAAGGTGAAGTAAATCAGGTGAAAAGGATAAATACTTAGGGCAGCCAAAAAGAAAGCCCACATCAAAGTTACCAGATCACATTAGAAAATGTTACCAGTCTGACCATCTACCAGCCTTAGGGTTCCCGCAGCTTCTTAAATACAGACCACAGTGAAATATCTCCTATATAAAACTGCACCCTCAGAAAATGAGAAGCCAATTTCCTTTCCATTTAATTTTCTTTTTCTTCGAAGAAACCATGTACCAGATTTCTACAGCCTTTAAAAAAGTAGCGTCTTCTCTCACTCTTTCGCCATGACTCTTTTTCTTAGCATAGATACTAGAAATCTCTATAAAGGGTATTTTGAACGTAGGGGATTATACTAAGAAAGAAAGGAACTGGACATTGGTATTGTAGCTCTGATTTTTTTTAAAGTAAACTTTGGCAAATCATTCAGCTTCCCTGTGATGAAATGCTGCCATCTGAAAAAATCATCTCGAAATTCTAAGTCTGTATGATAGCCTGTGTGTGCCAGGCATAGGTTTTACTTGATGTGTTATTATATTTAATAATGCATATTGGTGCATCTCAAGCAAGTTTTTCTGGAGGGCAGGGACCAGAACTGCTGAACATACCTTTAAGCGAGCTAACCAAAGCTCTGCATGCACAGAAATGCTTAATTATCATGCGTGTTGCTTCTCACAAGATGCGTGAAAGTGCTGAGATAAGGCTCTAAGTAAACAGAAAGGTATTTTTGTTTCTAGAGGCATAAGAGTGTGTTATCTTGATATGAAACGAAGATTCTCAAAACGATCCTTTCTTCCTCCTCAAGGAGGAAGAAAAGACCTTCTGGGCAATAAGTCAGATTGACAACAGGGGAATTTGAAAATGATCTCAAGGGATCTGATCTGTTTTTGTTTGATTTAAGTGAAATAAAGAAAAGTCAACCATGTATAAAATGTACACCCAAAATTTCTCACCCACGTCGCTTCCACCATACACAGGAAACACTTCACGTAGAACGGGAGTGAGTCTGGACTCCAGAGGACCTAGCCTTCCTTTCCGAGTGAACAAAAGGATGATTGTAAATGAAATGTACCCTAAATAAGAAATACCTCTGTCCAACAATTTTGAATAAGCTAATAAGATGACAGGTAGCAATAATAATGGTACAGCTAAAAGGGCCTCAAAAAGAGACATGACAACTAAATGCAATCTGATCCCAGACTGGACCCCTCACTGGAGGGGGAACAATGCTATAAAGGACATTATCAGGTCAACTGAAAACAAGTTGGAGCATGCGTGATAGATTACATAAAGGTATTCATCAATGTTAATTTTACTGAAGCTGATAAGTGTACTCTGGCTACACAACACAATATCTCATTTCTTAGGAACTATGCATTGAAGAACTTAAGGATAAAGGCTCATGGTATATGCATCTTACTCACAAATGGTCCAGAAAAAATAGTTAATCATTAACTGAGTGCAGTGAATAAGGGTGTCCTTTGTACTGTTTTTATTCTTGCAACTTTTCTGTAAGTTATTTCCAGGAAATTTAATATAGATATATAATTTATAATTTTATTAAAATTTTATTTTAAAATTCTATAATTTTATAAAAATTATAATTTATAATTTTTGAGGACTTTAATTTCAACAGTGAGCCCCTGGACTTTGGCACAGAAAATGCAGAGTGATGACTGGGCTCACATCTGGTAAAGGGCTCGCCTCTCATCAACCCACCCCTCCACTGGCTATGAGCTTGGGTCCCTTTGCTTGACTCCCCCGTAGAAAGAAGCCTGGGCTTTGGGTGTTGGGTCTCAGGATCATCCCAGGTATCTGTCTCCTGCTCTCATGTGTGTGGACAGGGATACAGGTGGAGTCTCTGCCAAAGGTCAAAGCAAGCTTTACGGTGGCTCTGCAAGCTGATAAGGCTCCCCATAAGGAGATAACCACAGGCTCCACGAACCCTGGCTGCCTCCACCTCCCTCGCAGGCAGCCGGGATTACTTTATCGGGGGTCAAGGGACCTGTGGGAACCACCTGGATCAAAGAGTAAAGGAACTGGTTTGTGAAGGTATTTTTATTGCTTTCCCCCACCTCACCCCCAGAAGTCCCTGAAACAACCTAATCCTTCAGTTTAAGATGGAAACCTACAAATAAAAGAGAAACATGGAAGCAGAGCAGAGCCAAACCCTCGAGGTCAACAAATCCACCTTCTCTCCCGAGGGAGGAGTATTTTTCAGGGTATTCATTCAGCCCTTTTTCAGATCCTCCAAAGAGGGAAAGCTCCCTACTTCACAAGGCAACACATCCCATGGTTACTTAACTCTTCTCATTAGAAAGTTCTTTGCAAGTCAGCCAAAAATCACTTCCCTAAAATGCAAGAAATTTGAGAGCAGGAAACTTGTCCTCATCTGGACCTCATCCACATGCCCTTAGAGAGCAGGTGCATAAGAAATAACTTGGAAATGAACAAATCAATTAATGGACAGTCTATTCATTGGCTCCTATTCTATTCTCAGGAGCAATAAAAATCATGTCCGCTGTCTCTTCTAAACTATAGTATCTCAAACATTTGAAGACACTGGCATGTTCCCCTTCTGTTTTCTCTGATCCAGTCCCAAGTCCCCCAGTCTCATAACTATGCCACTTACTACACAATTTTAAAAACATAATTAGTTACTGCCACTGACTTTCCTTCACTCATTCACAATCATTCATTCGTTTATTCATTTTTCTATAAGGAATCTGTAGTTTAAAAAGTAGGAGAGTGTGGTAAATACAATAAAGTTAATAAGCTAGAAACGAACATGTGGGCTGGGCGCGGTGGTTCACGCCTGTAATCCCAGCACTTTAGAAGGCCAAGGAGGGTGGATCACCTGAGGTCGGGAGTTCGACACCAGCCTGACCAACATGGTGAAACCCCATCTCTACTAATAATATGAAAATTAGCTGGGTGTGGTGGTGCATGCCTGTAATCCCAGCTACTTGGGAGGCTGAGGCAGGAGAATTGCTTGAACCCGGGAGGTGGAAGATGCAGTGAACTGGGACTGATGCCACTGCACTCCAGCCTGGGCAATAAGAGTGAAATTCCATCTCAAAAAAAAAAAAAAAACCACGAACATGTAGAAAACAGGATCAACAGGATAAATCTACCAGCTTGGGCAACATGGCAAACTCCATCTCTCCAAAAAATACAAAAATTAGCCTGGCATGGTGGCGCATGCCTGTAGTCCCAGCTACTCGGGAGGCTGTGGTGGGAGGATCGCTGGAGCCTAGGGTGGCAGAGCCTACAGTGAGCTGTGATCGTGCCACCACACTCCAGCCTGGGCAACAGAGCGAGACCCTGTCCAAAAAAAAAAAAAAAGAAAAGTAGGAATCTAGCATGTCAAACGAAAAGCTTAGACAGTTCTTATGACTAATAACAAAACTTGATTCTAACATTTCTCGCACGGAGGTGCTAGGGAAACATCTGGCATTTCACAACTCCTTATTAAGAGGATGAAAATGCCTAATTCCTTGGGAGAGACAAGGTTAGTCCCTGTGTCAAGGACAGATGTCTTGTGTAGGTCAGTGTAAGCCAGGAAAATTGAGCTCTGTAATGGATAGTTGGCCTCTATATTCACGGTTCATAGCAGACACTAAAGCAAAAGTCAAATAGTTGTTTCTTTTTTTTTTTTTTTTTTTTTTTTTGATGGAGTTTCACTCTTGTTGCCCAGGCTGGAAAGCAGTGGCACGATATCAGCTCACTGCAGCCTCTGCCTCTGCCTCCCAGGTTCAAGCAATCCTCCCGCCTCAGCCTCCTGAGTAGCTGGGATTACAGGTGCCTGTCACCATGCCCAGCTAATTTTTGTACTTTCAGTAGAGACAGGGTTTCTTATAATAATTTGCAATAAAGGTTTGAAGGCATAAGATTGGGACACAATTTTGAATGATTATAAAAAGGATAATGCTGATCTTGTCCCAATGTATACATATTTTATTTGGTATTTTTATTTTATTCAAAGGTATAACTTAGAATAGATAGATAATTTGTGAGTCATCCTTTAAATGACTGCCCCTTAACAAAATTGTTCCTCTCATGGGATTTGGAGCACCGGAGAGAAGTCTGCCTAAGATTATATTACCTTGTGAGAGTCCAAAGTACACTGATCCCACGTTTTTGATTAAGTGGTTTCATAAATTTTGGAAACCATATAAACAAAAAGTAAAGTTAGTATTTTGTTATAAAAATAAGGACCCTAAGCAAAGGTGTCACAAGTCTGCTGCCAAACAGAAACAGGCTACAGAGGAACCTGCTCAATAAAGCCAGGATTTTCTACAGGACATTGTTTTGGGAGAGCAGGCTCTCACAGTTATTGATTTTTTACCACACCATTGCTAGGAAGAAATTTTTCCTCCCGTTCTACAGATTAAGAAACTGAAGCTGAGGCTTTCAGAGGTTTGCCAAAGGTCACAGAGCTAGAAGTAGCCAAGGAAGGATCTAAATGTCAGGCTGTCTGGCTCCAAATTCTGCCCTTTGCCTATTCTATCACCCGGACTCCCTGGAGTCACAGTGCAGCGAATAAATACAATGTCATACGGGTAGGCTGGCGAGATTATGACACTTTGGGGGGTATATCAGATTGCCCCAAGAGTAAAGTCAGGTCTAGACAGAAGCATGCTGGTTAAGATTTAAACACCAGCTTGCCAGGAAAAAAGGTCCTGATTTCATAGCATTTTCCAGTTTCTGAAGTGTAAATCCTTCCATCATGGCATACACTTGGGCTCCAGCACTCCAGCGGGTCTATCCGGGTCTATCCAGCACCCCCCCCGGGTCTATCCGGCACCCCGCCGGGTCTATCCGGGTCTATCCAGCACCCCCCCGGGTCTATCCGGGTCTATCCAGGTCTATTCAGCATACCTCCAGGTCTGGAGGGCTGCTTCCAGTAGTGGCATCTAAGAAGGTCTACGTGGCACCTGGTTTGTTCTGCAGGGAACAGGAAAGCTCCCTGTTTTCCTTCACTACCTCCTCTACTACCACCTAACTTGTTTTTGAAAGTTAGTTCCTAATTTGAGCTGTTTCTGGAAAAGGAAAGGGAAAGAAAGAATGGATTATATAATAACCAAATCAAGAACCTAGGAAACAACCCAGAGCCAACCTACTCCTGAGTAATATCCATCCTGGAAAAACCAGAGCATCCTAAAACACTCCAAGAGTGAGTTTATTTTCAACATCGACACGTGCCCAAATCTACTCACATTTGAACCGAGTCGTACATTATGATAGCTCAGTGTTGGAGCCCAAATCAAACTGCTTACTTTTGAATTAGCTCCATAATGTTGCAAACATAGGCAAATGAAGAAACGACGACGACTTTGTTTAAGAAGGAGGAGGGCCTGAATAAATGCTTCTAACTCAGCAATTTCACCTACTAAGAAAATACCTTGGCCGGGCGCAGTGGCTCACTCCTGTAATCCTAGCACTTTGGGAGGCCAAGGAAGGTGGATCACCTGAGGTCAGGAGTTCGAGACCAGCCTGGCCAAGATGGTGAAACCCCGTCTGTACTAAAAATACAAAAAAATTAGCCAGGCCTGGTGGCAGGCACCTGTAATCCCAGCTACTCGGGAAGCTGAGGCAGAAGAATCACTTGAATCTGGGAGGCGGAGGCTGCAGTGAGCCAAGATCGCGCCATTGCACTCCAGCCTGGGTGACAAGAGCGAAACTCCATCTCAAAAAGAAAGAAAGAAAGAAAAAAGAAAAAAAAAGAAAAAAACCTTGAAGGTACTTTTTAACGCTTTATATTTTTATATTTTTATTTTTTATTTCTTGAGGCAGATTCTTGCTCTGCTGCCCAGGCTGGAGTGCAGTGGCACAATCTTGGCTCTGTGCAACCTCTGTCTCCCTAGTTCAAGTAATTTGCCTGCCTCAGCCTCCTGAGTAACTGAGACTACAGGTGTGCGCTACCATGCCTGGTTAATTTTTACATGTTTAGTAGAGACGGGGTTTCACCATGTTATCCAGGTTTAGTCTTGAACTCCTGACCTCAGGTGATCTGCCTGCCTCAGCTTCCTAAAATGCTAGGATTACAGGCGTGAGCCACAGCACCCACCCTGCTTTTCAAATGTTTAAAAAAATACTTCTGGTTAAAGACAGTGGATTAAACACATGCATGGAGCACTGCTCTCTCCTGAAACCCTAATAAAATGACAATAAAGGATTTTTAAGATGGCATAAACTCACAAGGACAAAGAAAATGGGAGAAGAAGCAACTGTAACAAGATTTTAAAAGCTGGAACCAAGACAGGTGAGTGGTGACTGACTTAGCAGATTCAAAGATGAGTCTCAAGCTAGTGACAGGCAAAGCTGCAACCAACACAGTTCAGACCCCAAAACCCCCAAAAGACTCAAGAGTTGGTGGCCCCAGATACTGCAGGCAGTGGGGACAATGGTGGAGCTAAGGCCAAGGGGACTGACTGCAACTCTGTTTAAGAAGCAGTTAGAATCCCCGATCCCTTCCTCTCCTCCAGGTAGCTGGGTGACTGTACCTTCCCACCTGGCAGAGATTAAAGGTTTGTTCTTAGAGAGAATAAAAGCCTGGGCATCCAGGCTGGAACACACTAGGTTCAGTTAGAAGCAGGAAGCTAAAAACAAGGGAATCAAGTCAAAGTTTACACCCTAAATTTGAAATCTCCCTTGTCTTCTTCCTCTTAGCTCTCAAAAACTGGCAGCCAAAATTTACACTCACCAGCTGCAAATTAGGAGTCTTCCCTGGGAGATCTCAACAACTCAAAAGAAAGGAACTGAAGACATGGAAGAAAATGGCTCCTTCAAGTCACCATCCGGGCAAGACCACACTCAACAACCCCTTCCATGCTCCTCCTTGAGTTATTCTGTACCTCACTCCTAAATACGATCAGTCAGCCAAGGATCACCAAGGATTTGAGGAAAACATACAATACAAAAGAGAAGAAAACAAAACATATTTGAAGCCACCTTTGCAGAAGGAGAAATAATACAGGAAGAATAAAACTGGAACAGAACAAAACAAAACCAAGCATCAAACATTCTGAGAGATCAACGAAAATATTGCATCCATGAAGCAAGAACAGAACGCCATAAAAAAGGAAGATGCAGAGACAAAGTAACAACAAAGAGAAGCTCTCGGAAATTAAAATTATTACAGCAGAAAAGAACATCTCAACCAATTATTTACAAGATGAAGTTTTTAAAAAGTTTGACACATAGGAAAGAAAAGACAAAATAATAATAATTATTATTATTATTATATTATTATTATTTGAGACAGAGTTTTACTCTGTTGCCCAGGCTGGAGTACAGTGGCATGATCTTGGCTTACTGTAATCTCTGCCTCCTGGGTTGAAGCGATTCTCCTGCCTCAGCCTCCCAAAAACTGGGATTACAGGCATGCACCATCATACCTGGCTAATTTTTGTATTTTTAGTAGAGACAGGGTTTCACTATGTTGGCCAGGCTGGTCCCAAACTCCTGACCTCAGGTGATCCACCCACCATGACCTCCCAAAGTGCTGGGATTACAGGCATGAGCTACTGCACCTGGCCCTCCAAAATTTTTAAATTAGACAATAAGACCAAATAATAGGAGTTACAAAAAGAGTAAAAAAGAAAATGTAAGGAAAAACACTGTCAAAAAATAATTAAAGAATATTTCCTAGAACAGGCCAACATGAATTTGTAGACCGAAGGGACTGCCAAGTGCCAGCACAAAGGATGCCATTAGCTCCACATCAAAAGACATCCCTGTGAAATTTCTTAACACCAAAGAGACAGGCTTCAGGAGAGGAAGGGGCAGGAAAAGGGGAAGGGAGAGGGAGAGGTTTTACATAAATGATCCAGATTTAGACTTTTCAACAGCAACACCAGAAGCTCTAAGGCCAAAGAGAAATGCCTTCGCAATTCTGAGGAAAATGACATCTAACCTAGAACTCTAATACCAAGCCGAAAACCAGCAATCAAGTGTTAAGGCAAATTAGAGAGATATTTCAGATCCAAGGTATCAAAAAATGTATCCCTTATGTACATTTAAATGAAAAGCCACCTTACATAGCTCAGCTGCAAACAGCCTCTATGTATTCAGAGTAATACTTTTATATAACCTTTACATAAATCATAATATAGAATATTGATCCAATCCAAATCATGACAAATTGTGAGGGCAATGGGAAGACAAGACGTGAACATTTCTGTGGCATAGGATTGGGGTGGGTGGTGGTGAAAGAGAATTAAACCTTCATGTTTCATAATTACACAGAAGGCCGGTGATTCTCAAACTCGTTTCAGGACCTCTTCATAATCTCAAAAATTACTGAGAGCCCCAAAGAGCTTTTCCTTTATTGTTCAATGTTTTTGTCTTGGTTTTTTTTTTTTCAATTTGCTTTGTTTTCTATGTATTTATTAGGAATTCCATCCACAACTCTCCTTCTTGTTCTGTAACTCTGCCCTCAAAATGTTGCAACCTAGGAGTTATAATAATCATTACATCTTTCTGAGGAGTTCTTTCCCAGGGTCTCCTGATCTGCTGCGGTCTGGACTGTTTACTCTGTCATAAGAGCAACCATAAATACACTCTATACCTACTGATATTCACCATACTAGAAATTAAATGAAAACTTTAAAATATAGACGCATTTATTTATTTTAAAATAATAAACCCATCACATGTTGGCATGCATAACATATTTTATGAAATGTAATTATTTTCTAAACAAAAAATTAGTAAGAAAAGTGGCATTGCTGTTCTACATTTTCACAAAGCTCTCTCTTTCTCTTTTTTGTTTTTAGAGTCAGGGTCTTACTTTGTCACTCAGGCTGGAGTGCAGTGGCATGATCTTGGAAGGCATGACCGTGAACCCTTGGTCCCAAGTGATCCTCCCAAATTGGCCTCCCAAAGTGCTGGGATTACAAGTGTGAGCCACCATATCCAGCCCACAGATCTCTTTAATGAGTTGCTTATATTATTTTGGTTACGTGGTTTATGTCTGGATATGTGGTTTCCATTGACATACATAAAGAAAACCCAGCCTCATAAAGATAAGTAGTTGGAATATGGAAGAGTATTTGAATAGGAGTATTCAGATACCTGTGGCCACTGTTCTTAGAAACTACACTAAAAATCAACAAGTGGTAGTTTCTTAAAATTTCACTGAAATGAGCAATCTGAAACTATTAAATATATCAATGAACTTTTAGTACCACACTGTACTAAAATCAATTAGGCTACCTTGTACTTTGAATGGATCTTATGTTGCAAGATTTTGTAACATAATGCAAAGGTCATTTGGAAAATATTGGTTTACTGAGTTATCTGTATCTTCAGATGTTGACCCATTAATAGAGTATCAAAAAATCACATTTGTTAATATCACCACAAATCTTAGCAGAACAGTGTTTTAGTATTGGAAAGCTTTCAGGCCCATGGTGGTAGAATCCAGTTTTCAAAATTTTTATCTTTTAATTGAAAGCCTATGCTTTCAATTTTATGCTTTTTATTTTTAAGACAGTGTCTTGCTATATTGCCCAGGGTGGTCTGGAATTTCACTAGACTTGAGTGATCCTCCTGCCTGAGCCTCCCAAATGGCTTGGACTAAAGGCATGTACCATCATGCTAGGCCAACATTTTATGATTAATAAACAAACCAACTGCGCTAGTTATTTTCCTTTAAGTGGCAAGCTTGCATTCCTTTTGAAAAAATGTCTTCGAAATACCTAGGTCTGAATAACCATGGTTTGTTGGTTTGTTATTCCTTCAAGTGAAAAGGTATTCTACTGGCGGAGGGGGAAGGCCAGTAGAGCTTGCAACTGATGCAACTGACTGGCCTATGCATCCAAGCACTTCACATGTCAACATACATTTCTTGATTCAATAAAATTATTTTTACTGCCTCATCAAATAAACTCAAGTACGCTGGGCGCGGTGGCTCGCGCCTGCAATCCCAGCACTTTGGGAGGCCAAGGCAGGTGGGTCATAAGACCATCCTGGCCAACATGGTGAAACCCTGTCTGTACAAAAATACAAAGAAATTAGCCAGGCACCTGTAGTCACGGCTACTCGGGAGGGTGAGGCAGGAGAATCACTTGAACCCAGGAGGCAGAGGTTGCAGTGAGCTGAGATTGCACCACTGCACTCCAGCCTGGCAACAGAGTGAGACTCTGTCTCAAAAATAAAAAATAAAATAAACAAAATAAAATAAACTCAAGTAACACTGTACTTCTTAAAAAAAAAACAAAAACAAAACAAAAAAAACCCTCCAAACATCCAAATATATGACAATGAGTAATAGCATGACTAGCATAGCTTGGTGTGACCACCTTGATTCATGGTAAGAAGCCAGCAGTTTTATCCACCATTGCCTTTGCACGATTAGAGCAAATGTCAACACCGTAAAAAAGGCAGATGGCATCGGAGTATTATATGAAAATAGTTTTGATCTCATAAACCCAATGAAAGGGTCTTAGGGACTCAGATGGTCTGTGGAGCACACTTCGAGAACTGCTGTACTAGGAAACCTATAACTAAGTAAATCAAGCAGCAGCAACCTAAGAATGTGAAAATATGGAGATGAATATTAACGAGCCTTGGGAAAGGAGGAAACGCCTCACTGCATTCGCAGTGTTGGGCTGGCGTCTTTCATATCAAGTCTTATCAAATGACTCAGCTCTTTAAATTATGTGCATGTACCATTTAATTTAAAAACGAATAGAAAAAACCAACATTTAAAAAAATTGATACTTCATAGGTAACTTAAGCATTCCTCCAAAACATAATTTACTGCGTCAAACGTTCAAGGGAGTACAATATCTTTTCAGAGGGTAAACATGGTTATATGCAGTGAGCTCAAAATATAATTTTATTTTTAATGTTGATGCATTATAAGCTATGGCTCCCTATTAGCCAATTCTAGTAATAAAAATGGACAAAATTTAACTCATTGCAGTTCTGCCAGGAAGGCTGTATACTTGCATGCACATGTGAGTGTGTGCACATGAAAACTGGCTTTTTTTGGGGGGGCCAGCCAGGCGTGGTGGCTCATGCCTGTAATCCTAGCACTTTGGGAGGCCGAGGTGGGCGGATCACCTGAGGTCCGGAGCTCAAGACCAGTCTGGCCAACACTGGTGAAACCCTGTCTCTACTAAAAATACAAAATTAGCCAGGCATGATGGCGCATGCCTGTAATCGCAGCTACTCAGGAGGCTGAGGCAGGGGAATCACTTAAACCCAGGAGGTGGAGGTTGCAGTGAGCCGAGGCTGTGCCATTGCACTCCAGCCCGGGCAACAAGAGTGAAAGTCTGTCTCAAAACAAAGAAAATGGGCTTTTTTGACAGTGAACACAGCGTGAACCCTCAAATCATTAAGCACTAGAGCTAACAAAAAGGAACTTTCCTGGCCTGAGAGAGAGAGAGAGAGAGAGAGAGAGAGAGAGAGAGAGAGAGGAAGAGAGAGAAGGGGAGAGAGAGGGGTGGGGAGGGGGGGGAGGGAGAGAGAGAGAGAGAGAGAGAGAGAGAGAGAGAGAGAGAGAGAGAGAGAGAGAGAGAATGAATGACATTCTTTGGAATAAGCTTTTACTGCAAGCCTGACTTAAGGGGTGAGCCTTCCAGCCTCAGAGACACTGCTCTCTCTTCTGCAATGCTTACTGTCCCAGAGTCAATTACAGGAGACTGGCTTTAGGTGAAGGTACACACACTTCAAATCTCACCCCGACTTTCCTTGAAATATTCCTTGGGCTGGTCCAGTGTTCAGAGACAACCCACCAATTGGATGTCTTCCGCCCAGTAGACTCAGAGCACCATTCCTAATAGAAATACAATTCTAGACAAATTGAGTGTAAGGGTCAGATTGATCACAGTGTTGAAAGGGCTATGGGAGGAGGGCTGTTAGCCCTTTCCCCCTTGAGGTGCAGTTTAGGCACCATCTTTCCAGCATGACTTAGATTCACTTCTCTCTAGGGAAGGCGGGAGACAGATGTGGAAGGAACGAGGGATCTACTCAGTCACGCTCCTGTTTATGGTGAAAATATCCTGGGCCAGATTAATTAACATAGTCATTATCTTGGCAGTTTTCAAACACGGCAATAAATGCTAACAGCATTGTATGTGCAAGATGAGAATAAAAGAGGAAATCTGGCCCATTCAGGACCAGGAGTTGATGTGACTTAGCATTGCAAGTAGTTTAGCATTGCAAGTACCCGCTTTTGCTCCAGTAATTAAAAGTGCATACTGCAAGTGGTACTTTAGTTTCACTTTTTATCAAAGGAAAAATATATTCATGTGAGCTGTTTTATATACTTTTCCTATTCCTTCCATCCAGGAAGAAACACCCGTCCGGAAAGAAAGTGGTCGTGTAAATCTTCTCCTTAGAACATTTTTTAAAAAAATACTACAACCAAAAAAACTGACATGTTCATATGATGGTCCTTTCTCCAATGAGATCAACTCTTTCCAAATACTAATGGAAAGTTTCCGACCCAAAACATCTGTCATAATAGCTTCCACGTCACTTCTGAAGACACCGCTCATCTCACAGAGATGAGCACTGAAGAGCCGCCAGGGATACAGGTTGTGACTCTGCCGCTCGGTTTCCTAAGGGGAAGGCTGGAACCAGAGGACTTTGTAACTCCGGGTTTCAAAATGGCCTATTCTGGCCTCAAAAATAGAAGCACGCATGAGACCAAAGTTAGTAACCGCAGCCCAGGACTGTGAACATTTCCTGGTGAATGGCCAGAGGTTGGAGGGAAGTGGATGAGGGAGAGAGATGGGACCTGTACTTAGCCTTGACGCCTTCCTATTCTCCCCAGACTCCATGAGTCCACACAGACGTCCAGTTACACTTTGGGCAGGTGTCAGAGCAGCCCTGCCTGCTGCTGGTATCGGGCATATAAGGGAAGCAGAAATATAGGGGATCTTTTTGTTTGTTGCGGTGTTTTCTGAGATAGGGTCTCACTCTGTTGTCTAGGCTGGAGTGCAATGGCGTGATCATAGCTCACTGCAGTCTAGACCTCCAGGCTCAAGCGACCCTGCCGCCCCAGCTTCCCAAAGCACCGGACCACAGCCATGTGCCACCAGGCCTGGCTGGTTTGTTTTTGTTGTTGTTGTTGTTGTTGTTGTTTATTGTTTGCTTTTTTGATAGTCGGGTTCTTACTATGTTGCCCAGTCTGATGAATAGTTATAAAGCAGGAATCAAGAGTTAGATCAGGGCTGGGTGCGGTGGCTCACGCCTGTAATCCCAGGACTTTGGGAGGCCGAGGCAGGGGGATCACCTGAGGTCAGGAGTTTGAGACCAGCCTGGCCAACACGGTGAGACCCCATCTCTACTAAAAATACTAAAATTTGCCAGGTAGGGTGACAGGCATCAGTAGGCCCAGCTACTTGGGATGCTGAGCCAGATTTGCTTGAACCTGGGAGGCAGAGGTTGCAGTGAGCAGAGATCCTGCCACTGCACTCCAGCCTGGGTGACAACAGCGAGACTCTGTCTCTCAAAAAAAAAAAAAAAAAAAAAAAGAGCTAGATCAGATAATACAGCCTCTAGTTCACCCTACCATACAATATTTAGTATTTGTTTCTGGGTTACCATTCCTATAAACAGTTCATTTCATTCAAAGCTACGAAGCATTCTTTCAGATACCCAGGGGAATTTGTATCTGGCCTTCGTCTCTGCTCCCCCAGCTGACATCTGTGCCCCTGCCATGGCATGTCCCCAGTGTGACCTGCATCACCAAACACCACGCTTGGTGAGATCCCTCAAGAGAAGGACTAAGCCTGTCTCATCTTTGTCCTCCCAGCCCCAAACACCTGGCACGTAGTGGGCATCCGAAAACACTGAATGAACTAAATGCTGAATAAGTAGTTCAATGTTTTATGCTGCACTGCTTTTCTCCCCCCAGGATCAGAGAGTGACAAAATAAGTGGTGACATTTGCTGCAGTTTAACCTGATGAAGTTGTTCATTGCATATCTTATCAGTGGAGAGCTGTCAATAGGAGGTTGCTTAAGGAGGAAACGATGCTAATGGCGATCTTGAAACCAGGTTCCTGGAGCCCTCTGAGCCTCGCTGTGTTTACCCACACCATGACCGAGACGTGAGGGGGAGGCAAACACATTCCGTATGGTGGGTGGTCAACGTCTAGCTCTCCTCCACAGTGGCAACCCAGATGGGCAGCTGGAACCCTCCAGCCCTGACTTCAGAAGTAACATCTCCCCCATCGCTCAGCAGAGCCTGGGTCAGAGCCCTCGGCCCCCATCAAGGCACCAGAGTCACTAGGCTCAAAGGGTATGAAGCCTCAGGAAGAATAAATCTGACTGTGTGGTTTTTTTAGATCAATTACACAGCACGCTGAATATAGCTAATAATTGAGTGCTGTGCATTTCAATATTGCTAAATTGATCATTTTCTTTTCTTTTTTTTTTTTTTTTTTTGAGACAGTCTTGCTCTGTGGTCCAGGCTGGAGTGCAGGGGTGCCATCTCAGCTCACTGCAAGCTCCACCTCCCAGGTTCAAGCGATTCTCCTGTCTCAGCCTCCTGAGTAGCTGGGATGACAGGTGCCTGCCACGACGCCCAGCTAATTTTTGTGTTTTTAGTAGAGACAGGGTTTCACCATGTTGGCCAGGCTGGTCTTGAACTCCTGACCTCAGGTGATGCACCCACCTCTGCTTCCCAAAGTGCTGGGATTGCAGGCATGAGTCATCGGGCCCAGCTTAAGCTGATAATTTTCTAATGTTTTTAACACTAAAAAAGTTAACTATCTGAGGTGATGGATACGTTAATTAATTTAATCATTTCATATAGTATTCAAAAATCATAATACCATATTGTACCCCATAAATATCTATATAACTATAATGTGTCAATATATAATAAATAATCAATGAACTTTTTTTTTTAAAGGAGCATCATTAAGCTGCCTCCCATCCCAGACACACATTAGAGCAGATCAAGAAAAGGCAATTAGAACAGCCCACTGCCCCCACTGATTTCCCTACACCAAGACACACCGGTAACAGGCAGAGCCCTACCTCAAGCATCGGACGCAGGGTCCTCTGCATCCTCAGGAATGAGCACAAGGCCTGCTTCATGTCTGCTGAACGAATGAATACTTGTGTGACCTTATACAGTGTGGCCAGAACGTGGTAACACAGCTCATGTCTGTTACAGTATTGACAAGACAGTGGTACCGTGGAGAGGATCCAGAAGAACTTCAAACTTTAGCTTTAGAATCTCTGACCCATGAGGCTCATGTGTATCCACTTCCAATGCACAACGAAGCCTTGCCTCTGACCAGATGCCCACGCACATCTGTCCCGCACGGGACAGCCCCACAGACGCCCCAGAGCCTATGTGTCCAAAACGGAACTCTTCCCTCGTCTGCTCAGCCTTATTCTTTAGACTTTCTCTGCTGCGGTTAATAGTTCACCGTCCATGCAACACCCGGCACAGAAACCAGAGTATCAGCCTCGCCATCCTCTCTTTTGTCCCACATCCAACCAATCTGCAAGGACTTTGGGCTTCGTTCTAAATATCTGTGGCACCTGCCTTCGCACATGCAACCCTTGTGCTGCTATCTTCCTCCTAAGCCAGCGGTCTGCCCACCTCCTTCTCTCCATCTGCTAGAGAAACAGCCTTCCCCACCATCTGCCTGAGTACACGTAGCTTCACGTCGCCTAACTACTAAGGGCCGTGCATGTAGAGCTAAGGGATGAAGCCCATATTTTGCCCTTTTTAAATGTTTTCCCTTCCTTCTCTGCCTCTTCCCCAGCTCCCAAAAATACCATTTTCATGACAGCTCCATGCCGCCCCAGATTTGCTCTTCTTTCCATCTCTTTATAATCCTGACCCCAGAGCTGCCCTCCCAGTGATAACAAACAGGCATGTAGATTCAGGACGCTACAATGTGAAAGTACTTCAGAGAGCGTTTAAATGCATGGTTCTTTATTATTATTATTATTATTATACTTTAAGTTCTAGGGTACATGTGCACAACGTGCAGTTTGTTACATGTGTATACATATGCATGCTGGTGTGCTGCACCCATTAACTCATCATTTACATTAGGTATATCTCCTAATGCTATCCCTCTCCCCTCTCCCCACCCCACAACAGGCTGAGGTATGTGATGTTCCCCACCCTGTGTCCAAGTGTTCTCATTGTTCAGTTCCCACCTATGAGTGAGAACATGTGGTGTTTGGTTTTCTGTCCTTGCAATAGTTTGCTCAACCAACATTTGGGTTGGTTCCAAGTCTTTGCTCTTGTGAATAGTGCCGCAATAAACATACATCTGCGTGTGTCTTTATAGCAGCAAGATTTATAATCCTTTGCGTATATACCCAGTAATGGGATGGCTGGGTCAAATGCTATTTCTAGTTCCAGATCCTTGACGAATCGCCACACTGTCTTCCACAATGGTTGAACTAGTTGACAGTCCCACCAACAGTGTAAAAGTGTTCCTGTTTCTCCACATCCTCTCCAGCACCTGTTGTTTCCTGACTTTTTAATGATTGCCATTCTAACTGGTGTGAGATGGTATCTCATTGTGGTTTTGATTTGTATTAAATGAGTGGTTCTAAGCATGACGTGTTTATGGCATCCGCACACTCAGTAGATGATGTCCACAGAGAGATTACGCTAGCAGCATATATACCTTATAAAACATTTAATGACTAGTTACTGTAATCAATATATTTGTACCAATTAACCTCAAATGTTGCACTGGTCTATTTTCCACTTAGTCTATTAGTTAGCTGTTAGGAGCTAATTAATTTCTACTTAGAAGAGGTAGAAAGATTTGCAATGTTCAAATAAGTGGCTTTCTTTTTAATACTCTATTTTAGTTCCCATTTTCTTTTCTGCCAAACCTGTTGGGTAAGTTGCTAATAAATGACAGAATGAACTGATTTTCACCGAATCCTTTTATTTCTGTTGCCCACCTATTCTCAGAGATGCAAATAAATGAATAAAATCCAAAAGAGGGGTGAGGTGAGGGGAAAAGTATGAATAATGTGCAATCTAGATGATTAGGTCATAGAATGATCAACAGGTGATGCTGTAATTTAACGCAAAAAGACGAAAGAAAAAAGACGTAAGATGTGTGGGGAGACGTGAGGTGAATTCAGGCTGAGGACTACAAAACTTAACATGAGCAGAGTCCAAAACCAAATACATATTCTTACCTAAACCGACACATACATCCTTACCGTCTCGAGGCAGACAAAACCAGGTCCCCTAAACAAGTTTACCACGAACATAAAACGCTTTATTAGCTCATGGTATTTACCAGTCTTCTTAATTTCAACCAATAACAAAGTAAATGCTCAATAAAACCGTTGTGGATTACATGTTTAGGACTCCATAAATATGTGATTCCTCCATGCCGGTGGTAAGGTATTGTCTATTTCTATCAACTTGTACCTCATTTTCCTTATCGTTAAAATGAGAATGGGCCAGGCATGGTGGCTCAAGCTTGTAATCCAGCACTGCGGGAGGTAAAAGAGGGAGGACCCCTTGAGCCCAGGAGTTCGAGATGGCAGTGAGCCGCCATCGCACCACAGTATCCAGCTGGGCAACAGAAAAAGATCCTGTCTTGATGAGTTAATTAACTAACTAATTAAAATGGGAATAATATACTTACTTCATAGGAATGTTATGAAGCTTGAATGCATTAAAACACACAAAGCCCTCAGCACAGTGCCTGGCATAGGGTAAGTACCCGAGTGGTAGCTACATTTATTATTTTTGTTACTGCAGTAGTAAGTTAGTGATATTCACAGACGGCCCCCAAAGCTGAGAGACCGTGGGCGTGGTAACTTTGGAGAGAAAAGCAGCCTCGTAAGCCGGAGCACACGGCCAGGGCATCTGCCCAAGGCTGAGAAAACCAGGAGCAGCGTGGGACTTCAGCTTTTCTCTGTGCAGGCGGAAAACCTGCCCAAGGTCATACTGAAAGCGGTAGAAGAGGGAACGGAATGAAGATTTTCGTGTTTTGTACTCTCTTTGTTGTCTGCACAGTTTTCCCCAAGGGAAGGCCATGTCAACAGCTGATACACTTACTGCGAGTTTTAGCAACCCAGGCACACGTTCAGTAACGAGTCGGCAAATCACCTTCTCAGTGGAGAGATCGGCAGCCCTTTTTCTAGAAGAATAAAGGCTCTAAATGACACTTGTTAGTGGACAGCACCCCTTGCCCTCATTTTGTTCAGAAAGCACCGGCAACCACCATTCATCTTTTCTACTCGTTATTTGTGTGCAAGAACTTTCATTTCTCCGTACCGATCCTTCTCTTACCTCCTAATGAACTCAACAAAGTGGCTGCTGCTTCTAAGTTGCCAGTTTCATAAAGTATGATGAAGCACTGGCCGTTTGAACAGAGTGTTTGGAGAGAGTGGGCCACCTAGCCTAATAGCAGCAGTTAATCCCTGGAAGCACCTGCCTTCTATCAAAAAGGCTATTTACATGAGAAAGTACAGTCTGTCTTCAGAGGAAAAGAAGAAATCGTTGTCTTGAACAGAAACTCCAATACACAGTCTCAGCTGCCTTTGAAGTAGGCTGGGAATGAATCTCTAAGCTGCAGAGTGGGCCCTGCACGAAGGCTATGTTCAGGATATTCATCGTGAGATCACTGCTAAAAAACAGACGGATACCGTGTTCAGACATGAGGGGTGCCTTGGTTTTCCAAATTCACCCATTCCACCACTTTTTCAGGGGCATGTTAATTATTTTAGGTATGTCTGCCTCACCTTTAAATGTGTTGTCTTCGGGCTGCAATAAGCAGAGAGCCATGCTCTGTGAGTAATCTGTGCAGGTTGACTTCATAGAGCTTCTCAGGTCAGATTCTGCCTCTCTCTCTCTCTCTCTCTCTATTTCTCTCTCTCTCTCTCTCTCTCTCTATATGTGTGTGTGTGTGTATATATATAAAATATATATTCCATTTATTAAAAATTATATATAAATTACATAGAAATATATAAGTATATATTTAGTAAAATGTGTGACATATATAAAATAATTTTTATATATAAAATATAGAATATACATATATAATTTAAAACCAGTGCTAGCCAGGCACAGTGGCTCACGCCTGTAATCCCAGCACTTTGGGAGGCCAAGGCGGGCGGATCACCTGAGGTCGGGAGCTCGAGACCAGCTTGACCAACATGGAGAAGCCCCGTCTCTACTAAAAATACAAAATTAGCCGGGCGTGGTGGCGCATGCCTGTAATTCCAGCTACTCGGGAGACTGAGGCAGGAGAATGCTTGAACCCAGGAGGCGGAGGTGGTGAGCCGAGATTGCACCATTGCACTGCAGCCTGGGCAACAAGAGCAAAACTCCATCTCAAAAACAAAACAAAACAAAAAACAAAACACCCACCCACACACACACACACACACACACACCCCTGTGCTTAGTGCACAGAACTAAAAACAATTTATTTCTTTTAGAATAATGAACTTAACCTTCACAGCAATCTTAGGCCATAGATACTATACTAGGGGATAGATACTATCCCCATTCTGTAGAAGAGGAAATCGAGGCTTTGAGTGATCAAGTAATTTACCAAATATTACTCAGCTTACCAATGGCCAAGAGTCATGAAAAGATGTTCAGCATCACTAATAATGAGGGAAACGCAGATCCAAACCACAATGAGATGCCACCTCACACCCGTTAGGATGGCTACTGTGAAGAGGAAAAAAGTATTGGGGAGGATATAGAGAAACTGGAACCCATATGCATTCTTGGTGGGAGTATAAAATGGGGCCGCTACTATGGAAAACAGTATGGCAGTTCCTCAACAAATTAAAAAGAGAACCACCATGTGACCTAGCGGTTCTACTTCTGGATATATCCAAAAGAATTGAAAGCAAGGTCTCAAAGAAACATGCGTATACCCATGTTCACAGCAGAATTTCTTCACAAGAACCAAGAGGTGGAAGCAACTCAATGTTGACACATTAATGGATAAACAAACTGTGGTATGGACATACACCAGCATACCATTCAGCCTTTAAAAGGAAGGAAATTCTGACATACGACACAATACGGATGAAACTTGAGGACATTATGCCAAGTGCAACGGGCCATTAACCAAAGGAGAAGCTCTGCATGATCCCACTTATATGAGGTACATGGAGCAGTCGGATTCATGGAGACAAAGTGGAAAGGTGGTTGCCAGGGGCTGGTGGGAGGGAGAATGGGCAGTGAGTGTTGAAAGGTGAGGAGTTTCAGTCTGGGGAGATGCAGAGCGTTCTGGAGGTGGATGGTGGTGACGGCTGCAGTCACGCGAACGTACAATGTACCTAACGCCATGGAAGACTCAGGGGTGTCCAATCTTTGGGCTTCCCTGGGCCACACTGGGAGAAGAACTGTCTTAGGCCACACTTAAAAAACACTGACACTAATGACAGCTGATGAGTTAAAACACAAAAAGAAATCACCAAAAACATCTCGTCATGTTTTAAGAAAAGTCACGAACTTGTGTTGGGCTGCATTCAAAGCCATCCTGGGCCTCACGTAGCCTGCAGGCTGTGGGCGGGACAAGCTTGATGAACTGCTCACTTAAACACGATTCAAATGACACATTTTTTGTATGAGGCATATTTTACCACAATTAAAACAACAACGACAACAACAACAACAAACATTCCTCAGCCCATCAGTAGGTGAGCCAGAATTGACATGCAGATCTGTGTGGTCTTTCTACCAGGCTGAAACCGAGCTCCATTCTCATGGAAGACCTGTTCAGCCACGGGTCCTTGCTGAAGGAGAGATGTTGGGGCACCAAATTTAACCCTTCACTACTCTGTTAAAGACCACGTTACTGACAGGGAGATGGCCCTGTCTCCTTTATGAAGCTTAGGACATTGAAATACTTCATGGCGGGGTTCTACCAGGGCCATTTGGCTTCTGAGGTTGGCCAAAGCATGTCTCACTAGATGGCAGCATTTGCCCACACAGCCTTTTTTTTCCCCATTTTTTGACCTATCTGTCTTTCGGTTTTAACCCCACCAACCTCCCCACCTCCCAGGGATACAACACAGTGCATTGAGTTCTATACTGCTGTGCAGAGGAATAAGACATGAAACCCTGGCTTGGAAGTCCTAGGCTCCCCAAATTGCCCCCAAAGGAGTCACGTCAGGAGTGTGTGTGGTGGGTGACCCTCTCCAGGAGGCCTGCAAATCTGACCTCTGAGGAATGGGTGCCCTTCCCTCCAGAGAGGGGCTGGGGCAGGGGCAGGTGCACGGGAGACCTGTGTTTGACTCCCATTGCTGTCACTTCCTAGCCATGTGACCTGGCACAGGTCACCTGACAGGCCTGGGCCTCAGTTTTGCCATTTGTAATTCCTGAGGGCTGCCTTCTAGTCTTGCTTCCGACCGTGTTTGTTTGCTTGAACCAAAAGGGAGCACGTCGTGAACAAGCGGGTGGGGTCAACCTTCCCAGCGATGCAGTGCCTCGTAGCCTAATGGATGGTGGGGAGCAGCCTAGTGAAGGTGATGGAAACCATCAGGCTGGCTCAGATGAGTCATCTAATTAGACAACTCCCAGTCACAGCCTTCTATACAGACGCGGCTGTTGCTGTCTTTGCTTTTCATATGGAATCTGTTTTTCTCTCCAGTGTCTCGGTCATGCCCAGGCTCTCAGATGAGCAACAGAGGGATATGTTAACTCCTCGGGGCCAGTAGTGCAGCAGAAATGGACCAAGTCTCCAGAGTCCCAAAAGTCGTGACTAATATGCTTCTAAACACCTAAATGACTCCCTCGGCGTGACTTAAGCATATGAAATATATGACTCATTAATCCTCACAAATACCTCTATAAGATAGAGGCATGCTAATTCATCACACTAAAGACTGTTAGCACAGTAAAATCTCAATTACAAATGAATTAGGTGTATGTCTGGGGTGGGGTAGGTGAGGACTTTTTTTTTTTTTTCTTTAAGACGGAGTCTTGCTCTGTTGCCTAGGCTGGAGTGCAGTGGTGCAATCTCGGCTCACAGCAACCTCTGCCGCCCCGCCCAGGTTTAAGTGATTCTCCTGCCTCAGCCTCCCGAGTAGCTGGGATGACAGGTGCATGCCACCACGCCCAGCTAATTTTTGTGTTTTTAGTAGAGACAGGGTTTCAGCATCTTAGCGAGGCTGGTCTTGAATTCCTGCCCTCAGGTGATCCACCCATCTCAGCCTCCCAAAGTGCTAGGATTACAGATGTGAGCCACCGCGCCCAGCCGAGGACATTTCAATTTTCCAATTTATCAAAACTTGCAAATTATATAATTTTAAAAGAAAGGTTTATTTGTATTTATTTTATTTTATTTTATTTTATTTATTTATTTTTATTCGGAGTCACACTCTTGTCACCCAGGCTGGAGTGCAGTGGTGCAATCTCGGCTCACTGCAAGCTCCGCTTCCTGGGTTCACGCCATTCTCCTGCCTCAGCCCCCCGAGTAGCTGGGACTACAGGCGCCCGCCACCACACCTGGCTAATTTTTTGTATTTTTAGTAGAGACAGGGTTTCACCATTCACAGGATGGTCTCGATCTCCTGACCTTGTGATCTGCCCACCTCGCCCTCCCAAAGTGCTGGGATTACGGGAGTGAGCCACCCCGCCCAGCCAAGAAATGTTTATATTTTATAAATACATAAAAGAATAAGAAAGCAAATGTATTAATAGTATACCATAAGCATATAAATAAGGAAACCAAGAATGAAAGGGCTGAGTCCTGTGTTTCAAAGAGTTCAATAAGAATCACAAACCAAAAAAAAAAAAAAAAAGGATCATAAACTAGGACTGAATTACTTGATATTTCAAATGAATTCCAAAATAATAAAGTTTGACCTGTTTGGGTGATTTTAAATGTGACCTCTCCACTACACTGTAAAATTCTAAATGATTCGAATCTATTTGCTGCTTTCTCTCCTCCCTTAGAAAGGTCCCCAAACACGGGGGAAAGCTGGTCAATGAGCCTTTCAGTATTTTGTTAATTCACTAATGATAAAACGAGATCACGTCTATTTAAAATGCGGCATTCTCACATGAGATGTGATGTGCATATGGAAAGTGGATTTTTTGGCAAATACGTGGAGGGAACGTTTCCGGAGGTGCAGGATAACATTGATTTTATGCGCTTGATACTCACTTTATGGAATTGGTGATGTTTTCTCATCTACCACTGGCTCTCACAATGGAAACGAGGGTCCTGATTCCATTTAATCTGCGTCACGGGAACTCGAGTTGAGTAAAAGAAAATGGCACTCAAAGTTCAACGAACTTAACGGAGAAGTTGCCACGTGTCACGCACAGTGCTAAGTGTGCAACTCACACCCTCTCACATGACCCCCTAACAGCTCTGGAAGTTCCCACTCTGCAGAGGAGAAAATTCAGGCACATAGCAGTTAAGAAGCCCGCTGGAGGTCACACAGTCAGCAAGGAAGCTGGGGTTTTATTTCTGGCGCATGAGCAGCAACTCCAGCATGACCCCAACCTCTCGTTGTGTGAGACGTGGATAAAATCATGGATGACTATCGGCCTCTGAGTTTCTAAAACGATCTGTTTTATTTGTCGTTAAAATGAAAAAGAGCAGTAGCTGTTGTTTTCCCCTTGGCCAGCTCACTCTGGAGCCTGGATACTCCCTGGCTCTTTTCTTCAACCCATAGGAAACTGAGAATTCAGCCTGAGGAAACAAGGTCTGGGAGGGTGGCTGGGTGAGAAAGGATGTGGGCAGCCCTCCACAAGGTAACTGTGAAAGGCATCTACATCTAGGCGATCTTCTCTCTCACCTGTTTCACCCCCTGTGCAGCAACGCTCAGCTCTGCCCTTGACCCAAGCTTTGCCTGGGAGGGGAAAATAACTCCTCCCTTGCTTGGGTGATAATAGCCACATTCCAGCCACCCTCCCCACCTAACCCCTCCCACCCACATCAAAAAGGGGGAGGGGTGGTAACTATTAACAGTAACTAAGAAATTCCCCTTGAAGGCACACAGCATCTCACCAACTCTTTCTAGCCTGTGTTTGGAGCCTCGAAATGTTACTACAGATAAAAACAAAAAATACAGACCAAATGATCAGCTTGGTCAGTAGACAAGGAACAAGGCTCCCCCCGCATCAGTCCGATGGGGCTCACAACTTCAATTCATCTACTCTCAGATGATGGCCCAAGACGTGCTGTTTACGTTTATGCCTGTGGTTGTGAAAGGACAGATGACTTATAAGGTATTCTGTGAGTTCAGAAGAGGAGGCTGTTATTCTACGAGAAGCCCATGTGTATAGGTTGATCACTGACTTTGTCCCTGAGTATTTTTTCATTTTGTCTGGCTCTTGAGAGGCTCCCCTCCAGTATAAGGATGTATGTAGATATGACACGTCCCTCCCTCTCTCTCCTTGGCCTGGTTTTATCTTTTCCACTGGTACCCTTTTTTCCTCCAAGCAAAGAACGTGAACGGGAATCCCCCACTGCTGACCGGCCAGTGGACGCTGCATCTGCTCCTTCTTCAGAAGCGGTTCAGCAAGGAAAAGCCCACATATACCTTTCACCTCTGCACTCCAACTTCACTTTTCTTCTTTTTATTTATCTGTCTTATCTAGCTAGCTAGTTATCTATCTGTCTGTCTGTCTATTTAGAATGTGACCTTATTTGGAAACAGGGTCTTTGCAGATGTAATTATTAGATAGGTGCAAAAGTAATTGCAGAGATTGCTATTATTTGTAATGGCAAAACCCACAATTGCTTTTGCACCCATACAATAGTTAAGGATTGAGATGAGAGCCTACTGGACAATTTTTCTACTAAAAGTACAAAAATTAGCTGGGTGTGGTGGCATGCACCTGTAATCCCAGCTACTCAGGAGTCTGAGGCAGGAGAATCACTTCAACCTAGGAGGCGGAGGTTGCAGTGAGCCAAGACTGTGCCACTGCACTCCAGCTTGGGCGACAGAGCAAGACTCAGTCTCAAAAAATAAAAAAATAAAGCCACATAGTTAGTAGTAAATTGTGATGGCAGCCGTAAGAAACAAACACCTGTCTCTCAGCCTATCACTCATCTATGCACATACATTCACTGTCCTCTTCCCTGTACCTATTGTGCCAGCGCCAGATAAATTCTTTCTTAACGCTGTGGTTCCTGGCCTTGGCCAAGTTCAAACCAAGGTCTGGGTCCCACCTGCAGATATTATCATTTAAATTGTCTGGGGTGTGGCTTAGGCATTAGGATTTTTTTTTTTTTTTAATCTCACAAGTAATTCTAGTTTTGAGAATTCCTGCTTTGAGAATTCCTGCTTTCAGGCAAAGAAATCTTCCCCTTCCCCTGCTCCGAAATCCCCATTGACTGTCTTCTGCCTACCAGATAAAATGCGATACCAGCACACACTCACATGCTGCTCTACAACTTCCCAAGTGCATCCAAGTGCATGCATTATGAAGATTTTTACCAGATGAGGTAAGAATTACTGCCAGGGCAGTTCCGTGAAACCTCCTTGTATCAGAATAAAAGGCCCTCTAGCCAAGATGAACTTCCTTCTACACAAAATTCAGTGAAGTCTCTCCTTCCCCTCCAGTTCCTTCCATCCCTCCCACCCCCAGCTTGGAATGATTTCTGCAGTTTCAACAGTATGAGACTTACGTAATTGTAATTACTAGCTACCAATGGAGAGTGGCTGTGGTGTGCTTGTTATTACGATTCTATAACAATAGGGAAATCTGAGACAATCGAAAACCAGCGGTGCAGTATGAGTAACCTCTCATTCTGTGGAGGCACCCAAATGAAAGAATCTGACTTGTGCATGGACCGGCCGATCCGCAGGGTAATGGGGTTTGTTGTGTGAGATGAAAAGCCCACGTTCTTGGCTGTCCTGCAGGTTTCTGCAGGGACTCCTTGGTCTGTAGACCCCATCCCGCTTCTCCTTACCAAGCTTTTCGGTTAGCCAAAGGCCCACCAGGTGTAATAGCCTCCTATTGCTGCTGAAGCAAAATAGCACAGCTTGAGCAGCTTCAAACAACATAAACGTATCCTCTTAAAGTTCTGGAGACTGGAACTCAAGAATGGCCCTGCAGGGTTCTTCTGGAGGCTCTAGGGGAGAATCAGACCCTTGCCGTACCCAGCTTCCAGAGGCTGCTTCTTCCATCATCAAAGCCAACAGATTTGTATCTCTCTCCTCTCTGACCTCTGCTTCTGTCCTTCCATCTCCTCTCTCTGGTTCTGATCCTCCTGCCTCCCTCTTTAAGGATCTTTGTAATTACATTGAGTCCACCCAGATAGTCTAAAATGATCTCCTTGGCCAGATGTGGTGACTCACGCCTATAATCCCAGCACTTTGGGAAGCTGAGGCAGGCAGATCACTTGAGCTCAGGAGTTTGAGACCAGCCTGGACAACATGGTGAAACCCCACCTCTACTAAAAATACAAAAATTAGCCAGACATGGTGGTCCATGCCTGTAATCCCAAGGCTGAGGCAGGAGAATCGCTTGAACCTGGGAGGTGGAAGTTGCAGTGAGCTGAGATTGTGCCATTGCACTCCAGCCTGGGTGGCAGAGCGAGACTCCGTCTCAAAAAAAAAAAAAAATTAAATTAAATTAAATGACCCCCCATCTCCAGATCCTTAACTGAATCACATCTGCAAAGGCCCTTGTACTGTGTAACGTAACACGTCCACAAATCATGGGGATTAGGGTGTGGGCATCATTGGGGGGGCCCCTCTTCAGTCTACCACACCAAGCAAATGCCCAGATTGAACGTATTTTTGAATTTTCCCAATGAAGTCTGGGTGCTCCCTTCAGACCACGGCCCCATCCATATTCATAAGATGTGACTACCCTTTTGGAATTTTACCCTGAACACTCTAGCCTTGAGAAATGTCTGTCCATGACCGAATATACAAACTGATTCTTTTTCCTGTGTTCACGATTTGTCAAAAAGTATAAAGATACATCACCGAATATCCCTTTGACCATCTATAAACAGGAGAAAACAAAACCCATGGTCTTCAGAATCTCTTCCACGTCATAGTTTGTCTAATCGTGGCATCTTACACTATTGCCTGGCTGGGCAGAAGCAGCAGCAAGAGGGAAGCAAGTGACCCCAGTGCTGGCCCAAGAAGGGGTGCGCTGCATATTTCAGGGCATGAGTGGTTGAATGAGCCCTCGAGAGCTGGGAAGAACATGGGTGAGAATCCTCCACTCCTGACCTGCTGGAAACAGCCACCCCTGTGCCTTCTTGAAAAGTGGTTCAGCCGGGAAGAGCATGTGTATATCTCATCTCCCGACATCAGCCATACTAGAAAACATGCTTCTGCTTTCCATGAAGCTGCTATAAGCAAAGCCTCTGAGTACAACAGCACTTGGTGGGCCTCACAGAGCCTCACCTTCCTCCTACAGGGGCGCTCGGAAGTCCGCTAGCACCAAGCTCCCACAGGGCTTCTGATCTCGGAGGAGCAAGTGCTATGCACTGCAGAGGTCCTGCCAGTTTAGCAAACCTTGATATATTTTGAGGTTGGTGCTGCTTTTACATCCTTTTGTGCCCATATCTTTCTTTCTTTCTTTTTTTTTTTTTTAGATAGGGTCTTGGGTCTCACTCTGTCACCCAGGTTATAGGCAGTGGTACAATCACATCTTACTGCAGCCTGGAACTCCTGGGCTCCAGGAATCTTCTTGCCTCACCCTCCTGAGTAACTGGGACTACAGGCATGCCACCGCGCCTGGCTCATTTTTTATTTCTCTGTAGAGATGGGGTTTTACTACGTTGTCTAGGCTGGTCTCTAACTCCTGGCCTCAAGCAGTTCTCACCTTGGCCTCCCAAAGTGCTGAAATTACAGGCATGAGCCACCGTGCCCAGACTGTGCTCATAACTTAAAATATAAATTCCAGGAATGGCTATGTTTCATAGGCATGATCATTCCTAAAGCTGTAATAGAGACTACCTCATAATGACTTCAGCCAGAGTTCAGTCCAGCATTATCTCTCATGTTGATTCCAATGGATGTTTTCAGAGAATGCAGGAAAAATTGTATTGAGAGCATTTTCCTCCAACGCAAGGAATGCACAGGGATGACCTTCATTCTATCAACGGTCCGTGACGGATTTATTACTTGTATATTAATCTAATACCTTCTGAATTTTCTTGACAAGTTCAATTGAGTGAAGTCCTATGAAATAAAGTCCTTCTATCCTTTCAAATGCCCCTATATTGAGTGTGGCATCAAAATGCCAGCTAGGTTCTTTTCATTGAATCTAAGGATTTACTAAGTATCATTAAGATACTTCAGGTTAAAGATTAGCTTGGAATCGAATGACTGGTGGTTTCCACCAAAATCCTCGGGTTCTAGATAGGCCTTTGGCCTGGAATTCTTTCCTAAACTAGGGTCAGTCATAGAAAGTAATTGTAGTGCTCCCCTGAGATAGGAGCTGTCTCTAATAAAGAACCACATTTTCATGTTAGCTGCTGTGAAGGGCATGAGAATAAAATGAGTCCCTGTTGTCCAAGAGTGTGTGATCTAGTCAAAGAGATTCAGCTGGGATTTAGAAAACTCTGAACACAAGAAGCTTCAAATCTCTCAGCCTCAGGTTTCTCTTCTGGCAAATGAAAGGGTTGAAATAGATAATTTACACTGGTATTCCTGCTTTATAGTTCACAAAATATTTTCACACCTTCTTCTTAATTGTTCCCTATAATCACCCTGTGGGGCAGGAATTTAATAGGTAAGGAAATAGACTAAGATGTCAAGCTACTAAACTGGTTTAATACTTGGTGGAACTATGGGCTTGAACTAGATAAGACTCTGTCTCCAAATCTCCTACCATGGTGCAAAAGCCAGTTACCATCCTACAGAGGTGCATTCTAACACCAACATCACCAACATCCTCTAATTCTGTGTGTACAGTCTTCCCTGCAGTTATTGACTATAATAAATGCTGATCAGGCAAAAGCAGCTGCCATTCAAAAAGAGGTAACTAATCTGTAGTTGATTATAAGGAACTACTCTAGACACATCCTTTCAAAGTCACAATTTCATGTGGTCAAATGAAGGCTGTAACACATGGCTGCAAAGACAGGGAACAACCAACACCAGGCCTACTTGGGGGTGGAGGGTGGGAGGCGGGTGAGGACCAGAAAACCACCTCTCAAACACTATGCTCGCTACCTGGGTGACAAAATCATCTGTACACCAAACCCCAGTGACACACAATTTACCCACGTAACAAACCTGCACATGTACCCCCAAACTGGAAATAAAAGTTGGAAGAAAAAGGATGAAGATTCTGGAGCACTAGACTAAAGATTCTTCCAGCCTTTTCGACACCAGGGACCGGCTTCATGGAAGACAAATAGGGGGCGGAAATGGGATAAAACTGCTCCACCTCAGATCATCAGGCATTAGATTCTCGTAAGGAGCATGCACCCTAGATCCCTCACGTGCACAGTTCACAATAGGGTTTCCACTCCTAGGAGAACCTAATGGCACTGCTGCTCTGACAGGGGATGGAGCTCAGGAGGTAATGCCCACCCACCCGCCACTCACCTCCTGCTCTGCGGCTGGCTCCTTAACAGGCCACAGAGTCACATCAATCTGTGGCCTGGGGTCTGCGGACCCCTGTGCTAGAGAATTTTCTGCTTTCTCTGTGTGTATAGATTAGGCATTAAATGTCTGCAGATGAACAGAAGAAAGTCTTTCTTTGAAAGCCCATCTTATAATCTTCTATTAAATCAAATGTCTAAGATATTTCATGAGAATTATCTTTGTGGTTTGTTCAACGTTTTTGATGTCATCTCAGTACTTCCTAAATGACTCTTTAAAATCTCTCTGGATCGATTCCTATTTATCTGTGATGCTTACAGGTTCCTGGTCTTTCTGGAGGTACTTTAGAAACGTGAAGGATACATCAAAAGAGAATCGAGAATCTTCCTACCACAACCTTTGGAGATTATGACACAGTGGTGTGGGCCACAGGGATTGAGGGATTCGAGGGATCATTCTATCACCCGTGTGACGCGGGTTTCACCAGGCTCACTGCTGGAAGGCCTGTCCGCGTCGTCTTCATCCTTGCTACGTCTAAATTGCAGAAGGGAAGAGTCATTTTCTAGAGGCTCGGGTTCTGCGGGTGTGGAGTTGCGCCTGTGGTAGTGACAAGGTCTAGATGCTTCTCTGCCTGGGGAACGGCTCTGGCACTGATCCAGAGGCCATCTGCTTTGTGGAGAGGAAAGTGGGAGTACGGGTGAGCAGGAAAAATGAGGTCAGCTTTCAGAGCAGTCAACCATCTCTGACGAGCTGGCTAGACTGCGAACTGCACAATATTTACTGCAGGGAGATGTCCGCAGCCGGAGACACTCAGTCTGGCCAGACCCAGAGCCCCCACCCCGGGGCGTCAGGACGACACAGTCACAACACAGGGGACGCGGATTCATAGCCAGGCACCAAATCTCTTGATCCCAGAGAGATTTCCTCTGGTCCCTTCATTACTCAGGGGAAATGCATGAATTGGTCTGTTCTCGAGTTGGAAAGAAGCAACATAACGTACCCAGGACGACCACAAGCTGGTGGCTTGTGTGAATCTTGGTTGTATCTGGTTTTGCCATATCGGGCAGGATGAGGAGCCTGTCTGCATGCCCCCAAAGCAGAGGGGCATCTCTTCACCTCTGCACTCACCTGCCTTCTGTCCCACGGCGAGGACCTTGGGAAAGGAACCAGGGTTTCCAGCCCAAAGCTGCAGCCCCACCCACCACCTAGCACAGTGCCTGGTACTTGGTTAGAGATTAATAAATACTTGTCCAGCAAATTATCTTTCATCTGAGTTTGGGAAGAAAGAGGAGGAAAAGAATCATTGCACAAATAAAAGAAACGCACAAATAATCCCTAACCGGCCGTTGAAGCGGCATCTTCAGTGTTTCCACCTTACACACAAACTTTCATCTCACTTTGAATATTTTATAGGAAGCACCAGTTTCATGCTCATCTGTCCTCGATCCTCAGCCCTAGCACAGTCGCTGAGTCTTCTACCTGGCCCCTGATGCTTAGCGAAATGGCTGCACAGCCAGTGTGCGTGTGACCCAGAGCTTCGGAGTCCTGGAAGGTGAAATGTGAGTTGTCTGTGTAACATGAGTATGTGGCTCACACAACCCAGGGATGTGTGGAAACTATGGCCTGGGTAAAAGGATGTTCACCTGAGCATTTTATTTATAGTAGCAAAGACCTAAATTCTAATGAATTGATATTTGGGTATTAGGTTGGTGCAAAAGTCATTGCGGTCTTTGCCGTTGAAAGTAATGACAGAAACCGCAAGGACTTTTGCACCAACCTAATAAATTAAGACATCTCCATAGCGTGGATAATATTCATATAATGAAATACGCTACTGCTAAAGATAATATTTTAGGGAAACATGTAATGGCATGGGGAAATGTACCCAATGGATTCAGTGAAACGCAGGTCACAGAATTGAACCTGGTCACAATTTTACAAATTGGAAGTGTATGAAATGCTAAGGAGGAAGTATCCCCAAATGTTACATAATTTGCATCTGGGCGACATCAACTTCTAAAGTCTTATTTAAACTTTCTCATGTATTTTAAATTTTGTTTTACAACAAACATGTTACTTTTTATAATTTTCTAAATGGTATATTTTAAAACTGCAAACAAAAAAAAAAGCAAATCATCCCATGATGCAAAGAGGCCCTTCTCTGTTCCTGCCCTAGATGGTTACTTCCAAGGTTAGACCATGCAGCGCCCCGCAGGACGCCACTGCTTCCTCATTATATTTACATACACATCCCAGAAAATTCTATCCAAAAGTCTAGGGGCCGTGAGGCCCCTGCAGGTAAAATGAGTTCTTTTCTTTGTGGCACAGGTCTGAAAAGGAACCATATCTGGAAAAGACGTTGACAGCTTACTTTGGGGTAGCCTAGGAAAGTTGGAAGAAGCCGTGGTAGGCAAAGCCATTCCCTGGGCATGGGGAGAGCTGGTGCTGGTTCTGCCGTTGGCTGTGCGGCCATTTCGCTAAGCAGCATATTCCTTACCTGTAAAAGGAAGATCTAACACCTGCCCCACCTACCTCATAGGCCTACTGTGGGGTTAAATGAAATCATGTATATGTTAGATTTTATAAATTAGAAAGCACCCAGTTAAGTGAAAAGTTCGACAATCCAAGAATGCTAATGTCTTAGGATAATGATCAGTGCTTCCCCCTTTCTTTCAAGATAGCAAGAGACACGAACACTCTCAAACACTCTAGAAAAAGTCACCAGGAATTTTATCAGCCACATTGAACTCACTTCACGTTTCCCTGTACCTCGTCCAGCATAACAAAACTATGCTATGTGTTCACTCAACTTGTTCCTTTTTCTCCTGGTCTCACGGGTAGACTGGCTTCCCCAGCTTCCCCAGTGGGAAGGTGGGGTCAAGAGATTAAATTGTCTGTCTGTCTGTTTCTCTCTCTCTCTCACTCACTCTTCTTTTTTCCTGATTCAGAGTCTTGCTCTGTCACCCAGGCTGGAGTGCAATGGTGCAATCTCAGCTCACTGCAGCTTCTGCCTCCCGGGCTCAAGCAATTCTCCCATCTCAGCCTCCCAAGTAGCTGAGACTACAGGTACATTCCACCATACTTGGCTAATGTTTGTATTTTTAATAAAGACCAGTTTTCTCTATGATGCCCAGGCTGGTCTTCAACTCCTGGGCTCAAGCAATCCACCCACCTCAGCCTCCCAAAGTGCTGGGATTACAAGTGTGAGCCACCACACCCAGCAGAGATTAGGTTCTTTTTTTTTTTTTGAGACAGAGTCTTGCTCTTGTCGCCCAGGCTGGAGTACAGTGGCGTGATCTCGGCTCACTGCAAGCTCCACCTCCTGGGTTCACACCATTCCTCTGCCTCAGCCTCCCGAGTAGCTGGGACTAGAGGCGCCGCCACCACGCCCGGCTAATTTTTTGCATTTTTAGTAGAGATGGGCTTTCATTGTGTTAGCCAGGATGGTCTCGATCTCCTGACCTCGTGATCCACCCAGAATAAAGATGTAAGCAATGTACATCCCTTCCAGACAAAGCCGAGCCCCATATCCTCCTGTGAGATCCTCCACACACACACTCTCTCCCCTCATTTCCCAGCTGGTTACAGAAGGTCTGGTGAATGACTCTTGAGGCCCCTGGAAGATGGTGACACATTTGGTGGGAAGAAATCTGAGTCCTCACGTTGCAGCGGAAGGCCACCCACCAAACACCCACTATGACACAGTCCTAAGTGAGAAATAACCTGAGGTCTCTAGGATCATTTGCTCTATACACCAACTATCTTCTCTGACTAATACATCCTTGACCGTGGCCGCCTCTCCATTCCAGTGATGGTCAATGCTCTCTGCTGCTTCCCACACCACTGATGCAGGGGATAAAGAGGCCACTTACAGTAAAAATCCAGTCCTCATCCAACAGAAAACTCACCCAGGCAAAATGAGATCATCTTTAAAGATTCCTTGGGAGATTTAAGACCTGTTTTTTATTTCTATGGGGAAACTTGGGGGCATGTGCTAATTTAAATAACTGAAAAGGAAAAAACACTTTTGGCAGCCCAGTACCAATAGTTCTTAAGGTGAGTTGCAAGTAGAAAAGAGTTTGGGTCTGTCAAGTGAGGAGAGGTTAAGAAGGGCGTCTACACCTCTTTTGGAAGGTACAGACAAAGGAAGCAGAGTGCCAACACGGATCACTGTTCCTTCGTATATTCTATTCTTAGCAATGTCCAGCATTTCCACAGGTTGCTTTAAAACCATGATTCCTGGGACTCGCAATATCCTTCATTCAAAAGCCTCTCACTCATCTGTCTTAATATCGAAACTCTCTGTTAACAGGCACAACAAAGATCCCCTACTACATGGCAGATATTGGCCTACATGTCATGCAAACACTACCTTATTTAATTTTCATGACTCACATCCATTTATAAATGAGGGACTTGAGCCTAAGACAGGGCAAACCCCTTGTGACAAGTCACACTGCTAATAAGTGGACAAGTCGGGGCTTGGACCCCAGTCCAAGGATCTCTGTGGCCTACCTCTTCATGGCTATGCCATGTGGTAAACCTGCTGGCTGGGAAGCTGCTGGCATCGTCTGGACCAGCAGGGTCTCTCAGGAAGGAGACACTGAAGAGTGGAGAAAGGGGAGGTGTGGAAGCTTTGGAGGATACAGCAGCACCCTCTCAAAGCAGGCAGGTCTGGGTGGGGCACCTTGATGAGAACTCTGTGGGGGCCACATGGAAACACTAGGCTTTGAGTTCCCAGGAGGAGGCAGAGGAAGGAAGTGCTCCCACTTCTCTGCTTTGACTCGAGCCAGCCCTGCTCTTCCTGGCTCACACAGGCTACTTACCTGGTATGGGTACAGGGTGACCCCGTTGGTTCTCGACAGGGACCAGGTGCCATCCAGGTACTGGTGAGCCTGGATGGCCACCGAATTGAGGATGTTCCCATTGCTTGGACTGGTGGCCATCTGGAGGCTGACCTTGGCCTGGTGGGTTGGGGATCCACTCTTCTTTTCCGCCCCATTGCTGACCCCAAGGCTGCTGGGTTTGCTGCTGTGCTTGTTGACAAAGCCTGTGTAGTTGGAGGTGGCATAGGGGGCAGGCACATAGGCCCAGTCCCTGGGCTGCTGGAGCCCACCCACGTGCCGGGACCCCACCAGGGTGGGGATGTTGGAGAGCGGTGGTGGGGAGCCGGGCGAGGCGTCGTAGTGCTCACTGCCAGCTGCCTGCTCCAAGGCCAGCACCATCTGGATGGCCTCCTGCTTCAGCTGGTTCAGGTGAGTGGCGCAAATGTCACAGCGGTTGTCCCGGTCATTCCATGCCTTCCGGATGGTGTTGGGGACCTGGAGTTTGTCGTGAATCACAGCCGAGAAAGCAGGGTCCTAGAGAACACAGAAGCAGAGGAAAGGGAGATTCTATAACTCCAAGGCTGCTCAGAGCAAGTCAGTTACCTGGCTTATGAGTTAAGCCCTAGATGTACTCAAAGAGTTTGATAGTTTGATTGGCGTTCAACAGAAATGAGAAGCTACATTGGCAGAAAAGCCTCTGTTTTTGATAAACACATTTGACAAATTTAAGAATTTTATAGTGAAAACTTTTAAAAAGAAGTTAAAAAAAAAAAAAAAAAAAAAACAGACTTCTAAGTATCTTCTTCACCAGGCCGGTCAAACAAGTACACTTTTTTGTTTGTTTGTTTTGAGACAGAGTCTCGCCCTGTCTCCCAGGCTGGAGTGCAATGGCACGATCTCGACTCACTGCAACCTTTGCCTCTGGGTTCAATCAGCCTCCCAAGTAGCTGGGACTACAGGCACCCACCACCACTCCCAGCTAATTTTTTGTACTTTTAGTAGAGACGGGGTTTCACTGTGTTGGCCAGGATGGTCTTGACCTCCTGACCTCGTGATCCGCCCGCCTCGGCCTCCCAAAGTGCTGGGATTACAGGCGTGAGTCACGGCGCCTGGCAAGAACATTCTTATTCTTATGTCCACTAAAGAATGATAGCCATCCCTGGGCTCTCCCAAGGTGTTCAATTAGAAGGAACAAACATTTGTCCAGGCATGATGCGGGGTAAGTGCAACTCTGGACCGCTGCACTGAGGCCCCTTGGCCTCCTGTTACCACAGGAAGTTAGTAGCAGATGGAAGTGCAACTTGCAACCTCGAACAGAGATTCTGTTCTAAGAAAACCTTGGCCTTATCAGCACTGTGTGCTAAGTACCACTGGAACAGAAGCAAACCAAACAGATTCTGGCCCAGAGATCCAGCCTGTGCCCGTAGCCGAGCAAACCTGTGTAGATTAACTCATGTTTACTATTTGCCCTAGGGAAGCCGGCCATGTCTCTATCCAGGTATCTGATATTCTAACCCACTAAAGCAAAACAGTCCAAGATAGGCTTTCCCTTCAAACTTCATCTAAAACTACTATTACAAAATATCAGCTGGGCACAGTGGCTCAGGCCTAGAATCCAAGCACTTAGGGAGGCTGAGGTGGGAGGACTGCTTGAGGCCAGGAGTTCAAAGACCAGCCTGGGCAACATAGTAAGACCCCATCTTTATAAAACATTTAAAAATTAGCCAGGCATTGTGGCACACACCTGCAGCCTCAGCTACTCAGGAGCCTGAGGTGGAAGAATTGCCTGAGCCCAGGAGTCCGAGGCTGCAGTGAGCTAGGACAGCGTCACTGCACTCCAGCCTGAGCAACCGAGCGAGACGTGTCTCTAAAAAAAATAATCTTGCCAGGTGCGGTGGCTGGCACCCATAATCCCAGCTACTTGGGAGGCTGAAGCTGAAGGATCCCTTGAGGCCAGAAGTTTGAGACAGGCCTGAGCAACATAGACAGAAAACCTTATAAAATACTATATATTATTATTATATATGTAATATATGTTTATAAAATGTTTATATATAAAATAAAAATCTAGCTCAGAGGCCCATATGAAAAAGAAATCAGAAAATGGATTTAATGAGAACAATGTCGCTTATTTACTTGGCTTGAGGATGACACAGAGAAACGAGCACTAGGAGCTTTCGTTGAGTATCAGATGGTTTCCAGTTCTGCCACTTGTGACACTGGAGTTCTGTAGTGACCTCAGACAACTCACTTAACCTCACCGAACCTCTCGTCTGTCACACAGGGCCATGGCTTTCCTGAAGATAAGGACCTTCCAGCTCCATGACTCCATTCATGGGGAATGGGGATAGGAGAGTATGGTCTGTGCATACATGAACAGGGCGACGATGCCATTTTGGGGGCTCAACGGTCATTGCAGGTAATGGATAAAGCTCATCTAAAGGCTTATTTCCCTCTAGGACATTAGGGAGAAAATTGGCCCTTCTGAAATTCACTGTCGGCTTGTATGGGGTAGAAGCCCCATCAGAGCTGAAGGCAGTTTGATGAGCTGTAGGCGGGGAGGGAGCTGTGAGGCAGTGAGGGGGGCAGGAAGAGCAGCAGTTGCGGGGTGGTTCTTAATTATGATCCATCTTGATTACAGGCCCCAGCTTTTTGTTTTCCCTGTTTAACTACCCTGAACAGCTCCTCAGTGTGCACTGATTAATTGATTAATAAATCAAGAGGCCTCTTTACACTGCAGCAGCAAGGGGTGGCTCAGGAGGGAGACACTCAAGACAGCCAGACACAATGATGGGAAGCGGTGGGAGGTTCAGGTTGAGCGAGCCTCGAAACTCATTGAGGAAGTGATGCAAACCATATGAGGCCTGCCTCGAGGTGTCTTCCTCAATGACAGGGCCAGAGAGTCTCTAATCACAACTCAGAGGTGTAGCAGGACCTGAAAGGGCCCCTTAGGGACCGTTCCAGAACAGAGCGTCACCTCAGTTTACAGATAAACAGGTCCCAGAGGGTTAAAAGCGTGGACTATGCCTCGACTGCTTGACCACCAGTTCATGATTTTTCACTTTAAGCCAAAGAGCCATATCCATCAACAGATTCCTATTCTCCCACAGACACAGAAGGGTTCCAACCCCATGTTTTCACTAGGAAATGTTCATTCATTCGAACGGGATTTATTTGTGCCCCAATATATGCAAAGATACAGTTTCTTGTTTTTCTCACATAACCAATGGCTTATGCTTTCAAGGCACCAAACTGTTTGGTTTCAAAAAGCCTCATATCAGTTGCTTATTTAGAATATTTTTGTTAACCCAATCATACGGAGGAAGTGCCGCAGAAAGGAGGCAGCTCTAAGAGAAGTCATGTCAGCCAGGCGTGGTGGCTCACACCTGTAATCCCAGCACTTTGGGAGGCTGAGCCGGGCAGATCACAAGGTCAGGAGAGATTGAGACCATCCTGGCCAACATGGTGAAACCCCATTTCTACTAAAATAGGAAAAAATTAGCCAGCCGTGGTGGCGCGCACCTGCAGTCCCAGCTACTCGGGAGGCTGAGGCAGGAGATTCGCTTGAACCCAGGAGGCAGAGGTTGCAGTGAGCCAAGATCATGCCACTGCACTCTAGCCGGGCAACAGAGCAAGATTTCATCTCAAAAAAAAAAAAAAAAAAAAAAAAAAAGAAAGAGAGAGAGAAGTCATGTCTGCACATCACAGTTTATTTTCAATGCTAGCCCTTGGAGTCTGGATTTGACTCTGACCTAGGGACACATCCACTCTCCAGAAATCGCATGAGCCACCCCTGGCTCTGAGGGCCCCTTTTCTCTTTCCTCCCTTGATTTTACTCCTCTCCCTTGAAGCACCACCTGCTTTATTCAGCATATTGCCATTTGTGGCTCAGCTGCTGACATTTAATGAGTAGGTATTTTGGTTTCCAGCAAGCCCGCGTTGCCCCAGGCTGGGGCTCTGAGGGTACACGAGAACAATACCCGTGCTCTGGGAGTTCACAGTCCAGGGGGCCTTCTTGGTTCCTGGACTACCCAACGCCACATGCCTCTGCTGCCACCTCCAGCCCAGTCTGTAGTGACTCACAGGACCAATCCATATACATGGAGCTCAGTGCTCCCCCGGAGTTCACAAGACATCAGCACCAACTCCCGCCCCTCACACCTGTCCTCCACTTACACCTGTGCCAGCCAAAGCAAGCCCAGCAAGTGCCAACACCGCCATTCAGCACAGCTGGGCCCACCAGCCATACGACCACCACAGACAGCCAGGAAGTAGCCAACAACCCATTCCTCTCTCATCCAGGGAAAAGCTGAGATTGAGGGTCTTTAAAGAAAACGCGGTTGCTGGCTGATGTCAGAGGTGTTTTTTCAATGAAGCTACCCTTGATCTAAAACCCTTTGTGAGTTCTTATCATCAAAAGGCCTCAGCAAATCAAGTGCTTCTCCACACATTATACTAAACATTTTAGTACAACTCAAGAACTTCAAAAAGGAACGGTCAACAGCCATAGCTTACAGAAAGTAAGTGCTGAAATGAAGAAGATACTGTCCCCCAGGCTGGAGTGCAGCGGCGCGATCTCGGCTCACTGCAACCTCCGCCTCCCCGGTTCAAGCGATTCTCCTGCCTCAGCCTCCTGAGTAGCTGGGATTACAGGCACGCACCACCACACCCAGCTCATTTTTGTATTTTTAGTAGAGATGGGGTTTCACCATGTTGGCCAGGATGGTCTTGATCTCTTGACCTCGTGATGCGCCCGCCTCGGCCTCCCAAAGTGCTGGGATGACAGGCGTGAGCCACCACGCCCGGCCCTGCCTCAGGAAGATTTGTTGGTCGATGCTTGTCAGCTCCCTGACCTTTGCACCTCATGTTCCGCCTGTGCTTGATGGGCTGTGAAGGACGAAGGAGACACAGAGGGTCATTCTCACCCAGAGTACGTCTCACCACGAGACTCTCTTCGCCCCGTTTTCATGCTGAATCTACACAGCAGGAGTTTACCGGCGGCCGGTGGAATGTCAGTGTCCTTGATTCCTGTTGTTCATGGAGCTCCCAGACCTACACACAGGCATGCGACCACTGCAGAGGGAAGCCGGGAACCAATCAGAATGTCTGACAAAGGAATCACGTCCCATGGCTCCAGGTGGGGAAGTCGCCACCCTCAAGGTTCTATCGTTCACACTGACACAACATGTACATGGACGAACGTCCCCAAGCGGCTCACTCTGATTGGCAAAGAGGACACAAGCACAGCGCGTTCTCAGAAGACGGGGAAAGAAGAGGGAGGGATATTTGAAAGAACACAGGGTGTGTTAGAATGAGGGTTTGCTCCAGGTGAGGCCTGAGACAGCCAAAATAACAACTGCAGTAGTGACAGCAATGAGGCCATGCCCTGAGATAGCAAGTGCACCCCTGCACCCCTGCTTGATCGCCTGCACCCCTGCACCCCTGCACCCCTGCTTGATCGCCTGCACCCCTGCTTGGTTAGCATAAAACTCAGGTCTGAACCCAAGGTTTGTCATTGTTGTTCCCAGTCTGCTTTGTAAGCCAACAGCCCTTCACCCAGTGACGAGGATCACACATGAACACCGCGCTGAGCACGTGAACGCACTGAATGTAAAGGCATAAAGACACGCTGGGTAATAAGTTCACGAGACAAAAAAAAAGAAAAAAGTACCCTCCAGAGGAAGAAATGTTAAATGTCAGACCGCAGTTGTTCTACATACGAAATCAAATTATCCTGGGATGCAGCGGCTGTGCCCAGCCTAAGTGATTCTGCTCGGGATGACTGCAGAGAGAGGTGGTCCCATGAATGACTTCAGTTTGAATGATCGTGTTCCGCAAGTGAGGCAGCTGGGAGGGCCAAAGGCTGGTGGGAATGCAATTAATAGCACTGCTTGCTGCAACACGTGAAAAAAGTATTGCGGATGGCAAGACTTTTCCACTTCAAAAGAAAAGGGAGATGTTTAATTAGAACTTAACGTGCTTAAGAGCGATTCATAAATTACTCAAAAGAATGGGTGAGGCATTTCTCATCACAACCCCTGAAAATGCTTTTATTTATTGATTTTTGAGACAGAGTCTTGGTCTGTTGCCCAGGCTGGAGAGCAGTGGCGTAATTTTGGCTCATTGCATCAAGCAATTCTCTCGCCTCAGCCTCCCAAGTAGATGGGACTACAGGCGTTCACCGCCATGCCTGGATAATTGTTTTGTATTTTTAGTACCAATGGAGTTTTACCATGTTGGCCAGGCTGGTCTTAACTCCTGACCTCAGGTGATCTGCTCACCTCAGCCTCCCAAAGTTCTGGGATTACACGCATGAGCCACTTTGCCCAGCCAGTTTTTATGTCTAGGTCTCATCTTTTCCAACTAGATGGTATGGACAGTGTTGAGTACTTTGAAAACTTTTGGTTAAGGGTATGGGAGGTTCGAGTCCTGCCTCTATTACTTTAGTAGCTGAGTGACCAGGAGCCATTCTTCACAAATCTATCCAAGCTTCAGTCTCCTTATGGGAGTTGATAATTATACTTATTTTATTGAGTTAAGAAAGAATTAAATGTGATAATATGTGCAACATTTTTAGCACAGACCTGGTCCTTGGTAAATGCTAAATAAATGGTAGTAATTATTACCACCGTTAAATAAATGGTAGTAATTATTATCAATGTGACTAGTCTCAGTATCTAATACAGTAACTTGTATAAATTTAGACCTTCATATAATGGTGGTGATGAGGATAAGGAGGATGGTGACAATGATTTTAGGGTTTTCTTTTATCTAGGAGGATTTAGCGCTTTTGCAATTAAGAACAGAGAGGATGATAAAGAAAGGAACATATGATGTTCACTTAACCACCTCCTACATCTGGTCAAGTCAAAGCCTTCTTGAAAGAAATCAGGCCGGGCATGGTGGCTCACACCTGGAATCCCAGCACTTTGGGAGGCTGAGGCGGGTGGATCACTTGAGGTCAAGAGTTTGAGACCAGCCTGGCCAACATGGAGAAACCCCATCTCTACTAAAAATAGAAAAATTAGCCAGGCGTGGTGGTAGGTGCCTATAATCCCAGCTACTCAGGTGGCTGAGGCACAAGAATTGCTTGAACCTGGGAGGCGGAGGTTGCAGTGAACTGAGATCATGCCACTGCACTCCAGCCTGGGCGACAGAGTGAGACCCTGTCTCAGAATAAAAAAAGAAAGAAAAAAATCACAATAGGCTGGGTGCAGTGGCTCACACCTGTAATCCCAGCACTTTGGGAGCCCAAAGCCAGGCAGGTGGATCACTTGAGCCAGGAGTTCGAGATCAGCCTGGACAACATGAGGAAAACCCATCTCTACCAAAAAAAAAAAAAAAAAAAAAAAAAAAAAAAAAAAAACAAACAAAACAAAACAAAATAATACTGGGTTCCTGGAGTTCCTGAGCTGACATCTCTGAGCGTGGCCTGAATGACTCTCAGCTTCCTTCTCTGTTTTAAAAGATGAAACACTCCAAGAGGCGTTCATTTCCATGGAACTAAGAATCTGATACTTCTCATTGTAAGAGCCTACTGAAAATTCCTCATTTCTCCCGCAAGAGTGAGTAATGCTTCATGGGGTCTTTGCTAGATGTCCGATTCGAATCACAGACGCAGCAACTAACGGTCAGTGTCTCCTAGGAGCTGCCAAACTTTTCCCAGGAGAGGTAGAAAGAGAAACCTGGGCCGGATGCGGTGGCTCACTCTTGTAACCCTCGCCCTTTGGGAGGCCGAGCAGGAGGATCACTTGAGGTCAGGGGTTCGAGACCAGCCTGGCCAACATAGTGAAACCTTCTCTACTAAAAATACAAAAATTAGCCAGGCATGGTGGTGCGTACATGTAATCCCAGCTACCCAGGAGGTTGAGGCAGGAGAATCGCCGGAACGCAGGAGGCGGAGGCTGCAGTGAGCCGAGACTGCGCCACTGCACTCCAGCCTGAGCAACACAGCGTGACTGTCTCAAGAAAAAAAAGAAAAAAAGAGAAACCTGATTTCACATCAGCGTATCTTCAACCCTGACAATCCTTGTTCTCCAGTCTATTCCTTGGCTGTGGGGAAACAGGATCCCTTCACAAATAGATTCAGAGCTTAAGATGGGAAAGTAGGTTCTTATTACAAACTTAAAATGTTTCCCTTAACTTTAAAGTTCATGCTCAACATGACACAAAAATAAAGTGCTGAACTATACACATATAAGCACTAATCAAGATTATAGTAGAATGCACTAAAATATTACTTTTAAATTCCTAAAGCCTATCTAGACTACATGTATTTTTTACATATAGGCTTTAATGCACCAGCAGGCAGCAAATGGAATTATTTTCAATCTGCAAGTAGTTGTATTAGTCTAAGGCTATTAAGGATTCTGTTAATTATGTAATTATGAAATTTCTTAATGTTTCTTTTTCTTTTAATTGATTTCATATGCATGAAATACTGCATAAATGTACTTGGCTGTGTTTTCTTGTTTTGTTTTGTTTTTGAGACACAGTCTTGCTCTGTCACCCAGGCTGGAGTGCAATGGAGTGATCTCCAGCTCACTGCAAGCTCCGCCTCCCGGGTTCACGCCATTCTCCTGCCTCAGCCTCCCAAGCAGCTGGGACTACAGGTGCCGCCACCAGGCCCAACTGATTTTTTGTATTTTTATTGGAGACAGAGTTTCACTGTGCTAACCAGGATGGTCTCGATCACCTGACCTCGTGATCCGCCCTTGGATGTGTTTTCTTAAACTTACTACAAAAAGATTAAATACCTAAAATTTGGTGGTGTTGCCACTGTTTTCAAAAGGTAAAATTTTGGCCGGGAGTGGTGGCTCACTCCTGTAATCCCTGCACTTTTGGAAACTGAGGTGGGCAGATCCCTTGAGCTCTGAAGTTTGAGACCAGCCTGGGCAACAGGGTGAAATCCCATCTCTACAAAAAATACAAAAATGAGCCAGGTGTGGTGGTGCATGCCTTTAGTCCCAGCTACTCAGGAGGCTGAGGTGGGAGGATCCCTTGAGCCCAGGAGGCTGAGGATGCAGCAAGCTATGATGGTGCCTCTGCCATCTAGCCTGGGCAACAGAGTGAGACCATGTCTCAACACAAAAAACAAAAAAGATGTAATGTTAACAAATAAATCATTTGACCATGTCCTACAACAGATGTAAGTACTTGCTTCATTCCCCTGTGACCTAACTAACCCTTGTGGCCCTACGCAATTTTCTTCAGGCCACCTTGTCACACGTCCCTCACTTCCCCCAGGAGCGCCTGCACCAGCCTCCCTCTGTCCCATGGAAGCCCCTACATTTCCCAGCCTCTGCACCTTCGCATTGGTTCCTGCCCTGTTTTTAACTCCCTCTCTCCCTCATCAAGCACGAGAAAACTTTCGGGGGTAAAGGATACGTGCAGTATTGTAACTGTGGGGATAGCGTCCTGGGTGGACACATATGTCCAAAAATACCAAAGTGTACGCTTTAAATGTGTACCATTCACTGGATGTGAATGGCGAATTATGTACCACACTAAAAAACCAGTCTTGTTCATTCATCCTAAGGCCCAGCTCTTCCGTGAAGTCTGACTCCGAGAAGAGATGTCTCCCTTCGCTGCTTCACTGACTCTCACAGTACGTCTCTGAGTCATTCATGGCACTCAGCAAACATTTCCTTACTAGAGCTGTACATGTTCTATCTCCACCATCACGGTAAATTCCTAGGAGGCAGAAACTGTGCCGTAATTTGAATAGTAATGGTGACTTCTACTCTTGCCCCCCTGGAGTCCACTCTCAAGACAGCAGCCAAGGTGATCCTTTTAAATCTTAGATCTGAACCTGGCAGTCCTCAGCTTAAAATCCTCCCCTGGCCCCCACCCTACTTCCTTCAGAGTCAAAGTCAATGTCCCTGCCATGGGTTCTGCAGGACTCGGCCTCCTGATCCCTCTCTGCCCTCAGCTCCTCTCTGCCCACTTGCTCCCTGACTCAGCCTGCACCAGCCATGAAAGCCTTCTGGCTGTTCCTTGAACACACCAGGAATGTCCACTCCCAGCTCAGTGATGTACTTGCTGTTCCTCCTGCAAAGAATACTTTCACCTGCAGATATCTGCCTGACCATCTCCTACCAGCTTCCAGGTCTCAAGGGTCACCTTTTCAATGAGGCCTCCTGGATCATCTAATGACAGTTGCAAACTGGCCCCAACACTCCCTAACCACCTTTCTCTGCTTTAATTCTCTCTACAGCATGGCCCCCTTCTAACTAGATTCCGCTCATTGTCTGTTTCCCCCTGCAAAATCTAAACTAGGTGACAGCAGGGACATTCGTCTGTGTTGTCCACCGCTGAATGTGTCATGCCTAGGATAATGCCTGAGGTCAAGCAGGCACACAGAAGCCATGTGTCGAATGAATCGATGACTCGATGGATCCATTTTCAGTGAGAGAGGTTCCCACATCAATTAGCTTCATCTTTCTTAGGAATTTTTTAATTTTTTTTTCTTTTGAGACAGTCTCACTCTCTCACCCAGGCTGGAGTGCAATGGTGCAATCTTGGCTCACTGCAACCTCTGCCTCCCAGGTTCAAGCGATTCTCCTGCCTCAACCTCCAGAGTACCCTGGGATTACAGGCGCCCGCCGCCACACCCAGCTAATTTTTGTACTTTTAGTAGAGACAGAGTTTCACCATGTTGGCCAAGCTGCTCTCAAACTCCTGATCTCACGTGATCCACCCACCTCAGCCTCCCAAAGTGCTGGGATTACAGGCGTGAGCCGCCACGCCTGGACTTTCTTAGGAATTTTTATCCCTTTTTGCTTTTGTCACGTTTGCCTTTTTTTTTTGCTTGGTTTTTTTTTTGGTTGTTGTTTTTGTTATCTTTTTTGCTTGTTTCTGCTAGACTTTATAGTATCCTGGGAGGACTGGGAGGGCGTGTGTGTTCAGAAAACCCTCTAGGGCCTGTTTCTCAAAGTGCGACCTCACCACACCCCCTGTGCAGAGTCACCAGTGAGGCAGGTTTCCAGGCCCCCTCTCAGACCCCCTGTATCAGAATCTCTGGGGAGCCGGGCTCTGGAATCTGCTGCACCTCAGGTGACGGTGTGGTGTGCTGTCACAGAGGAGGGGATGGGAAGGAAGACCGAGAGGAGGCAGGGAGAAGGAAGGAGGAGGCAGGGAGAAGGAAGAAGTAGACAGGGACATCTGCCTCTCCTGTTCAAGTACCTAACCCCAGCCGTGGCCTTCAGACAGGAGCTGAGGATTTCAGGAGACACTCTGCCCTCCACCCAATGAATTGCAACTCCTCCAAACACCTGAGCTTGAGGGCTGCTGTTTTTCATAAAAAATAATTCAAGACGATGATAAATAGCCCTGGAGACACAGCCCGCAGACTAAAGGTAGAATGCAGATGTCTTTTCGCCAAATTCTCTCCCTACTCCAGCGGTTCTTTTTCTTTTCTTTTTTTTTTTTGAGACGGAGTCTCGCTCTGTCACCCAGGCTGGAGTGCTGTGGCCGGATCTCAGCTCACTGCAAGCTCTGCCTCCCGGGATCACGCCATTCTCCTGCCTCAGCCTCCCGAGTAGCTGGGACTACAGGCACCCGTCACCACGCCTGGCTAATTTTTTTTTGTATTTTTTAGTAGAGACGGGGTTTCACCATGTTAACCAGGATGGTCTCGATCTCCTGACCTCATGATCCGCCCACCTCGGCCTCCCAAAGTGCTGGGATTACAGCCTCGAGCCACCGCGCCCGGCCTCCTGCGGTTCTTAACCGTTGGTAAGTTTTTTAAATTCTTTCTTCCTTTTTTTTTTTTTTTTGAGACAGGGTCTCACTGTGTTGCCCAGGCTGAAGTGCAGTGGTGTGATCACGGCTCATTGCAACCTCGCTCTCCTGGGCTCAGATGTTCCTCCCACCTCAGCCTCCCAGATAGCTGGGACTACAGCTGCAGGCCACCATGTCCAGCTCATTTTTGTACTTTTTGTAGAGACGGGTTTTGCCATGTTGCCCAGGCTGGAGCCGGTGATTCTGATGCTCAGGGGACATCAGGAAATACCTGGAGACATTTTTGGTTGTCACAACTGGGAGAGGGCTACTGACCTCTAGTGAGTAGAGGCCAGGGATGCGGCTAAACATCTTACACTGCGCAGGGCACCACCCCTATCCCAGCACCTGAAAGAAAGAATCACCAGCTGGGCACAGTGGCTCATGCCTGTAATCCCAGCACTTTGGGAGGCCTGCGGGTCACCTGAGGTCAGGAGTTCAAGACCAGCCTGGCCAACATGGTGAAACCCCCCCGTCCCTACTAAAAAACAACAACAACAAAAAAAAATTAGCTGGGTGTGGTGGTGGGTGCCTGTAGTCCCAGACACTCAGGAGGCTGAGGCAGGAGAATCGATTGAACCTGAAAGGTGGAGCTTGCAGTGAGCCAAGATCACGCCAGTGCACTCCAGCCTGGGTGACAGAGCAAGACTCCGTCTAAAAAAAAAAATCATCATCATCATCATCAAGTCCTAGATGTCTGTGGGGTCAAGGGTGAAATCCGGGCCTAGGTGCTCTCCTGATTCCCTCTCACCTGCTCTCATTGGAGATGGATCTCGATGCAGGACAGCAAGGTGGGTGTTCTAAACCCAGAAGCCAATCCTGGCTCTCCTCTACCTCAGTTTGCCTTAGTGTGGAGGCACTGAACTCTCAACAGCACGCTCTCTTAATATTTTGACTCTTCCGTTGTAGCTGGCAATGGGGTTAGAATGGTGGGTGTGTATGGCCACGCCCAAGGTGGACACAGCGCCCCCTGGCTATGAAAACCCCGCAGGCTGGTGGAATGCAGATCCTGACCGCCTGGCCCAGCCTCCAACTCCCCTCATCTGGCTACACAGGCCATTGCCCTTCCTGGTGACAGAGGCACCGCTGACAGTGTCACCAGCTGTTTACAATAGTGCGGTGGAAGAGGCTGATTGGCCCTGAGGTCCTGGCCATGTGAAACCGTGGATCTGGTTCATGGCTTACGAGGCTGGTCACTGGGCCTGTCACTGGCATCTCTGCCTGTTGGCCTGGGTTTGAGAGGGGACAGCGGAGGTGGCTTTTACTATGAAATCACTTCAAGCCTCTGGCTGGATTTATATCATGGTAACTTTGCAGTTTCCTTCTCGGAGAAGCAAAACCAAAGCCACGATAAGGCAAAGTCATCTTGAAGATACAATTTGGTACAATTCTAGAGAAAACCAAAAATCGCTTTGTTCCCTCATAAAACCACATTTACGTAGCTCAGACTTCGTGCCAGACTGTGCCAGGATGGGCTTGGTGGGGGTCATGACGCCTTTGGTGGGAGGTGCCCCAGGCTGAGGAGGATCCTTTAGAGGATGAGGACCTGAGCTGCACGCTTTTGTTTTCACTCACACACATCAGAAGTAACAGCACAGCCTTCAGCAGAGGATGCAAAATCCTGGCGACATCTGAACTTGGGGGTCTGTATTCACAACTAACGACTCCAAGACCCACCTGTGAGGTCCCAGATTTCACCGTCCATCCTGAGACATCTTGTTTGCTTATTTGGGGACTGATGAACTAATCATAGGCTACTCAGCCACACTTCTTACCCATCTTTCTTCCGGCTCATTTTCCAGACCCTCCATGCAGACAGGGAAATGCACTCAGCTAAGTTTATCCCACTGCACAGGTCAGAAAAGATAAAGCCAGAAGTGGCTCAGTCTCTTCCCAGGTCTACAGTAAGATCCATGTCCTGTGTGCTCTGTCCCACACTTGTGAGAATACATGTGAGGAGTCAATTCCTTGCCCTCCTCCCCTCACCGCTGTGGTGACCAGGAAGAGGAGTGGGATTTTCCAGAAGGACAAACCGACAGAGTCCCACATCATTTGAACTTCCATTATAAGCCTACTTATCAGCCAAGGAAAGAGAAACATTCAATGCTTGGGAGATAGTTACCCAGGAAGACTTCACACGCATATACACTGGGATCTTGGAATTGTCTCCAAGCAGCGGATCAAAGACCAGAGATGTCCCCTCTCGGGCAGATCTGGTGGCTCCTCCTGCACAACCTGTGGTCGGTTTTCCTCAGAGACCATACATACCTGGGATCCTGGAGCAGGGCCTGAGTGCTCCGTGACCAATAAAATGGGAAGTACCCCCAGGGCATGGCTGGCTAGAAACACACTTGGGATACAGCTTAACCCGGGCTTTCACGGCCCCAGGTCACATACAAGAGTCTACCCATGGTCACAGGTCAGCTGTGGGGACCGCATTCCTGCTCAGGAGACAGCAGCCCAAAGATGAGAAGGACACTTTGCACTAGGATGAGACTGGAATGAACATGTGCTTCGGGACTGGCAGAATGTTCGGCGGCCCAAGACGTAAGGCAGACTTCAGAAAAGGTCAAAGGGTTTCATGGTGGTCTGTGAAGCTCCACAAGGACCTGCTGCTTGCTGAGCCCTTCGTTATCCAGAGGGGGCTGAACTAACACCGGTAAAGTCACTCGACCTCCAGTAGAAAGAAGGAGAACCTGATTTGGCAAGATCTGTGTCTTCATGTGGCCACTGACCAGATGAATGACTCTCTTATGCCCAGAAGGTCCTCAGCCCTGTACACACCTCTGAACAGGCTAAGCTACCCCAGACTCGGGCGGGTCCATCAACCCGGACAACTCCAGCCCAGCAGTCTTCAGAACCACTGGTTGAATTTCCTTAGGGAAAATGTGATGTGCAATATTTATGTAAAAAATATATATATATTTTCCGCACTTTTTTATACTCCAAATGATGTGGTCAGGAGGATGCTCTAAGACAAAGCCTTTGGGAGTATGATTTTGTAACTAGGTTTTAGGTGCAATTCCTTACTGATTTTTCACAAAAGCTTGTTCTCAAAGGACTGCAGAATTGTGTTCATTATGCTTCAAACAAAGATATGCTCAATATTAACTCCACTGTGTTTAGAAGCTGAAAATAGAGCCCAGCTATAGACAGTGGCTTGATTAATACCAGATCTTTCCACATTATTATTTACAAGGAGAGTTTTAGTTGCTTTTTTTGCAAATAGTATAACCTGATTTATTGTTAACTATGCCTGGCCATTTTTCTTAGAACCTAATTCATTAAGCCAGTATTACTGAGACATTATGAAAAAACCTTTAAATCTGAGGCAGTTAATATCAGAGTGAGTGTTGTTGGGTTTTTGCTTTTTTTTTTTTTTTTTGAAGTTTATTTCTCTTAAACAAATCAACATTAATGAGTACCGTGTGTTTCATAGGTTCAGGGATGTGGTAAAACAGGATTATTCAAGTTTGTCTTTTAAAATTATTGTGGTCCTTTAGTAAAACAACCTGTTAATGTTATTATTTAAATTATTTCCATCCATTACCATCAACGGAAAACATGCTGTAAAATCTCCTGGGATCTTTTATTAGTTTCAGGGACATTTACAAGTGTCTTAAAACTTAAAGGAAGAGGAAAGAAGATATACCTTTATGATTTTATTCAATTGTCAATGTGAATCTATTTATAATCAAAGAAATTTACTTTTAAAAAAACCAAGCACATGGAGTTTTGAAAGACATATGTCTATGCCTTCCCTGTGGCAATTTCATTCATTCAACAGAGTATTTATTGAGCACCTATTATACCCAGCCGTGCAACAGAGCCATGAACAAATCAAGGTGCCTGCTCTCAAGGAGGTCTCTTCTGGAGCAAAACCAGTAAACAAGCACACACAGGTCACGTCACGTGTGACCTATGGAGAACAGGAAGGCTGGGCATGGGAAAAGGGACTTTGCGAACTGGAGTGAGGGTCTTTTCCACAGCATGCTCAGAGTTGGCCTCTCTATTCAGGGATACTTGAGCAGAGACCAGAAGGCAGTGAGGCCATGAGCCACAGCAGGCATCGTGGGGAAGCGACCCAGTCAGGGGGGCAGGTAGACATGAAGGACTGGGTGGGGGCGAGTTGGCACAACTGGGAACAGCAGAGGCTGGTGTGGCTGGAGTGGGATGAATGAGGAGGGGAGATGGTTGGGCATGAGGTCAGAGAGACCACTGTAAACTGAATGTTGTGTCCCCCCACAGAATTCATATATTGAAACCTAGTCCCCAGTGTGATGGCTGGAGGTTAAGTCTTTGGAAGCTGATCAGGTCATGAGGGCAGAGCCATTAGGAATGACATTAGTGCCCTTATGCAAGGGGACCCAGAGAGCTTCCTCGCCCCTTCCGCTGTGTGAAAACACAACAATGCCCCATCTATGAACAAGAGGGCCCTCCTCAGACACTAAAGTTGCTGGTGTCTTGGTCTTGGACTTCCCAGTCTCCAGAACTGTAAGAAATACATACATTTCTGTCATTTACAAGCTGCCCAGTCTGTGGTGTTTTTTTTTTGTAGCAGACTGAGCAGACTAAGACCAACAGTCTCAAGTTCAGGGTCAAGGTCCAGGCTAGGGATACAATTTGCATATCAATAATATATTGATAGCATTGGAAGTTACAGGACTGGGAGGGATGACATATGGAGTCAGTGCAAATAGAGCAAAGGTATGATGAATGAGCATTCCAGGATTTATTTAGAGCAGATAAGAGGAAACCAGCACAAGATACTGAGAAGGAATAGGTAGTGAGTTAAAAGGAGAAATCAAAAATTGATGTTCAGAAAACAAGGCAAAGAAAGTCATCTAGGAAGGAGGGAATGAGCTACGGGCAAATGCTGTCGATAGATCAAGTAAAATGAGGACTGAGAATTGACCATAGAATAGTGACTGGCACATAGTAGGTGGTCAACAAATATTTGTAGAATGAACGTGTTATAATGATCAGATCACAATTATTATCTATTACAAATGTTATTTAGTATTGATTATCATCAGTGACCTTCCTAAGAGCTTTTCGTTGAGTGGTGACAGCTAAAAGATAAATGGAGTGGGTTCAAGAGAGGATAGAGATGAGAAACTGTAAACAGAAAGTATAAACATGCATTTTAAAAATAAATTTGCTGCAAAGACAATCAAAGAATTGGAACAGGCCAAGTGCAGTGGCTCACGCCTGCTATCCCTTTAGGGGGAGGCAGGAGGATTGCTTGAGCCCAGGAGTTCAAGACCAGCCTGGACAATGTAGCAAGACCCCATCTCTCAAAAAAAAAATTTAAAAATTAGCCAGGTATGGTAGTATGCAACTGTAATAGCTACTTTGGAGGTTGATGAAGGAGAATCACTTGAGCCCAGGAGTTCAAGGCTACAGGGCTACAGCGAGCTATGGTTACGCCACTGCACTCCAGCCTGGGTGGCAGGGCAAGATCCTATCTCTAAAAAAAAAACAAAAACAAAAAGAAAAGAAAAGAAGAAAGAAAAGAAATGGGACAGTAGTTAATGAGATGTGTGAGGTAAGAGAACTTTTGTTTTTTAAGTTGGGAGTTATAATAGCATTTTTTGCTTTCTAAAAGGAGTGATTCTATCAAGAGAGAAGAAATGATGATACAGAAAGAGGAGAACACTCTGCCAGAGGGTGCTCAAGCCCACTAGAAGTTAGTGGTCATAAACTGAAAACAGTTACCATAACTCTGTGTTTTGTTCCACCCAGGCTCAGCTGGGCATAGACAGGTACAGAGGAGGTGGGCAACTGGATTTTACCAAGGCTGTAGTTTTGCAAGGAGAGCAGGCCAAAGAGAGAGATGGGTAAAGAAGTTAATGTTATAAGGTAGTAAAGCAAGGTAATGATTAGATAATGAAGGACCCCAAACTAGATAAGGAGAGACCTGAAGACATGAGGTAGGTGAGAAAGGGGAAAAAGATGATAGGATGGATGGATTTTGCACTTCCGTGAGATGGAAGAATTTTTTTCAGTCAAGGTTTTAGGAGGGAAGAAAGAGGTGGTGGTCAGAGAATGGGATGATGGAAATGAGACGATGGAGCTGGAGCAGTAGCAGATAATGACTGCATTATCAGTCTTTACAACCGGTAATAAGCTCTAGGGTATAGTTACAGAAATGGGTGGCTGAGGTTGAGTGAAGAACAAGGTCATCAGAGAAGAGGAGATTAAGGACCTAAGAAGCCAGAGTACTGGAAGGACTGTCTACAAGAACACTGGAATCATAGGCGTTACTGTCTGACAAGTAGAGTTGGTGTACTGATAGTACTCCAGGAGCCTCAATCTGCAAGGAACAAGGTGGCATGGACCAGAGATGCACAGATGACTGCAACAATGATCTGGTGGCCTGAGATGCAAAGCCAGGGGTCTCCAGGAGGAGGAAAGGATGATTGTGGAACAGTGATCATGAGGAGCTGGCACCAAACGCGGTGCTTCAGGGTGTGGGAACAAAGCAGATGTGGCTTGAGAGGACTTCGGGGAGCAGTTAGGAAGATAAGGTAAAGGGACTGTATTAGTCTGTTCTTGCATTGCTATAAAGAAATACCTGAGGGCCAGGTGCAGTGGCTCACGCCTGTTATCCCAGCACTTTGGGAGGTCAAGGTGGGTGGATCACGAGGTCAGGAGTTCAAGACCAGCCTGGCCAAGATGGTGAAACCCTGACTCTACTAAAAATAAAAATAAAAAATTAGCCAGGTGTGGTGGCAGGTGCTGTAATCCTAGCTACTCGGGAGGCTGAGGCAGGAGAATCGCTTGAACCTGGGGGGCAGAAGTTGCAGTGAGCTGAGATCGTGCCACTGCACTCCAGCCTGGGTGACAGAGTAAAACTCTGTCTCAAAAAAAAAAAAAAAAAGAAAAGAAAAGAAAAAGAAAAAGAAAAAAAGAAATATCTGAGACTGGGGAATTTACAAGAAGAGAGGTTTCACTGGCTCCCTGTTGTGCAGCTTGTCCAGGAAGCAAGGTGGCATCTGCTTCTGGGGAGGCCTCAGGGAGCTTCCAATCATGGCAGAAGGCAAACTGGGAGCAGGCAGTTTACACGGTGAAAGCAGGAGCAAGAGAGAGCAAGGCCGGGGGCACCACACGCTCGTCAACAACCAGATCTCACGAGAACTCACTCACTATCACGAGAACAGCACCAAGGGGAACGGTGTTTAGCCATTCACGAGAAACGCCCCCATGATCCAGCCGCCTCTCACCAGGCCCCACCTCCCACGCTGGGATCACAACGGAACACGAGATTTGGGCAGGGACACAGGTCCCCACCATCACGAGGACCTCTCAGGAAAGGCGCTGAGGGTCTAGGGAATTTCGCTGATAACGTGCTGTGTGTTCCAATGGAGAGGCGTTGTGAGTAGGAGAGAGGTGTGGAGGGGGACAAGGATTTCCCGAGTCCTGGCTTCCTATGAGGAGAGGCATAAGCAGAGACGCAAGGCTCGCGGTGCTCAGGTCTGATGTTTCCCAGACAACTGTGTGTGACGCTGTGAAGTTGCAGAAGCGGGAGGGGATGAGGTTTCTACCAGGAGTGGCCTCTGGGACGCCACCTTCACTCCAGCTGATGGTAAGGCAGAGGTGGGGTGAGAGCTTGTGGGCTCTTAGGTACCCTCCACACCAAGGTAATTACGTGAACATCTCACTTGCGCCTATGGTCCAAAGATGACATTCAGATATGAGTCAATGGTCACAGGGTTGACTGAGCAAGAGAATGCAAGAGAAGACCCTTGCTGCTGGGGAATCGCTCAGGATATGAATGTAGTGCCATCTCCAGGTGTAAAGATACAATGGAGCCCTCCATCTCCTGCAGAAGTAGCTACAGTGTGGATGTGGAGGCATGGGGGTGGGGGGGTACAGAATGAACTCAACTCAAGGCGGGGGATAGAATGAAAGAAGCAGTATCACCTGTTTTTCCACGAATCAACATAGATCAGTCCAAAAAATATAACGTGTGAGCTAAAAAGTCAAGTTGTCAAGGGATATGTCCAGCCTGATACCACTCACACAGCACATGGCTGCGGTATGCAGTCTGTCTGTATCCTCGAGCTTCTCACACACTGGTAAAGATTATCCATGCGTCTAAGCGGAACCTAAGGCTGCCTGGCGGAAGGCCAGCATCCCAGCAGAGGAACTGGGAAATAGAGAAGTGGTGGAGCCCAGGAGTGTGGCAATTACTGAAGCAAAAAGATTCCAGGGTCATCCAAGAAGCCAGAGTGATCGCCCTATTCCAGCCCAGGGAAGCTCATTATCCACATTCCTGTGGAGGATACATTTCTATGAACTGTTTTTAAAGGGGGATATGACTCTTTTTTTCAAACAAAATTGTACACAGAAGTCCAATGAATGAATGAAAGAGATGGAAGAAAAAGAAAGAATGAGAAAGAAAGGAGAGGGAGGAGGGGAGGAGAGAGAGACACAGAGAGAAAATAGGGAGAGGAAAAAGAGAAGAGAAAGATAGGAAGAGAGACAGGGAGGGGGAAGGAGAGACAGAGAAACAGAGAGAGAAAGAAAGGAAAAAAAGAGAAGGAAAGAAAGAAAAGAGGAAGGAAAGGAGGCAGTGAGGCAGGGAGGAAGGAGGGAGAGAAGGAAAAAGAATCACAGTAGTTCTAGTTAAAGCAGAGCAAGGAGAGAGCCCCACCTGCACCCCAAGAAAGCCCAGAGATTCTGCTAAGGAAGCTCTTGGCCCTCCCTGAATTGCAGCTACAGAGGACTGGATGTGTATGAAGTATTCTGAATTGTATTATTTTTTAACACTGTTACCTTCATCAGTTGTGACAGCAGAACCAAGGTTTTCTTATTTGTTTTCTGTCTTTCAGCACATAAATCAAAACGATACCTCTGCCAATTCTTCTCCTTTACAGGTGGAAGTTTGCAGCTTCATGAATTATAAGTCAACATCTCATGCCCAAATATATCTATTTTACTTGCGATTTTTCTGGCCTGTCAAAACCGTCAAGCACTGACAAGAATAATACACTGGGTTTTGTAGCTGGCACGAATGAAGTCGTTATCAATTACGAGAAGAAAATTTGCGTTGAAATGTCAATTACAAAGATGACTCCTACCTATAACCTACTGCTAAAAATGTAAAAGCTAAAGTTGAAGAATTTAGCATGAACTTTATGAAAACTCTATATTCATTTTCATAGCAGCCTTCATTATGCTGATTTGAACACAGACCTGAGTGTATACAGGATAATAATTACCCTGGCAGAACAGAGGCAGAATGGAGATATTCCTCATAAAGACATAAATCGTGGTAGAAAAAAAAAAAAAGATTGTATGGAACTTTTGCAGATTTTAAATGGTTTTTATGTATTAAAGGCATTAGCCGGCCCTGATCTTAAATCTCACATGATCCTCATGTAAATTTATTAACTCTCTTCTTCCGACACATCACACCCAAATAACTAATACACTCCACAGACCAAAGGAAGTTATTTTTCAAATTCAACCATAAACAAACTTAAAGTGAAGACAGACACCTGAAATAAATATTTATGGCTCTCTCTTTCCAAAATAAACACTAACCTAAATTCTTTTTTTTTTTTTTTTGTGAGACGGAGTCTAGCTCTGTTGCCCAGGTTGGAGTGCAATGGTGTGATCTCGGCTCACTACAACCTCCACCTCCCAGCTTCAAGCAATTCTCCTGCCTCAGCCTCCCAAGTAGTTGGAATTACAGGTGACTGCCACCACACCTGGCTAATTTTTGTATTTTTAGTAGAGACGGGGTTTTACCATGTTGGCCAGGATGGTCTTGAACTCCTGACCTCAGGCGATCTGCCGTCTTGGCTTCCCAAAGTGTTGGGATTATAGGCGTGAGCCACGGTACCCGGCACATTTATCTAAATTCTTAATGTCTGACTGTACTCCAAATCCTTCGTCAGGTTGACGTCTCCGTCCTCCCTCCCTCCCCCTCTTCTCACCAAGGCCTCACGGACCTACATCATCACCTCCCAGGGTTCTGCAGTACTGAGTTTTAATCCTGGTAAACTGGACTGGATTGCTGAGAAATTGTAGCATGGTCCCTTTGCAGGACTCCAGCCCCGGGTCTTTGGGAAGAACATGAAAGAAACAAAAATAAAAACCAGAATTGACTTCAGAAGAAAGGTAGGGAGCAAAATGACTAGAGACCATAGACGGAGGAGCCACCGAAGGGTGACGGTCCCATTCTCTCCTTGTCCACACTGCTCTCCTTAGATGCTTTAGGCAGCATCAACACTCTTAATTACACAGCAACATACTTTTTGCAAAAGCGAATTTATATAAAAACACCTGAAGACTGTCTCTGCACTTTTCTTTCTGCACCCCTGGATGGAGAAAACCACGCGGCTCACTTCATCTTGGTGCAATGGTTGCTGGTCTTGAAATAAAAACTCACTGAAGACAAGAAGCCATTTACTTGGTTAAATGTGTGAAAAAATCGGTTGGGGTGCATTCTACTACTAATGCACACACAATCTGTATTTAATACAGAATTAAATGTCTACGGCCAAAGACTAACAAGGTTTGGGGATGTTTTCTAGTTAGTCACCTGGTTTGGTTTCCCAAGCACAATTTCTGATTTACGGTTCAAGAGGAAACAAAGGATTGCTTTCAACTTGTAGTCTGAGAATTTGAAAATCCAGAACTGAAGTGAAAAGAAAATCAACATCCCTGCGATACAATATGATGCTAACCCTTAAGGGGGAGGGAGATGGGCGTAGATGGTGCCACAGGAGCCAAGCGACGGGAGACGCAGGAGTTCAGGCACCGCACAGCTGTGCACCTCCCTCTGAGCTCTACCCCGACTGCGGGCCCTCCCTACCCACCAGACTGCTCAGGAAGTGAGACACAAATCATTTATATGCTTTAAAGTAGATGAAGGAACTTTTCAATGTGGCGAACACAGTCTCCTGTGTTGAATGAAGTTTATAAACAAGCTTTTGTTTCTCCATGAGTTTCTCTAAGTACCCAGAGAGTTCACCTTCTCTGAAGACTGTATCTTCTCTGAAGACTGCCACGTGCTGGGCCCAGTGGCTCACTCCTGTAATCTCAGCACTTTGGGATGCCAAGAGGGGAGGATCACTTGAGCTCAGGAGTTTGAGACCAGCCTGGGCAACCTAGTGAGATCTTATCTCTACAAAATTTTTTAAAAATTAGCTGAGAGTGGTGGTGTGCGCCTGTAGCCACAGCTACTCTGGAGGCTGAAATGGGAGGATCACTTGAATCTGGGAGGTTGAGGCTGTGGTGAGCCATACTGTGCCACTGCACACTAGCCTGGGTGGCAAAGCAAGACCCTGTCTCAAAAAAAAAAAAAAAAAAAAAAAAAAAGACTGCATCTTTTTAAGCCCTTGGCTTTTCCAGTTAAAGCTCCCAGGAATAATCTCAGAAACAGACTGAAGAAGCCTTCCCTTTAAAAACCAGGGTCACTAACATTACAGACGCAGCTCCAGACCTCCCCTGTGAGGACCAGCACTTGACTCTGGAGCACTCTGAATGGGTTTGAGTGAAACCATCTGGCTTCAGTATAGACTCACCCCAAGAGAAAAATGAGAACATCTGAGGCACTAGGATTGGGAAAGGAGGCTGGGAGGATGGACTCTAACTGTAGAAATGAAAAGTATCAATAAAATGATGCTAGTCAATTCCATCTCCTAAATATGTCTCAATTCACTTTCTGCATCCACTGATGTCCCCACTTTGGGCATCGAGGCCACCACCATTTCTCACCTGGATGACTGCAGTGCATTTCCCTGTTCCCTTCCTTAGGTCATGGCTGAAACATCACACCCTCAGAGAAGCTTCCCCGCCTCCAGACTAAGTCTGGCTCCACATTGAGCCTTTCTATCCAAAACCCCTGCACGTTTCTTTCATGCACATATCACAAGGGTTGCTGTACAACTCATTACGTAGAGTTGTTGAATGCTTCTTATGTTCATTGGAATATAAAGCCGATGAAAGCAGGAACCTGTCTATCTTACCTCTGCGTTCTCAGGGCCTGGTGCATGGTGCCGTATAGGTCATAGGCTCTCAATAGCGCCTACAAATGAATGAGTGAATAAATGAATGGTCACTTTGCCCAGGGTCACTTAGAATAAGATGTCAGGGACAGAAGCTGCAAAAGCAAGGCTAGCCCTATTTATATGTTAATACAGACTCAACCATCTGTATCCGTGGGTTCCACATTTATGGATTCAAACAACCATGGATTAAAAGTATTCAGGAAAAAAAAAAAAAAGATGATTGCATCTGTACTGAACATGTACAGACTTCTTCCTTGTCATTATTCCCTAAACAATACAAAATAACAACTATTTACATAGCATTTGTATTGTATGAGGTATTATACGTAATCTAGAGATCATTTAAGATATACAGGAGGGGCCGGGCGCGGTGGCTCAAGCCTGTAATCCCAGCACTTTGGGAGGCCGAGGCGGGCGGATCACGAGGTCAGGAGATCGAGACCATCCTGGCTAACACGGTGAAACCTCGTCTCTACTAAAAAATACAAAAAACTAGCCGGGCGCGTTGGCGGGCGCCTGTAGTCCCAGCTACTTGGGAGGCTGAGGCAGGAGAATGGCGTGAACCCAGGAGGCGGAGCTTGCAGTGAGCTGAGATCCGGCCACTGCACTCCAGCCTGGGTGACAGAGCGAGACTCCGTCTCAAAAAAAAAAAAAAAAAAAAAAAAAAAAGATACACAGGAGGATGTACATGGGTTATATGCAAATACCATGCCATGTTATACCTGGGACTTGGGCATTGGTGGATTTTAGTATCTGTAGGAGTCCACTGATACTCAGGGATGACCGTACCCTCCAATGAGACTCTAGTTCAGCTGGAACATTTTCTCATTTTTCTTAGGCTTTCCCTGTTTCCTGTAGTGATAAGGACAGTAAGAAAGAAGTCTCATACCCTCCAGCCAGTATTGGGGGGAAATGGGTTTCCAGAAGGTAGGGAGATTGTGCAAACCCCTGGGCCTGGGGTTATGCTAGAGGCTTGGGCCCTGGGCCTTAGTGTTTTCCAACATGCAAGGCTCAATGGGGAAGAGCAATTCAATATGTATATAAAATAAACTCAGGGGACCTAGGACTGTCATAATCCACTCAGTAAATCCTGCGGCACACATGCCAACCGGCAAATTTTGACAGAGAATACATACGTGAATCTCTGTACAACTGTAACAGCTACTTTGATATGGGTTACATAGAATTCTCCAAAATGAACCAATCTTCTTATATTTAAAACAAGGTGAAAATATATATTCATGATTTGTGACTATACTAAAAATTACTTTAAAAGGTCAATTTTATGGTATATGAATGATATCTCAATAATAAAATGGGACTTACTTCCCCACCCCAAATCCAAATCACGTTTTAGTCCCTATTTTATGATAATATACATATTTTACCCATAGGAGTCTACAATCTCAGAAACTTGTCTTCCATCATGAGTTCTGGGCTGCTGACGCTAGAAAATGAACGGAGTCCAGTGACGTATATGAGCTAGGCTGTGCAAGGAGTCTGTCAGAGTGAGTACTAGTGAAAGCTGACACTAATGTGTCAGCCACATCCATACAGAATAATAAACCAGCACAGCCGCCTTAGCAGAAGAAACTTTTCCATTCAGTCAGTGACAAGGGCCACAAGAATAGCCTAAAAGGCCAGGGGGCGGTGACTCATGCCTGTAATTCCAGCACTTTGGGAGGCTGAGGCGGGTGGATCATGAGGTCAGGAGTTTGAGACCAGCCTGACCAACATGATGAAACCCCATCTCTACTAAAAATACAAAAAAATTAGCCGGGAGTGGTGGCGCACGCCTGTAATCCTTGCTACTCAGGAGGCTGAGGCAGGAGAATCACTTGAACCCAGGAGGCAGAGGTTGCAGTGAGCTGACATTGCACCACTGCACTCCAGTCTGGGTGACACAGCGAGATTGCGTCTCAAAAAAAAACCCTAAAAGCAAAATTCTATCCAATGAAGCATACCTTTCTTGCCATTGCAGTCAACTTCTAGTACCAGTTAAATATCCCACAAGACCCTATGTAGTCTGGGATACATAATCACTGAATCCTTCCTACTGCTAGAATCTTATGCAAGCTCTGGGTGTGATTAATACGCCTCTACTCAAGGAGCTATTTGGAGATGGTGAATGTACAGGGAGACTTCTGAGGGGGTACATTTCCCCAGAAAGTCTTTGCCCTTTGGGTCAGGGGTTACGACATACTGCTCCATGCCATCAGCTGACTGGAGCAGAAAGGACTCACAGCTGATTTCTTAGAAACTCTGTTCTAGAGCTATGTCTGAGAATGTGGTGCTCACACTTAGTTGTGCTTACTACCACCCAGAAATGAGTATGTGTTCACACTCATGTATATGGATCACTTGGTAATGCATGCAAGTGAATCACACGTATACATAAGCACAAACCAACATTCAAGAGGAACCCAACATCTAGATCGGGGACTGGCAAACTTTTGCTATAAAGAACCATTAAATATTTTTGGCTCTGCAGGCCATATGGTTTCTGTCTCTACTCAATTCTGCTGAGGGGAAGGAGGAAGTTATCATCGGCAACATGTAAATGAATAAGCCTGGTTGTTTCCAATAAAACTTTATTTATAAAAACAAGCAGCAGGCTGGATTTGGCCTGCAGGCCACAGTTTTCTGCCTCCTAGTGTATATAATGGAAGCCTGTACTCTTTAAGAAACAAGTAAACCATTCTGAATGAATCTTGCTAAAGAATTGGAGTAACTTCATCTTCCTACAAAGTTATGAGATATAATTTAAGCTTCTGATGATTCAGTGTCTACTATGAATGTTAATTTCATTCCATGCCGCACGACACAATTTCCACAGGCACAGTGAAGTGCAAAAAACTGTTTGCCCTAAACCGACGGCTGTACTTAGAGAATCTGTGTCTGCTTTCTGTCCCCTCTCTTCCTGTCAAGCTGTTAGCTGTCACTTTGTTGGTTTTGCCTTTGTGATTGTCGCTATCTTTAATTTGCCATTTCTGATCTGCTCCCGGCCAAGCACACTATCTAAAGGAGACCTGGCTATGAAGGGTGATAAGTTTCTCTTAAAGAAACATGAGCATGAACCTTGTCACCTTTATGCAGCCACTGCATGGTCTTTTGGACTTTCTAATTTGTCATTTATTTTAAATACTTATGGTTGCTCGATAAATGACTTATGAGATGTTACTCGTGTGTATGTGTGTGCATGCACCTATAAACACACACACCATAGTCATTTATTTATTCATTTAATAAATATTTATTGAATTCCTATATGTGAGTCAGTTCTAAGAATTTGGAATACAGTCGTACACCAAAGATTGGAAAACCAAAACACATACACTCATACACACACACACACACACACACACACACACACACACACACTTAAGTACTTCAAGGTCACCAGGCTAAATGAATGGCCGAGCATGGTGGCTCACACGTGAAATCCCAGCACTTTGGGAGGTTGAGGTAGATGGATCACTTGAAGTCAGGAGTTCGAGACCAGCCTGGTCAACATGGTGAAACCTCCCCACTACTAAAAATACAAAAATTAGCCGGGCATGGTTGGGGGCGCCTGTAATCCCAGCTACTTGGGAGGCTGAAGCAGGAGGATCACTTGAACCCAGGAGGTAGAGGTTGCAGAGAACCGAGATCACGTCACTGCACTCCAGCCTGCGTGATAGGGCAAGACTGTCTCAAAGATAGATAGATAGATAGATAGATAGATAGATAGATAGATAGATAGATAGATAAAACTTCTAAATGCTCTCCATATCCTCCCAAACATACACACAGGATTACTTCTACTTGATAAACCAAAATGCCCACTCAGTCCAATTTTTCTTTGTACCTCATTTCCTGCCTCCTTTCTTCCCATGGACCCCCATGGGAAGCAAAGATAAGTCACCAACCTGCTGAAAGACAGGAGGCCCAGCCGACTACCCAGGAATCCAAGTGGTCAGCGTGTTCTTGGATCATTTAAACCTGCTTCTTCAACTGTTAATGAGGCAATAAATTCCTGTGATCTGGGAGGTGAACCAAAAATCCTAGCCTGGGTTTCAGTTTCATTTCAAATGGACTAATTAGCAAAGCGCCAGTCTTTACCAGTTTAAGGAAGTTGGATTTTCAGTTCCTGGCCACTTTGGGAAAATAAAAGATAAGAATTCACAGGGTATCAGCTGTATTCAGGTAAGGAAGGCCAAAAAGCATGTTGCTACGGAAGGTGAATAGGAAAACGTGGGAAAGGACTAAATGCGGAGGACGCTTCAGGGGCCCTCCCAAGAATGAGTGTTCCCAGGGCTGCCCCCGCACGAACCTGCAGAGAAGCAAACCATTATTCCAGAGAGAACCTTTTCCTGCCAGTCCATCTAGTCCTGATTCCACGTGTGTGAAGAAAGACAAAACAGCATCCCTCCCCAGATCAAGGTCACTGCGACCTTCACAGAGTGGCCAGATCCACCACGCAGCCGCCAGTCGGAGGCACCCGCATACCATGACCCCTGTCTTGTACGGTGTCCCTAACTCCTACAAGCAGGTCTCTTGTATCCCCACAGCAGTCCTTCTTCTGATGGTCCACTCACTCTATGCACTCCTGTCTCCTTCCTCTCTCTTCTTTCTGAGAACAGTGGATGGTGCTTCTTCTAGATGGTATCCGTGCAGCAAAAAGCCCAGCAGCTATGCAGAGTGGGACAGCAATCCCCGCGTGCGACTCTTCTTCCCCTGCAGGCGTTGGTGGGCAGCAAATCCCATCCTGACTCCTTCCCAAGCCTCCTCCCTCACAGTCCAGACTCCTCCAGATTCTACCTCATTCAGATGACGCAGATTCTCAGGCTAAGAAAACCAACCTCCTGGTCTGTCATGTTTGGCACTAGAGTGTGTATATGTGCCTGTGTGTGTCACGCAGGTAAACCACAAGCAGGAGCCTGGGATGTCAGGCCAGGGGAGGATGAGGCAAAGCCAAAAAGGGGAAGTGGCAATCCAAGACTGGATTAGACTGAGAGGGGTGCCATGAGGTCAGCTGAGCCTCACTGCAGGCTGCGGGGCCAATCTGGGGTCTGCAATGCCTCAATTATGCCTTCATTTTTAGCAGAGAAGTGCCATTTGCCCGCAGAATCCGGAGAGCAGACGGACAGTCTGAAGTCCCCAGACGCAAGCAGGGCAAAAGGAAGTCAGAGACGCTGCACTGGCGCTGGGCCTAAGTGATTTTAGCTGCCTCCTGCTTTCTTACGAATAACTGAAATCACAGCCCCAGCGGAACATGCTGGCCACTCCAGACTACATCCAGTTCTCGCCCGACTTAAGGTCATGAGACCTGGGTTCAAATCCCAACTCTAACACCTAATACATGTGTAGACTCGGTCCAGTTATCTACCCTCTTTACCCTTTGGTCTCATCTATGAGAATGGAACGGCAGTCATACCTACTGTATAGGGTTAGTAGGAGGCTGACATCAGAGCAATTATGGAAAGTACTTGACAGACGTAGACACAGAAAAAATGTTCGAAACATCTCACCCTTAGCAGAAAACACACACACACTCTAAGGTGCACTGCAGGCTCACTCCTCATTCTTGATTGTTTCTGTTCCTTTGTCTGCCCCACACCCATATTCCTCTCCAGAAGATGCCCCTTCTCCTCTGCTGACCCTCCAGGAAGCCTGGGTCTGACCCCAGACGGAGGTCACTCTTCTGAAGGCTCCTGCAGGACAGCTGGCTTTGCATCCTTCCTGTGCACCCGAGTGGCCTCTCACCTACATGTTTTATGAGGAGGGACTGACTGATCGGAATTTCACTCTTTGCAGAAGACATCTGTTTTGAGGGCAGTAAAGACCCAGGTGGCACTGTTTTGAAGGCAAAGAAATGAAGGGCAATTACCTTGCCATTAATCAACCAGGATCCAAGGACTGAACCGAGTTAGTTAACACCAGGAACAACCATTTTAATAACATTCCTGGGCATTAGGAATGAGCAAAACACAAATTAAGTTAGTAGGCACCTATGAGATTGCTTGAAACATGTCAGTGTGGATTTTAAAGCTGAATGTAGAATGCAAGACGCTAAAGGGAGTTACCACCACTTCCTCTGAAAAATAAAAACAGAGATAGGCCATTGCTGCGCACACACACATTGCTTCTTGTACCTTGCTGTACGGGTAACAGGAGATGACTAACCTTTTCTGCTTCCTTCTAAGCCCCAAATAAACTGCCCGCCCCAGCCCACCTCGCCCGACACCCACTCAGAGGAGTTTTTTTTTTTTTTTGACACGGAGTCTCGCTCTGTCGCCAGGCTAGAGAGCAGTGACGCGGATCTTGGCTCACTGCAACCTTCGCCCCCCGAGTTCAAGCGATTCTCGTGCCTCAGCCTCCTGAGTAGCTGGGATTACAGGTACCTACCACCACGCCTGGCTAATTTTTGTGTTTTTACTAGAGATGGGGTTTCACCATGTTGGCCAGGCTGGTCTCGAACTCCTGACCCCAAGTGATCTGCCCGCCTCGGCCTCCCAAAGTGCTGGGATTACACGTATGAGCCACCACGCCCGGCATGAGGAGATACTTAAGGCTCTGGAGAGGTTCAAGGTTAGGATCAAAAGATAAAAAATGAAGAATTACAAGTGCGTGCATGCACACATGTGTGTGTAAAAATGTAACATAAAGTTTACCCTTTTAATCATTTTTAAGTGTACAGTTCCATGGCTTTAAGTACATTCACATGACTGTGTAACCATCACCACCATCCACCTCCAGAACGTTCTGCATCTTCCCAAACTGAAAATCTGCACCCACTAAACACTCAACGGCCCATCCTCCCTCCAGCCCCTGGAAACCACCACGCTACTTTGTCTGGCTTGTCTCTATGAATTTGACTGCTCTAGGTCCCTCAGGTAAGTGGAGTCATACAGTGCTTCTGTGACTGGCTGATCTGATTTAGCATCACATCTTCAAGGTTCATCCAGGCTGTAGCGTGTGTCTGAACTTCATTCCTTTTTAAGGCTGACACAACATTCTGTTGTATGTATAAACCACATCTTGGTTACCCATTCATACGGTGATGGGCCCTGGTGTTGCTTTCCTCTTTTGCCCAATCGTGGCTAATGTGCTGTGAGCGTGGGTGTGGGAATATCTGCTGGGCCTTCCAGTATTCTCAGTCCAGCCACAGTGCCTCTGTTCTGCTTTTCTCTTGCATGCTGACTCTTGATTTCTTCTTTCCCACCAGTCCTTTGATTCTTGCTGCCCGATAAATCCTTGGCACTACCATGAAGGCTTCATGTTGGCACCCCTATCCTACATTTTGCCCTCTTTGTGCTGGATTTGGAGAGACCCACATTGAAAATACAGTGTCTCCAGGAGACATTTCTGAGCAGTCCTCTTCTCTTCTGCACTTGCCTCAACTCTGCCATCGGCAGCAAAGCCAGTCTCTGTGCAGAGGACAGGCAGCAAGATGACATAAAAGCCACAGATACCCTCCCAAAGACCGGACACTCATGAGCCATGACCAGAAGCCAGATCATAGTGCTGGGAGCCAGCAAACCCGCCAGCACTCCTCGCTGTCTTGTGCAAAGCATGACGCACATAAGGGACACAACCACTCTGAGTGAAAACCAGCAGGGCTGTGACTTCTGGGAGACGACTCACAACATGTCAGCAGTGGGGGTGGGAGTAAGTGGTGAGGGGAAAGGCAAGACAAAGGTGGAGGCTGAAACCAACGGGGGAGAGAAAGGTTAGATCAGACAAAAGCTCCCTAAAGAATTTGCTAGGGAAAAATAAAAATTAAAAGGAAGTACTTACTTCTGGCATTCAGAGGCTAAAGAAAGAACATTTCAGACTTCTGCAAATCCAGATTTGGGGAGTGAATACTGATGAACTGTGAGAACCCCCATTCTGACCTGAAATGCTATACCCACCTCTCACCTGCCCCTTGGGAGACAGGTGGGGGTTATGTCATTTTTAGTCATCTGCCTGAATTAATTTACAACAGTTCAAAGAAATGTTAACCTACACACTCCTCCAACCACCAATACACAAATGGTCTTAGAAGACGGTCTGCAGCAGCATAATCCAGTTCATAACCATCTGCTTACTGCATTTCCTGATGAGGACTTCATTTTTTATTGTTATTTATTTATTTTGAGACAGCTAGAATGCTGGCACCATCTCGGCTCACTGCAACCTCCACCTCCTGGGTTCAAGTGATTCTCCTGCCTCAGCCTCCCGAGTAGCTGGGACTACAGGCGCCGGCCACTACACTGGGCTGATTTTTGTATTTATAGTAGAGATGGAGTTTCACCATGTTGGCCAGGCTGGTCTCAAACTCCTGACCTCAAGTGATCTGCCCACCTGGCCTCCCAAAGTGCTGGGATTACAGGCCTGAGCCACCATGCCTGGCCTCCTGATGAGGACTTCCGACCAAAGTAAATCTCACTTTTTAAAAATCCCTGCATTTTCTACATACTAAAGAAGTATACACTATCCCATTTTGTACATTGTCTTGTTACTATGCACTATATAATAATAGTCCACAGTGAACATCGTACAGGGGCTGTCTCTCCCTGTATCATCTATAAGCAGCTGTTGACCTAAAATCTCACAGTCGATCAGAGGTCCATGGAAAATAAAGTCGTTCCTCAGCAGCCACCGATCCAGGGACAGTCCCACGCTCCTCGGAAATCCTATCTCACTTAGAGATGAAGTGGCACAAAGGTGTCCGCCACCGGTAGCACCTTACTTCAGGGTGGACACGATGTTTTGGCAAACGTGGGTACCCCAAATTTCCTTCACCAATTTTCAGGTCTGCATTTTCGTTTGAAGTCTTGGATGACTGCAGGCTTTCCTTAAGAGCTCCTTGAGTCGTTTGGTCCTTTGGTTTAAATATGAAGAAAGAGTGTCGGGGGCTGTCATTTTTCTCAAGTTGTGCCCTGCCGCTCCTCCAAGGTGGCTTGTAAGGCTCTTCTGAAGCTCCTGGCTCAGGATCCCCACAACTTGGCACCATGGTGCTGGGAAGCCTCTGGTCCACATGTGCACCCTCCTCCAGCAAGAGCGCAATCCAGGTTCTGGGTCACTCGCACGGAATGAGAAGCCTGGGCCTCCGCAGCAGGCTCTGCTGTCACCCCAGGCCCTTCGTATCTTATGTCATATCGCAGACTCCCACCACCCCTAACCACGGATGCGTTCCTGCTCTGAGGCTGCTCCCTCCTAGATATCAGTGTCTCAGGATCATGGTTTCTCCTCACCGTATGTGCATTTTCCAGCCGGCTTCTCCAGAATCTCTAATTGCCCCCGTTCCTTACTTACTACTTGGGTTCTCTCTTTGCGGGGACTTCCCCCACCTCACTGGTGAGCATGCCTTTTAAAAAATCACCTCATTTGAAATCATTAAAGGAAAGAGTGAATACATCAGATCTCCTCCTACACCCCTACTCCTTCCCCAACTCCCTCCTCCACTCCCTCCCCCACTCTCCCCCCACTCCCTCCCCCACTTCCCCCAGTCCTCCCACTCCCTCTCCCAACTCCCTTTCCCATTCCCCCACTCCCTCCCCCACTCTCCCAGTCTTTCCACTCCCTCTCCCACTCCCTCCCCCATTCCCCCACTCCCTCCCCCAGTTCTCCCACTCCCTCTCCCACTCCCCCAGTCCTTCCACTCCCTCTCCCAACTCCCTTTCCCATTCCCCCACTCCCTCCCCCACTCTCCCAGTCTTTCCACTCCCTCTCCCACTCCCTCCCCCATTCCCCCACTCCCTCCCCCAGTTCTCCCACTCCCTCCCCCACTCCCCCAGTCCTTCCACTCCCTCTCCCAACTCCCTTTCCCATTCCCCCACTCCCTCCCCCACTCTCCCAGTCTTTCCACTCCCTCTCCCACTCCCTCCCCCATTCCCCCCCCACCACGCCAGTTGTCCCTGCTGCTCATCTTCATACGCGGAACACCAGCCTGCCTGTCCACGGCCGTCTGCCTGGGATTCTTTATGGAGAATTTCACATAAGGCTGCAGTGAGCTGTGATTGTGCCACTGCACTACAGTCTGTACAACAGAGTGAGGCCTGTCTTTTAAAAAATAAAAATAGAAGACTTTTTAAAAAGAAACACCTTTTTTGGTCTTATTGGTTGTATACCTGTCACTCTATTGTTTTTTAACAACGATTTAGTTAGTGTCTACTGTGGTATCATCTAGCAAACCTTCAACGTACACATGACAGACAGAGTTGGGAGCCTGGGAGGGGCAGGGGCAGGAGAGTGGGAGTGAATGTATGTGAGGGTGTCATGGCGGCCTCCAGCCACTCAGCCACTGCAGGAGGAGGACCGGAGGGGTCTAGACCCTGTCCTTCCACACATGGAGGGCTGGGCTACACTTCCAGACTCCCCGGGTGCGACTCATTCCCGTGGCCTCACCGGCCTGTGGTTCAAGTCCAAGGAGAGAAAGTGGGATGAACACGGAGCTCCAGAGCTGCCGGCAGGAGCACCACGGTGTCTATGTCAATCCTCCGTCCTTCCTGCTTGCAGCACGGGTGGCGGCCGTGGCCCTCTGACTTGTGTTAGTGGCAGGTGACGGGCAGACCGCCCTGAAAAGCAGATGTTTCCCTGAGGCCTGGCAATTCTCGAGTTAGAACGCAGCCCAATCCCGAGACCAAGTCAACAAACGATCATCGATCCCGACTGGGAAACACACTTTGGAAATATTCTCTAGGGACTGGGGGCCACCTCCTGTCCTGTCTCCACCTCCAGAAAACAGAAAAGCACAGCAATGGCTAAAGCTTTTCAAACATACAGCCGCTTCGAGAGCCTGTGAATTCAGCTGGTGTTTTCCAGCAATATCCAGATGCCTTCATTTTAATCTACAATTTCATGCCTTTTGCACAGAACTACAAAATGACAGAAAATTAGAGAAAATTACCCTCTAATAGAATATAATAAACTAATAAGAACACACAATGAATCACAGAATGTGGGTGGACATAAGACCTGCAACAGAGACGCAGTCTCACTACGTGGATGAATGAACTTTCCCGGCTGATTCCCAGGGTCATTGCTCCCCTGTCTGTCTGCACGAGTTCTTGATGAGTGACAGCTGGAGCTGTCTCAAACCCTGTGTCCCTCCTTGTAAGAGAACAGCCCTATCAGTATGAAGACCAGGCATTGTGACCAGGAGGGCGGTCACGGTGCCAAAATGAGTGTCATGCCCTTTCCTGCTCATGGGTGCTAGTCCTTTATAAACCAACTAAGGGCATCACCGCATTCCCTGGTCTTTGCTAGAAGGAGCCTAGTGTCAGCTGGTGGTCACTCCAGTAATTCTGCAAACCACACCACATCACAGAATGAATTAAGGCAGGCAATGCTTATAGCAAATACACAGGCATTCAGTTTAGCTCTATGCTTGACATATCTGGGTAACTAAAACATAAAACTAATAAAAGGTACCTAAAAGAGAAAGTCTTACAAGGAGAAATTGCGACTACTAATTCTTTCAATATCTTGGCCTATATGAGAGATCTCTGTTTATGAATATGAATAAATAGAAACAGACTGCAGGCCACAAGGAACCCTTCTTCCCAGCATATTCCCTAATTTTACAAATGTTAGGCCTGGGACCTCCCCACACACAAAATAAGTGACTCCGCCATAATGACATGCTCCAAATGACACAGGAGGCTCAGGCACCCCCCCCCCCCCCCCCGCCTGGGTCTCTCTCCCGCCCTCTCCTCAGCTAAACACAGAAACACAGGCCTATCAGCAAAGCAGCTCACTCGCAGGCCCCCTGCCCACCCTCACCTGTCACTCTCCTGACAGGCCATGACAGGACTCAGATAGTCCCCTCTCTGCCACTCTTCCCTTCAAGCTGGCTAAGTGTGGATTGGCATGTCTAGGATAAAGACATTCCCTCGGTCCCAGCTCAGAACCATTATTGTTTTATGGAAGTCACAAGTTCCTGCGGTCTGACAAAGCTCATTTTGCCACTGAAAATACTACCTTCGTAAAAACATAAATGCTGTCTTTTCCCATTGATGTAATGTCTTCAAGCATTAGAAAATACATTTCATAGGAAAAAATAGCTAAACATATGTCCATGTGCTGCAGTCATTTTACAAGAAAAGATGTCAGAGGCTAGACTCTTTCCTTCCCAATGCTACAAACAGTGGTTCTTGACTCTTTCAGGGTCACAAAGCCTGGAAATGTCTGGCATGCAGGAAGCATTCAATACATGGGAATGGTCATCGTGATGAAAACAAGACCCTCTCTCAGAACACAGTATCAAGGGAGTCAGGCCTCATGGATCCCGGAGAAAGAGCTGCTGCTGCCTCCTCTGACAGATGTCGAATGCTAGAGATGTTTCATAGCTAAAGGTTTGGGGAGAGGAGAGACCAAAACGCAAGGGAAGAAAACAAATGAGAAAGAAAAAACCATGCAAGCAATCAATGCCACAACCAGATGGAATAAGTAAGGTCTGCTGCCACATATTTATTCTGCATGCTCTGATCATCCAAAAGGAGACCACTCCATAAAGGAAGGCTTTCTGATTGAAACCCTCAAATCTGGTTCATTTCGTACAGGGCATAAGTAAGGAGGAAATAAAGAAATCGTAACGGTCCTAACCAGAGACTGAATCACTGTAAAGCTAAAGGAAGCTCGAGATTCAGGGGTCCACACCTGCCTGGGTCCCTTCCAAAGCTACGGGAGGGGCCCCAAGAACACGTGTACACAGTCATCTGTGTTCCATTTCCTAAAGAAGGCCCCCCAGATTGTAAAAGGCTTAGGTCCTTTTACAAAACTTGGTTCCAACATGGCTGAACCTGGAATAACTTTTTCAGTTCATCAGATTGTAAGGAGTAGGAAAAGGAAAGAGAGAAGTGACAGAAAACTATAAGTGATAGGAAAGAAAGACTGAGAGATGGATGTGAAGACAAGAAGGAGGGTTCCCACTAATCCCTTGGCCTCTTGGGGTCTGATCCTTGACGTGCAAAAGGAGAAACTGGACTGGCCAGATGACTTGGACATCACCTCCCGGTTCTATGATATTTCACAGTTATAACTAAATACATGAATTTTTAAAATCCCGAGTATGGTTCTTAGGAACACAGGAATGCCTGCTAAGTCGGCGGAAACCAAAAGCTTGTCCTCCTGACTTTGCTTCTGTGAGGCAGGCACCATAGAGGAGGCCGGGCTGTCCCCTCGTCCTTACCAGCTGCTGCTCCTTCTGCCAAGCCCACAAGCAAAGCCTTGGCACACATCTGAACTTTCCTTGGCTCTTTGTAGAAGTCAGCATTTCTGGGCTTTACGAGGCCGTGGAAATGGAAAACAAACAGTGGCCCAGAACCTGTGCCTGGCGGCCCTGGAGTAAACTCAGCAGCCGTTGGCATTTGAATCTCTGGGCTGAGGACAGGGAACTAGCTGGGTGGGAAGAAATAAAGCCACTTGCCTGAATTTGCGAGAGGCTGAACAAATCTACCACTGTCCAGAAATGCCATTTCTTTGCTGAGTAACCCTAAATAACCCACCTAGTAAATCATGTTAATGCTGTTTCTGCTGGAATATTCTAACGGCTTGTTTTCTTTCTAAACAGAACACCTTGTGACAATAAAAAGGAAGTCAGGAGATAAACTGTGGCTGCTTGAGGCCTTGTTTACATTTGAAAAACATCAGTTAGATTGGCTGCAAGGGTGCTCAATGTGCACTGTGAAGAACACGCCTTACTTTTAGAAGAGTCACGTGCACTCAAATCTCATTAGGTATTTCTCATCTTGACTGTGACATGATTGCCTGTCTGAGTGAGGGGAGAGGCATTCTGAGTCCCTGCCCATTGCCCTGCATCAAATCCAGTTGACAATGTTGTTGCTTTCACGTTCCCCATTGTCTCCCTTGTATTCTCTCCATTTAGCAATAAGCGAGGCAGCAGCATTTAGCCTTGCATGCAGTAGTGCGAGTAGTGCGAGGTGATGGTCAAGTCTGCAACAGTAGTTCCAATCAGAAAACCTCCGTCACAACCAATAGCCTCCCCCCACACTCTACCTGGCACACCAAATGCTGCCCCAGGATTCATTGGATTGAACTGATGTTCCTATTCCTAGAATCAGAAGGCTGGATGAAATGGATTTTTTAAATTATTATTTTTATTTTTTTTAGACAGAGTCTCGCTCTTGTTGCCCAGGCTGGAGTGCAATGGCGTGATCTTGGCTTACCGCAACCTCTACCTCCCGGGTTCAAGCGATTCTCCTGCTTCAGCCTCCCGAAGGGATTGCAGGCATATGCCACCACTCCTGCGGATTTTGTATTTTTAGTAGAGATGGGGTTTTACCATGTTGGTCAGGCTGGTCTCAAACTCAGACCTCAGGTGATCCACCTGCCTCAGCTTCCCAAAGTTCTGGGACAACAGGTGTGAGCCACCATGCTCGGACAAAATGGATTCTTAAGCCTGTCTTTATGAATTCTCTGAGGACAAGGTGGCATGCAGGGGAATAACGTTGGTTTTACGCTAACGTCAACAAATGATGCTCATGGTGAAAGTAAGAACTTACCCTCCACTGGACTTTAGGCTCTTACCCCCAAATTGGAATGACTTCCAATATAAAATTCACGATTTTGTCATAAGAAAGGACCTCTAGCCAAGTATCTTAACACATAAATGCTTCACAAAACTTCTACCTATGTTGGCTATACCTTAACTGGCAGAGGTGTATACGTTTGCGATGAATGTGACTCACCTACATGATTCTGATTTTTTTAAATGCAGTTTTTCCTTCGCTGGATAATTGGCCCAACCAGACATTACGTCATGTAGTCAACAGTATATGTAAGAGAACCTTTGGCCTGTTTTCTGCTTTTAATATTTTATTCATGAAACATCTACGATGTGTCAGGTACTGTGTACTGAATGAAGTAGACACACAGGTAAACAATGAAAAGGTCCCACTCCAACATCAACAGTCCAAATGCCACACCTAGTAGGTGGAACTACATGAAACTGCCAATTTTTGCAGGTCAAGATGGTGAATCTTGGCAATTTCATATGGTTCAATTTAATATATATATAAAGGAACATGGGTACACAGATGTGGAAAGGATTCACTCCACTCTGTGTATGTGTGTAAGGAGGTGGGCAATGAATATCATTTTCTTCCTTCCTTCCTTCCTTTCTTTCTTTCACTCTGGGTATGTATGTAAGAAGGTGGGCAATGAAGTATCATTGTCTTTCTTCCTTTCTTTCTCTCTCCTTCCTTCCTTCTCTTCTTCTTCCTTTCCTTCCTTCCTTCCTTTCTTCCTTCCTTTCTTCCTTCCTTTCCTCCTCCTCCTCCTTCTTCTTCTTCCCTTCCTTCCTTCCTTTTGTTCTTCTCCTTCTCCTTCTCCCTTTCCGCTTCCCCTTCCCCTTCCTTCCTTTCTTTCTTTCTTCTTTCTTTTTTCTTTCTTTTTGAGACAAGGTCTTGCTTTGTTGCCCAGACTGGAGTGCAGTGGTGCAATCTTGGCTCACTGCAATCTCCGCCTCCCAGGTTCAAGTCATTCTCCTGCCTCAACCTCCTGAGAAGATGGGATTACACATACGTGCCACCGTGCCTGGCTAATTTTTGTATTTTTAGTAGAGACAGAGCTTCACCATGTGGGCCAGGCTGGTCACGAACTCCTGACCTTAAGTGAGCCACCCGCCTCGGCCTCCCAAAATGCTGGGATTACAGGCGTGAGCCACCACACCCGGCCCTCAGTTTCTTTAGGAACATGGTATCTTGGGTTGCGCTGCTGTGTTAATAAGCTTGCCATATCCCCGCAGCCATGTGCCTGAGGGATGGCCATGTTTCATGCCTGGCCCTGTGGTTGGAATCTCAGAATTGGACGCTCCAGAGGCAGTCCAGGGCCCCAAAGCAGGAGGGATCTCAAGGGAAGGAAGATATACAAATGACCTGAGCACAAAGCTAAGGAGAAATAACAAAAGAGGAAAAAGAAGGAATCCCAACCACAAGCACTCAGCTTCATTTTATTCTCCACAGTCTCTGTAATCCTGCAGTATAGAAAATGTTCTCTGAAGAGATTCCCAAGCCTCTGGCAGAGGCATTTCCATGAATTTCATATGAAACATTATGACTCTTTATTGTCTCCATGGAAAGAATTCTTCTTCCTCCAGCTAGGACACCTCAAAATTCCATAAGAAGAGGAACCTATGTCTTGAAGATGAGATGTCCTAAACAATATATTCTGATTTTTTTCTCAGCAACTCTGTCCACCATAGGGAGTCTATTCCAGGTCTGAAAATATACTTCCTGCTCAGCCTAAACTGTGCAGAACCCACATCAACTCCACCTCCAACCACCCCTGGCAGGGCCCACACCAACTCTACCTCTCACCACCCACATCAGGGCCCACCCCACCTCCACCTCCAACCACCCACATCAGGGTCCACCCCACCTCCACTTCCATCTACCCATGGCAGGACCACACAACTCCACCTCCAACTCCACCGTCTGCTTCCCCTCTTTATTCCCCTACAGCTGGATGTCCTTGAGGACACACAGTAGGAGCTTGGTAAATGTTTTGAGTGAATGAGCGAATAAACAGATGGGTCGATTAATTATTTAACAGATTAATGACTACATGAACAGGTGGTACCTTTGAGAGTGGGTCTTTTTAGAGCCTTTCTTAACTAACAAATTGGAGCAGCACTTTCCGGTGGCCTGAAGGGCACTGTTCTGAGGAGAACCTTCCCCAGAAATCCAATCCGACACACAAATCTGCTGGCTCAGTAAAAGATGCTGCTAGGTCTTTCCACCAAGAGAGACCTTTCTCAAAAGGCTGATCTTCTTAATTTTGTTCATTGAATGTCTTGCAGCTTTTCCAAACATGTTCACAACTTGGTTACAAAGGCTCTTGAAATTGTGACCGTTGTCTACAATGAAGTTACTTTTCCTATATTTCGGAAACTTGGTAATTGTATCAAGTTTCAGGAGCCATAAATTCTCTCAACCACATTTATACAATGAAAGCAAGAACATCCCCTTCTGAGAGATTGTTGAAAGATCAAATGAGGTAATGTCTGCAAAAAAGCTTTGCAAAACTGTAAGACACAAAATACATATGTCCCAACCGCACACATCTACACAAATCCACACATGTATATACATCCATACATGTGAACATTAATAAGATAATAGAAATAGAGATATTTATATATAAGCTATATAACATAAATATTAATGGCATAATGCTTTAGTCTAGAAGAGTACCTGAAGTCCAATACAAAACTCTCAGAATGTATAACCTCATTTGTCCTTAGTCAAAGCCAAGAATCAATATGACTTGCCCAAGGTCACCCAAATATAGTATCAATAAGAGACTAGGGAGCAAATTGGAGAAACGTTGATCCATGAGCTAGAGTTATTTTCTACTAGACTATGCTGCCACCTAACTTACAAGGTTAAAAACACATTTTACTACATTGGCACTAAAAGAATGAGCAGTCGTCATCAATGAATCATTGGTTATCTGATCCTTGGTTATCTTTTTAACAAGGTATACTCTGCCCTTGTTAAAAAGCAAGAAGTGTTTTAAGATGTTTATGGTCCTTCATCTCTTTGTCACTCCAGGCATCTTCAATAATTATAAACAACCACTACCCAAACAGCAGAAAACACAGTAACTTTTAAATATGCCATAAAAACAGGTAATCAGTTGTTAAACATCAGTTACTAGACACATTATTTGTTCTTCTGTCCATTATAATGCTGACGTTAGAGTACTGTCTCTTCCATCAACCAATGTTAGTATTCATTTCTTCAATCACAAAACCATTGCGTGCTGATCTGTAGGACATGTGTCTAAGTTGTTCTATTCCTGGATTTCAGGGTGAGAGAGAGATGAGATCTAAATGTACTTTCCTTTTTGTGTGTGATTTTTATTTATTGATTTATTATACTGTAAGTTATCAGATACATGTGCAGAACGTGCAGGTTTGTTACATAGGTATACATGTGCCATGGTGGTTTACTGCACCTATCGACCCGTCATCTAGATTTTAAGCTCTGTATGCGTTAGGTATTTGTCCTAATGCTCTCCCTCCCCTTGTCCCCCATCCCCCATAGGCCCTGGTGTGTGATGTTCCCCTCCCTGTGTCCATGTGTTCTCATTGTTCATCTCCCACTTACGAGCGAGAACATGCGATGTTTGGTTTTTTGTTCCTGTGTTAGTTTGTTGAGAATGATGGTTTCCAGCTTCATTCATGTCCCTGAAAAGAACATGAGTTCACTCTTTTTTACAGCTGCATAGTATTTCATGGTGTATATGTGCCACATTTTCTTTATCCAGTCTATCATTGATGGGCATTTGGGTTGGTTCCAAGATCTCAACGTACTTTCTTGGTTCCTCTCTCAGTCTAGTTGTGGCCACAGGGGCCCTGCCAGCCTCCAGGAGTTAAAGGTAAGCTCCAAGGTGATGCTGCTTTCTATGGGAATCAAGTCCATCGCCTTGGCTAAATAGTCAGGGCTCCTGGGTTGAATGGCTGAGCGAACCGGCATGGCCTGTCCTTTCCAGGCCTCGGTTTTAGAGCACTGGCCAATCGCGGCTCAGTCAGCAGCATCTCAAATGGGAATAAGGAAGCCTTGGTGGTTATTTTGTGTTCTCCTAATGGTCCTTACTTGGGCAAGCTGTTTCCTCCTTCAAAGCTTCGGTGTTCTCCATTGCAATAGATAAAATTATCTCCTGGTAGTCATCATTTACAAAACAGCCTAGCATGACTAGGCTACACTAGAACTGAAATGAGAGTTTCGCTGATTTTTCTCAGAGAAACAGGTTCTTGGTAGATGACAACCATCAAGTTTGTTATATTCAGCAAGGACATTGCTACCTACCATGAGGTGAATCTATTGGCCACATTCTAACCAATAGTAAGAATAGGCCTAGGAGATGGTGATAAAAAGAGATACTTGTTTAAGCGCATATCTTCATGAAAAAAATTTAACTTCAACGGAAAGAAACCTAGTGAATGTCCACTGTTACTAATAAAACTAGTGAAGGAAACACATCGAAGCTTAACATGGTGGTAAAGGTACAGCACGTGGTTACAACTATCTGACATTCTAGAAAAGGCACAACCATGCAGACAGAAAAAGACCACTGGCTGCCAGGAATTAGGGTGGATGGCATGAAGGATGAATACATAGAGAACACGGGGTTTTAGGGTAGTGAAACTACTCGTGTGATACTGTAATGGTGGATATGTGATTTTTTTTTCTTTCTAACCAGAACACTTTTGTGACAATAAAAATGAAGTCAGGAGATGAACTGTCACTGCTTGATGGCCTTTTGTTTAAATTTGAAAACACAGGCCAGGTACAGTGGATCACGCCTGTAATCCCAACGCTTTGGGAGGCCAAGGCAGGCAGATCACCTGAGGTCAGGAGTTCAAGAGCACGTCACATTGCTGTTCTGAGCACTGTGTTGTAGTGTGCACGTCACATTGCTGCTCTGAACCTCCAGTCTCATCTGGAACAAATATGAACAACAATAGCTGGCTGACCTCATAGGGTGGACCATCATAATGGCTAAATAAAATAGTATACCTAAAACACTTAGTTAACAGTAACATTCTAAACGAATGACACAAATAGATTTTCTAAAGAAAATGGTAATGGTAGACAAAATGATGACACCGAGTCTGTTTTTATACTCCCAAATCATTCACACGGAAGAAATCCACAGCTAAGCTACAACAGAGAAACAGCATGGACTCAAAAATCATATCCTCAAAATGCTTCCACTCACATAGTCTCCAAACCACAGGGGTGCATTGTCATGCACAGTCTCCAACCTGATTTTAGAAACAGACCAGAGACTTCATAAGTAGTGCATCACAGTATTAAAGTTATTCACATAAAACTTCCCTGGGAAATGACCTACAATTTTAATCAAGGTTTATCCCCAGTAATTAATGGAGACATTTTTCCAGGAAGGACAGAGATTGTGTGAGATGCACACACACAGGAGAGTACAAAGCTTGGAGGTCACGGAATAGTTAGTAAACCAGATATAGGAAAACATTTAATCAGTGTTTTATTTTGATTTAAACACACACACACACACACACACACACACACACACACACACACACACTTAGCGTACTAATTACTTTGCCAAGCACGAAAGACGTAAGAATGAAGTCACCTCAACAATAGTTTTTCACAATCACTTGGTGACAAGGCGTGTTGATGGCTGTTTGTCAGGCCTGGCACATGGCCAATGGCAGAAGACTCCAAGACAAATGCTGAGCGGGAAGTGGCCCAGCAAAATGCCACATTGTCACCCACTCTTCGGCAGGCTGTTATTTATGCTAAATGATGACAGCTGTGAAAAGTCTCAAAGTCAGAGAGCCCAGGAGATGAAAGCACAAGGATGGAGTTCCTAGAAGCGTGAGCAAATAAGTGAATTGGATCTGGACACATTCTACACACACACACGGCTTGTATAATGTTTGTTCAGCTTGTGCTTTGCTTTCCTGGGAGCTGTAACTTAAAGGAAAAGAATACCCATGGCTCTCTACTGGGTTCAACCTCCTTGGGTCTATTTCCTTAGTGGCAGGGTGACCCCATCAAACCCAAAGCCGTAGGCACCCAAAAATATTGCCAATTTGCCCCATTCTAGCTAAGAGCAAATATCCCTGTGTTCTTCCTGTTTACAAAAGTTTACTTCTTCCTAGGAGTAAAATGCAATCGATTTTGTTGTTTGTTTTCATTTTTTTTTTTTTTTCCCCCTCATCAATCTTGGCTCAGGCTGATCTCAAATAGTAAAAGTTTCCCTTGTTATTGAGAAACTCTTCACTCTGTTTAGTTAGATCTTGTCTCATTAGCCCATGTTGACCTACTCTGGCCTCATGAAATTTCAGGGATGACAGACACACAGCAGCCTGGGGAATTGAGTTATGTACAGTTTGCAAAGTTTTCAGAGCCACCTTTCACCCTGGAACTCTGAGGCATATGCCAGAGTCTCTCAAACTCATCCTTGCTGCTTTCCCTATGAACTTAGGGAGTCGCAGCAAAGTCCCTGCTTGGAAAGGCTGGCTAGTATCCAGAGGTCCCAACACTGGATGGGATAATTCCAGCACTGCTCTACCTGCAGATCAGGAGCCAAGCAGATATTAATGAGCACGAAGGCAAGCAGCCCTATCAACTTGTATACTTCTCAGGGCAAAGAAGCCCCTTAGAGGAACAATGGAGGCGTTTGGCCATGCCGAGAAGGATGATCAGGTTGGTGCTGGCAGAATTCTCCCTTTCCAGAATCTTCTTCTTCCCTCCTTTTGCTGAGGGTAAGTGGAATTCACACCTGTATTTGCCAGTCATTTCTTGTATTGCCTTTACCCCCAAGCAATGACAAGAGTTGATGTTGACTAATTGATTTGTCTTGTCTTCCAGCACTCTTCTGTTGTGTGTACTTAATAAACATTTGCCGATTTGACCTGACTTAAAACCTAATATACTTAGGGATCTCCTAGATCTCCTCAGAGTTCTTAGTCCTTGCAGCAGAGGCAATCTGAACCGAGAAGAGAAACCATGTTCTCGCACCATCTATGCTTCTAAATGAGGGTGCCTCTGGAGCGAGGTCAGGCGCTGCACTCACCTGGAACTCAGGCGAAGTGTAGCCTGTGGCATTAGAGACATTAGCTTGTTAAAAGTGTGAAATCCCCATGCATGCCCCATATTTTTCAGGGCCATTGAAGATGGAAAGATAAGACCCAGCGGCCACTCCACGTTAGCAAACTTTTCTAGGTTTTAGACCTTAACTGTGCGCATCTGAAAATCTGCAAGTTGCAGGGAAGGAAGGCAACACCTGAGGCATCCATGATATACTCTCCTGCCCAGCACACCCACCTCTGCCCAGGCCCCTTGGTCCAGCACCAGGGTGTGGAGGAGCTGGGGCAGAGTGACCAGAAATGTGCAGAGAGGGGTGCAGCTCTGGAACGCAGGTTTTCCCTCTCTGATGCTTACAGAAACCAATTCCCTTTGGTGGCCAAGCCAGAGGCACTCAGTAGCTTTGTGCGTTTCATCATCATTCAGCTGCATGCAGCTTCCCAGGTTTGCCTCCTCATTCTAAATAAAAGCCCAGGCTCCATTCAGTTTCTTTTCAAGTAACTTCATTCCCCAAGGTGGTATTTAGGTGATTAGTCTGTTTTTCTCAGCAGTGCCCAAAACAAACGGCCTCCCTTCCAGCTCTGGCCTCAAGCTTAGAATAAACAGATCAATCAACCCTGGAGGATAGCAGCAACCCCACAGGAAAACCCACAGACAATGAGCCCTCGGGGCCTGTCAGACAAGAAAAACGTTAAGGGATATTAGGCCAGTGAAGACTGTGATCTGTTAGCATTTCAGAATTTCTAGAGCTAATTTCTAAGAAGGGATCTCAGCGCAACTCCTTCCTTCTACCGGGAAGAGAATTAAATTCTAGCTTTTCAGATCTTTTAATGATACAGAATTGAACACAGGATGTCTATTTTTAAGCAGGTTTCTAGATTTATTTTCCTCTTGTTGAACAGTAAAGTGCAAAACAACACAGCAGGAAAATCCCAGGCAGGGAGTACAGAAAATCCAAATCAACCCTGAAATGTTGAAATCATATATCACCATCGTGTAACAGATCCAATATGCACTCCTGACTACAGCATCCATCACCAGGCCTCGGGAGTCCCTCCACCCAGGCTGGACAACCCAGGCGCCAGGACTCTTAAAGGAAACGCACCAGGAAACACACAAAATGCAGGGGTTTTGTCCCTTGAAGGTGATCATGGGGGTCCTTGTTCCCTTGAAGATGATTGTGGGGGTCCTTGAACTAGCTCTGGTTTGTCAAAAGCCCCACGGAAATCACACTTGTATTCATATTTAAGCATTCTACAAAATGTAGCAGTTGCACCAAATCAATGTAGGGAAACTGGCTATCCAAGCCAGTCAAGGACACCACTGGGTGGTGAGATGTGTCTAGGTATTTCAAGCTTGTGGATAGCTGGCAAGGATAAATGAATTGTTACTTTATAAATGCAGGAATAGGAAACAGGCTACGACTATCTCTTAAAGCACATTCTGTCAGAAAAAAAATAAAAGAGGCCGATGATGATTCAAAAAATAATTGAAAATCACTGAGGTGGATTTTCACCTTTGGGACAAGAGGTGAGAGAATTTTTCTACTGAGCCAAAATTAGTCTCATTTGGGGAATATTTTTCTGAAATAAGAAGCAGCCAGGGGCCGGGTGCGGTGGCTCACGCCTGTAATCCCAGAACTTTGGGAGACCAAGGCAGGCGGATCACCTGAAGTCAGGAGTTCAAGACCAACCTGGCCAACATGGTGAGGCCCTGTGTCTACTAAAAATACAAAAAAATGACCCATGCGTGATGGCAGGTACCTGTAATCCCAGCTACTTGGGAGGCTGAGGTAGGAGAATCGCTTGAACCTGGAAGGCGGAGGTTGCAGTGAGCCGAGATCGCACCACTGCACTCCAGCCTGGGCAGCAAGAATGAAACTCCATTTAAAAAAAAAAAAAAAAGTAGCAGCCAGGGAACCAAAACATGACTCAGTCTCAGCAATTTTCCTTGCAGTGCGGTCATCCACTAAGCCTGGTGACATGAAACAGTCTGTGGTCTAGTTAGGCCACACTCTACTGTGTAGTCTGTGCTCTGAGGACTTACTTTGATTGGTATTCTATTTGCATTTGTGGAATTAATGATATATACTTTAATAGGAATTTATTTTTATTGTGGTGAAGTATCCATAAAATTTGCCATTTGAACCATTTTCTTCTCTCTCATCTGTTGCCCAGGCTGCAGTGCAGTGACACAATCATGGCTCACTGCAGCCTCCATCTCTGGGGCCCAAGTGATTCTCTCACCTCAGCAGCCTCCTGAGTATCTGGGACCACAGATGTGCACTATCACACCTGGCTGATTTTTCTCTTTTTCTTTTCTTTTTTTTTTTTTTTGCACTCTGTCACCCAGGCTGGAGTGCAGTGGTGTAATCTCGGCTCACTGCAACCTCTGCCTCCTGGGTTCAGGAGATTCTCCTGCCTCAGCCTCCCGAGTAGCTGGGATTACAGGTGCCTGCCACCACATGCAGCTAATTTTTGCATTTTTAGTAGAGACAGGGTTTCACCATGTTGGCCAGGCTGGTCTTGAACTCCCGACCTGAAGTGATCCGCCCGCCTCGGCCTCCCAATAGTGCTGGGATCACAGGCGTGAGCCACTGCACCCGGCCTTTTTTTTTTTTCTTTTAGAGGCGAGGTCTCACTATTTCGCCCAGCCTGGTCTCAAACTCCTAGGCTCAAGCAATCTACCCTGAACCATTCTGAAGTGTAGGTTTCAGTGTCATTAGGTACATTCCCATTGTTGTGCAACTGTTCCATCATCCATCTCCAGAACTTTTTCATCAGCTCACACTGAAACTCTCTACCCATTAAATAGTAACTCTAATGGGGATTATAGCCAAATAATTTATTATTATTATTATTATTATTATTTGAGATGGAGTTTCACTCTTGTTGCCCAGGCTGGAGTGCAATGACACAGTCTCGGCTCACCACAACCTCTGCCTCCTGGGTTCAAGCGATTCTCCTGTCTCAGCCTCCTGAGTCGCTGGGATTACAGTCGTGCACCATCACACCCAGCTAATTTTGTATTTTTAGTAGAGAAGGGGTTTCTCCATGTTGGTCAGGCCGGTCTCAAACTCCCGACCTCAGGTGATCCACCCGCCTCGGCCTCCCAAAGTGCTGGAATTACAGGCATGAGCCACCGCGCCTGGCCTTAAAGCAAAATAATTTAATTTAAGTACATAATGCTAACAGCATTTTACCATTCGTTATGTATTATGTGAATCTATACCTTGTTAGATAAATAGAAAATGATTTCATATTAAAATGTAAGCCGTTTCTTCAGCTCTTAAGGAAGAGTGCTGGGATATAAGGCAACTGACGAATGGAGGGCACCATACAGGTAGGTGCTGACACCAAAAGCGAGAGCAATCATGGTCAAAGCTGGAAAATGCGGCCAGGCGCGGTGGCTCACGCCTGTAATCCCAGCACTTTGGGAGGCCGAGACGGGCGGATCACGAGGTCAGGAGATCGAGACCATCCTGGCTAACATGGTGAAACCCCGTCTCTACTAAAAAATACAAAAAACTAGCCGGGCGAGGTGGCGGCGCCTGTAATCCCAGCTACTCGGGAGGCTGAGGCAGGAGAATGGCGTGAACCCGGGAGGCGGAGCTTGCAGTGAGCTGAGATCCGGCCAATGCACTCCAGCCTGGGCGACAGAGCGAGACTCCGTCTCAAAAAAAAAAAAAAAAAAGCTGGAAAATGACCATCCTGACTACAGCTTGCAGCACAGCCAAGAGAGGTGAGGGTGAGCCGGGAGACTTGTCCCCTCACCCAGACAAGCATTCGACTTCACAGACCTCATTTATCCATTCACGTGACCATTCATCTGCTTATTTAACAAATGGTAGTCAGTTGCTTCCATGTATCAGCTAAGCCCTATGCTGAATGTAAGAGTTTTTGTTTGCTTCTTTTTTTTTGAGACAGAGCCTCACTCTGTTGCCCAGGCTGGAGTGCAGTGGTGCGATCTCAGCTCACTGCAACCTCTGCCTCTGGGGTTCAAGCGACTCTCCTGTCTCTGCCTCCCGAGTAGCTGGGATTCCAGGTGCCACCACCACACCTGGCTAATTTTTTTTTTTTTTTTTTTTTTCATTTTTAGCAGATATGGGGTTTTGCCATGTTGGCCAGGCTGGTCTCAAGTTCCTGACCTCAGGTGATCCACCTGCCTAGGCCTCCCAAAGTGCTGGAATGACAGGTGTGAGCCACCGCCCCCGGCCTGAATGTAAGTTTTTAAGGGCAAGTGTTGCCAGGAGTCCCTGTACCTGACCCCAAGGGGTTTGCCATCTACCTAGGGACTCATATACAAGAGCAGGCCTCCTGAGACCTGGACAAAGAGGGACATGAGTGAGGAGGAAATACCTCAAAGCAGAGGGAACAGCAGGTGGGGAGAGCGAGAAGGGGAAGAGAGAAATGCTCCTTTGAGAGAACTGAAAGGAGCTTCCCAAACCCAGATGACAGGAGGAGTGCTGGTGAAAGAGGAGACTGGGGAGGGTGTCCAGGCCCAAATCAGGATGCACCTCAGTCTTGTTAAGGAGCTTTAACAGTTTCAGGACAAGGTGAGTCACTGGGGATTTAATGACGAAAATGGTATGTGCACCACAGGAACCCCAGTCTTTAGCTGCTCATGTGCAGAGACTTAGGAAGACCGCACCGTTTATATCTGTGAAACATCTGTTAAACACTGCGATGTTCTTCCCAAGTAATTCCAGGTGGTGTGAATGCTTGCCGCGGGATCTGTGATGGGGACATGGTTAAAGGGGAACCCGCTCCACAGAACATATCTTTTGGCCGCACAGACCTGCAGACAGTGTGGCACTCATGGCTAGTGGTCACCAGTATTTCTGGGTCTTCTCCCCTTCTTACACATTTGGAAGACACAGTTTCACAACCGCCCGTGCATCAGGCAGGGCTGCGCAATTAGACCTGGCGCACAGGCTGTGACTGGCTATGAACTTCTCTGTCATTTTTGGGCTGACAAACTTAAACTGCCCTTTCGACAAAGCTCTTCAGTTCACTTTCCCTCTTCAGTGCAGCCTAAGTCCTGCTGACATGGAAGTCATGAGATCTTCCCTGGAGAGTGACCTGGCCCCACAGGGGACTTTGCATAAACCGGTGAAGCCATAGACATCTGGTGTAGCCACAGCTTAACCCAACTTAGCCCGGCTGATGCAGGCAGGTGCAGTGTCAATCCATCTGTTTGTTTGTTTGTTTTTTGAGACGGAGTCTCGCTCTGTCGCCCAGGCTGGAGTACAGCGGCCCGATCTCGGCTCACTGCAAGCTCCGCCTCCCGGGTTCTCCTGCCTCAGCCTCCCGAGTAGCTGGGACTACAGGCGCCCGCCACCATGCCTGGCTAATTTTTGTATTTTTAGTAGAGACAGGGTTTCACCAGGTTGGCCAGGATGGTCTCGATCTCTTGACCTCATGATTCACCCACCTCAGCCTCCCAAAGTGCTGGGATTACAGGCGTGAGCCACTGTGCCCAGCCAGTATCAATCCGTCTTCCCTTGTATTTGTTCTCTTGCAGATACTATTATGGTAATGTTTTTGCATTAGTATCACTAGTATTCATATGAGACAGCCGGTGAGGTAGAAAGAGCATTGAGCCAGCTTCCAAAAAGAACTGGCCTCTAGAACTGACTCTACAATCCACCAGCACATGAACTTGGGGATGTCACGTAACCTCTCTGAGACCTACTTTTTTCCATAAAAAGAGGAAGCAGCACTTGCTACCCCTGCCCCCACCCTTAAGAGTTGATGTGAAGTTTCAAGTCCAAAGGGAAAACGTGCGTGAGAATGTTCGGCGAGGTACCACTCCTATGACCATTTTCCTACCGTTGCTAATGAGAGTGTCCTAGAGGAGAAGGAATGAGTTAGAATTGTTTTAATCTCCCCTCCTCTCGCACACACACAAACAGAGAGGCAAACGACTCCTGTATTTATGTAGATTAAAAATCTCATTTTGTTGCTCAAATCATTTCAGGTTTCTTGAAAGCTCTTGTGAAAGTTGATTATCACATGCAGGCTCAGATAATTTCCCCAGAGAGCTAAACAAATTAAAATATATTTTTTAACTCCAACAAGCTAACACGGGCCATCAGTTGCATCCTTAGGACAAGTTCCATCATGTGGCTTTAATCAGAAGCTGGGTATCTCAGCAATATTTACCTGGCGGGAAGGGAGGTGGTACAAGCAAGGGGCCAGGAAGTGGTTCATCAGGATCCTCCAATTCTAGTGCCCATTATTCCCAGATAGCCATCTCCATGCTGTAGGTAGACCCAGCTCTGCGTCGCATGCTGGGCTCTTTATAGGATGACTAAGCCATCAGCCTACCACCCCCCAGAGGAGGTCCTCAATCTGATAAGCATAAAACCTCACCTCAGTTCAGCATGGCTGATTCTGACTTAAGGGGTGATTTTTTTTTCTCCTTTTATTTGAGACGGAGTCTCACTCTGTCGCCCAGGCTGGAGTGCAGTGGTGCAATCTCGACTCACTGCAATCTCTGCCTCCCAGGTTCAAGGAATTCTCTGCCTCAGCCTCCCAAGTAGCTGGGGTCACAAGCGCCCGCCATCACACCAGGCTAATTTTTATACTATCGGTAGAGATGGGTTTTCCCCATGTTGCCCAGGCTGGTCTCGAACTCCTGACCTCAGGTGATCTACCCACCTCAGCCTCCCAAAGTGCTGAGATTACAGGTGTGAGCCACTGGGCCTGGCCAAGGGGTGATTTTTTTTAATTTATTTTTTATTTTTATTTTATTTTATTTTAGAGACAGGGTCTCACTCTGTCACCCAAGCTGGAGTGCAGTGGTGTGATCTCTGCTCACTGCAGCCTCGAACTCCGGGCTCAAGTGATCCTCCTGCCTCAGCCTCCCGAGTAGCCGGGACCACAGGAGCAAACCACCATACTCGGCTGCAGGGAGGTCTAACTTCCCCAAAAAAGAATAGGCAAGTCTAACTTCCCCTAAAAAGCAGCCTGAAAGCTGCGTAATAGGAGACGATGATACAAGAGGGACCAGCCCGGGCTTCAGCAAGCACAGATCTACACATTCATTGCTATGAGAACGACCCTGCAGACCCAACACGGATCACCCTCCCACAATGCAGAGATAGTGGCCATTGCTCCATGGGTCACAGGCACCCTTGCTGAGCTGAGGTCAGCTCCAAGAGATGCGGGTCATCTGAAAGGAACAATCAGGCGGTGAGAAAATCCAGGGAGAGGCGAGTCTAGCTTCTCTCTTCCGCTTTGGCTGTTTAGGAACATCTCTGTGTGTGCTTCGCTGCCCCATTTCCTTTCTCCTTCTTCAGCTTCACGCTGATGTTTACACACATTCCTGATAGAAATTCCTGACGGGTACAGTTAGAACTGGCAAGACAGTGAGGTGGGGTGAGGAAATCAGAGTTTAGCGTCAAACAACTTAAGTTTCAATCCCCGCTCTGATACTTGCGAGCTACGCATGACACCAGGAAAGTGCTTTGTAAATTGCAAGCAGAGATGGGAAAATTAGTGGTTCATTTGCAGCTGCAGCTCTGCAGGTCACCTTTCCACAGTGCCAGCCCAGCGCAACTTCCCACACATCACAGCCGCTCCTGCAGACGTCCTCCTTCCCACGGGCTTTCTCCCCACCATCCCGGGTTGCTGCTGCCGCCTGCACACGCCACACACACAGCCTTCACTGCACACGGGCCTGCTGCTTCCTGCCTTCAGAGAGCAAAGCCTTTAAGTGCAAAAGAAGGCAACATCTGAATGAGCTTCCAATACAGATCTCTCCCCCATTTTCACCGCTGAGAGTAAATGGAAGACAGTTTTATTCAGATGAGGCCCTTGAAAACAGCACATCATTTCCTAGCTAGGCAGCCTTGAATGAGTTTCCTAAGCTCTGAGTGCCTCAGTTCCCTTAGAATATTGTCACGAGGCTAAATGAGAAAATATATGTAAAGGGCTTAAAAGTATGCCATAAATGTTATTATTGATATTGGTATTATAGGAGTAAAGTTAATGGATAAGGGAAAACAATACCCTCCCACCACTCCATGATATCAGTTAGAAAGCCCATGAACCCAGAGGTTTACCTCTTCCAATGTGAAATAATTCTACAACCAGTACCTAAGACCACGCTCTCTCTCGGCATATGGAATGTTTGCATTTGCCAGAGTTCTCTGGAGAACAGGACTAATAGGATATATATACACATATAGTGAGAGAGAGATATTTATTGATTGATATATATAGTGAGAGAGATAGTGATAGATAATTATTGATTTATTATATATTAAATATTATATATTATATATTATTATTATTTTTTTTTGCCGTCAATAAGAAATTTACTTGTTTTAAAAAAATCCAAATGCTGGCATTGTCCAGAAAAATTTAACAGGTTTATTTATAATTATTATAAAGTTGAACCGCTGAAACTTGTTCACTGAAACATTTTAACTTGCTTTAATGCTTTACGCCTCTGCATTTATATTAAAAATTCACACACAAATGAAAATGGAAAAACTGCCAATATCTGATTTCTGTCCCCTATTTTTCCACTCGCAATCATATACTTAGGTACCTTTTGACCCCATGGAAAAAAATATCTAACGTTCAGAACTTCCAATAACAGGAAGAAGAGAATTTTTTTTTTTTTTTTTTTTTTGAGAATGAAATGCTTCCCATCATAGTGGATTCTTAAGCACGTTCTCCACGTATGCGGCGTGCTAGCTGGATGTCTTTTGTCATAATTGTTACACGTTTGGCATGGATAGCACACAGGTTGGTGTCTTCAAAAAGGCCAACCAGATAGGCCTCACTTGCCTCCTGCAAAGCACCGATAGCTGCGCTCTGGAAGCGCAGATCTGTTTTAAAGTCCTGAGCAATTTCTCGCACCAGACGCTGGAAGGGAAGTTTGCGAATCAGAAGTTCAGTGGGCTTCTGATAACGTCTAATTTCACGGAGCGCCCCAGTACCAGGCCTGTAGCGATGAGGTTTCTTCACCCCTCCAGTAGAGGGCGCACTCTTGCGAGCGGCTTTTGTAGCCAGTTGCTTCCTGGGTGCTTTCCCACCGGTCGATTTGCGGGCAGTCTGCCTTGTACGAGCCATGGTACCTCCTTACTTACCCCCCTTCTCCTTCGGCTGGAGCTCTATGTATATATTATAATTTTACGACTAGTACCTAAGACCACGCTGTCTCTCTTGGCATATGGAATGTTTTGTCTTTGCCAGAGTTCTCTGGAGAACAGGACTAATAGGATATATATATACATACAGTGAGAGAGATATATTTATTGATTGATATATATATGCGAGAGATATTTATATATAGTAAGATATATAATTGCTTTATTAAATATTATATATTATATATAATATATAATTTTACAACTAGCACCTAAGACCACGCGATCTCTCTTTGCATATGGAATGTTTGTATTCACGAGAGTTCTCTGGAGAAACAGGACTAATAGGATATATATATATATTGTTTTTACACAGAGGATATCTATATATTACACATATATGTATATATCAGTATATATAGTGAGAGGTATTTATTATATATTATATATATTATATTATACATATAATGAGAGAGATATTTATTGATTTAGTATAAGAAACTGGCTCATGTATGGAGGATGACAGATCCCAAGATCTGCAGTTGGCAAGCTGGCGACCCAAGAGAGACTGGGTCACCACAGTTCCAGTGACAGTCCAAAGGGCTGAGAACCAGGAGACCGATGGTGTCCTTCCAGCCCAAAGGCTGGCAGCCTTGAGACTCAGGAAGAACAGATGTTTCAGCTGGAGTCCCAAAGCAGCATGTCCCAGATGGAGCAGTCAGGCAAGAGGAGTTCCGTCTGACTCACGGGAAGGCCAGTTCTACTGAAGCCTTTGACCGATTGGATGAGACTCACCTGTACTAGTGAGGGCTCTTTGTTCACAGACACACCCAGAACAATGTTTGACCAAATATCTGGGCATCCCATAGCCCAGTCAAGTTGACACAGAAAATTAACCATCACATGTCATTGACAGCATTATTGGCACTAATAACCCTCGGTATTCCAGGCAGTCCTGATGCACATGAACCCCTCCATCCCTCAGCGATGCTCCCTGCACATCCCACGCGCCCCTCCAGAGCACAATGCACGCTTGCTAGAATGTCCTCATTGTCCATCAAGGGTGAGAACCACATCCTCAGAAAAATGGCTCTCAGGCATCTGTGCTGGAAATGGCCATTCTTCCCTAGGCAACTGGTTTGCTTTTATCTTAACAGCCCTAAATTGTGTCACTGATTCTTTTACCCACTGTCTATCAAGAAGCTCATGACGCAATCTGTGGGGCACTTCTAGCCAGAGCTTCCTGCCTAATGGTAGGTATTCTACATGTTGACCCCGTCTTAGAATTGAACCTGTTACTCCCTCTGATCCTCATCTTCCCTTAACCTTCATTTCCTCACCTCATGATGCTTTCTTCTTCCACTCGTGTTTTTGTTTTGGTTTGTTTTGAGACAGGGTCTTATTCTGCTGCCCAGGCCGGAGTGAAGTAGTGCAATCACGGCTCACTGCAGCCTCAAACTCAAACTCCTGAACTCAGGTGATCCTCCCACCTCAGCCTCCCAGGGAGCTGGGACTACAGGTGCACGCCACCATGTCTGGCCAGATTTTGTATTTTGTATTTTGTAGAAGCAAGGTCTCACTATGTCACCCAGGCTGTACTCATGTTTTTTTTTTTAAAAAAAAACACACTTGAAGTTTATTTTAGAACAAGGTAGGTATCTACGCAAGGAAGACATAAGAGTGTGTCTTCACAGGCACATAGACCAAGTAGGTTATCTAATCTTCCTCTCTCCACTACCTGGCACCTTGTCATTTTCCTCAACTGCTATTCAGTTGGCCTGATCTGCACTTTGATAGCCTGTTAAATTTCACCATATTCGTCATGTAAAAAATGTTCCAGGTGTCACCAAACTTCTCTATTTCAAAGACAGAGCCACACAGCTTTCTCATGCCTCTCTCTCTCCCAGAATCCCAAGGGTGTGATGACAAGTGCTTCTCTGTAAGGATATCTGGGGTCTACACTCCTCCCCTTACGCAGAGGCTGGTTTAAACTCTCTCTGGGAAAAATTCCCATTTAATGGGCTTGAAGGTAGATTGCAGAATTCTGAGATTCTCTTATCTCAGAATAATAGAATAGAAATGAATAATAGAAATGACTCAGAAACAGTTTTGAAATAGAAAATGGTCTCAAGAGTTAACAATTGATATCAAAGTTGGACTGAAAGATTAACCAGTTAAAGATTCCTGATAGACCTGGCTAACACGGTGAAACCCCATCTCCACTAAAAATACAAAAAAATTAGCCGGGCGTGGTGGCAGGCGCCTGTAGTCCCAGCTACTCAGGAGGCTGAGGCAGGAGAACGGTGTGAACCCAGGAGGAGGAGCTTGCAGTGAGCCGAGATGGTGCCACTGCACTCCAGCCTGGGCCACAGAGCGAGACTCCATTAAAAAAAAAAAAGACATATCTGGTAAAGATAGAGATAATTGTGGCTTCAGAGGAAAGGGAGGGAGGGGCAATGAGATTTGGGAAGGGAAGGAATGATGCAACTATCTTCTAAATGTTTTTCAGCTAAAAAAAAAAAAAAAAAAAATCCAAAGCAGATATGACAAAAAACCAACATTTGTTAAACACAGGTGGTGGTTTGTTTGTTATATCACTCTCTGTGTATTTGAAGTATTTTTAATTTGATAAATGTATTTACTGGAAAAATTCTGTTTTTAAACAAAGATTTCTAGAGAAAATGAGCTTTACGCTGAACTTGAATAGGTATTAGGGGCTTATCACCCAGCACAAAAAAATCTCTGGGGTCCATTCATTAGCAGCCCAGCTAAGGAACACAGCAGACATTAATTTATTTACCAGATCACAATTCCTCCTCGCTGAAATGGATTTAAGTGTTTTCACAGAGCTTCTGGCATCCTAGTCCCTCTTTGTCACGGTCCGGCATATGAGACGGTTTTGTTTACAACTATGAAACGCTGCCAATCTCTTCAAAGACAACTGTACCCAGAAAAAGTGCATTACCTCATCTGACAAACTAATGTAGATGATAAGGAATCTTAAGAGTGCCGCCAAAAGTTAATTGACACTAACTTGAATAGCTACCAGGGTTACAGATAATAGTAATACCCTGCACAGAGTTTTGAGAGTTTCACAAATGTCTCTATAAGTTTGATCCTGCACTGTTCTTGAAAGACCTCAGGAAAAACAGTATCCTATCTGGGATCACATCTAATAATTTCACAACCCATTCATTCTATCAAGTGATAAAAATGTATCATGTACCAGTCAGATGAGATTAGGGGTCAGGTGTCCTGAAGGATGCTAACATGAGCAAGCCGACATCCCGGCCTTAAAGAGCTCTCGATCAGATAGACATAATATGACAGATACAGATATGAATATAACACAAGGCAGACTGTGCTAAGGCTTATACGAGGGATGAAGGAATATCTTTCTGGAAGGAGAAGATATATCCAGTTTGACGAATTATGGCATTTGAATAACATGTAAGGTTTACAAATGTATAGATGGTGGGGGGTGGGGAGGATTCCATTAAATAAAAGGCTTTGAAAGCCAAGCTGCAGAGTTTAGAGTGTATCTAGAAGGCAGTGGATACATTTGACAGCACAGACACGTATCTGTGGTCTTCAACACTTTTAAAACAGTTCTATTGAAATACAATTCATCCATTTTAATTGGACAATTCTATGCTTTTTAGTATATTTACAGGGTTGGGAAACCATCATCGATTTTAGAACATTTTCATTATCTCCATATCTCCAGCTAAAACAAATTCCATATGCATTAGCTGCAGCTGTTCCAATTCAGGCCCTGAAAACCACTAATCTACATACTGTATCTACAGATTTGCCTCTTCTAGACATTTTACATCGAAGGAATCATACAATATGTCACCTTTTGTGTCTGGGTTCTTTCACTTACTATAATGTTTCAATGAATGAACCACACTTCATTCCTTTTCATTGCCAAGTAATATTCCATTATGTAGATCATGCCCCATTTTGCTTACCCATTCTTCAGTTGATAGACATTTAGGTTGTTTCTATTTGGGGGCTACTATGAAAAATGTTGCTATAAACATTCATGTACAAGGTTTTGTGGATACATGTTTTTTCATTTCCCTTGGGTACATAACAAGACTAGAACTGTTGGGTCGTATGATAACACTGTGTTTAACTCTGAGAAAGTGCTAAGCTCTTTTCCACAGGGGTTGTATCGTTTCACATTTTCTTTCTTTCTCTTTTCTTTTTTTTTTTTTTTTTTTTTTTTGAGACGGAGTCTCACTCTGTTGCCCAGGCTGGAGTGCAGTGGTGCAATCTCGGCTCACTGCAAGCTCCACCTCCTGGGTTCACGCCATTCTCCTGCCTCAGCCTCCCAAGTAGCTGGGACTACAGGCGCCCGCCACCGTGCCCGGCTAATTTTTTTTTTGTATTTTTAGTAGAGACACGATGTTAGCCGGGATGGTCTCCATCTCCTAACATCGTGATCCACCCGCTCAGCCTCCCAAAGTGCTGCGATTACAGGCGTGAGCCACTGCACCTGGCCTCGTTTCACACTTTCAACAGTGTATAAGGATTCAATTTCTCCACATCCTCATCAACACTTCATACTGTTTATCTTTTTTATTCTAGCCATGCGAGTATAAATGAGGGGTATCTCATTGTAGTTTTGACTTGTGCTTCCCTGATAGCTAAAGCTGCTGAATTATCTTTTCATGTGTTTATTGTCCATCTGTATATCTTCTTTGCAGAAATGTCTATTCAAATCTTTTACTCATTTTTATAACCGACTTGTCTTTCTATTATTGAGTGGCAAGAGTCTTTCATATATTCTGGGTACAGGTTCTTTATCAAATATATTTGCAAAAATTTTCTCCCATTCTGTGGGTTGCTTTTGTCATTTTCTGAATGGTACCATTTGCAACAAAAAAAAAGCTTTCCATTTTGATATAGTCCAAGCCATCCATTTTCTTCCTCTGTCCCTGTGCTTTAGATTTTCCCACACATTTTGTCAGCATACTCTTTGATTTTCTCTTCACACGACAACAATTTTGTTTTATCAATTTTTAGAGAGAAAACAGAAACCTAATTCAGTCTTTTCTCTAGTATGGGGTGGTGATTTTTAAAAGCATATGGTTCAAAAATGTTTCCATATCCTGGTCCTGGCTCTGTGTCTTTTTCCTCCACCATACCCACATTTCTGGTGCCGGACGCCACGCAGCACATTCACATCATGACTCCCACCTCTGGGCCTGGGTGAGCTGGCACAATGGGCAGGAGGAAACCATTTCTGCACTGAGACCCTCGTAATCACTTTTTTATAAAAAGACGGGTCTCATTCTGTCACCCAGTCTGGAGTGCAGTGGTGTGACCATGAATCACTCAGGTTGGACTGCAGTGGTGTGACCATAGCTCCCTGCAGCCTCAACCATCTGGGAGGCTAAGGTAGGTAGGTATGTAGGTAGATGGATGGATGGATGGATGGATGGACAGACAGATGGATGGATGGATGGACGTACGGATGGATGGATGGATGGATGGATGGATGGATGGATGGATGTACAGATGGATGGATGGATGGATGGATGGATGGATGGATGGATGGATGGATGGATGGATGTACAGATGGATGGATGGACGTACAGATGGATGGATGGACGGATGGATGGAAAGATGGATGGATGGATGGATGGATGGACATACAGATGGATGGATGGATGGACGTACGGATGGATGGATGGATGGATGTACAGATGGATGGATGGACGTACAGATGGATGGATGGATGGATGTACAGATGGATGGATGGACGTACAGATGGAAGGATGGACGGATGGATGGACAGATGGATGGATGGATGGATGGATGGATGGACGGACATACAGATGGATGGATGGATGGATGGATGTACAGATGGATGGATGGATGGATGTACAGATGGATGGACGTACAGATGGATGGATGGATGGATGGATGTACAGATGGATGGATGGATGGATGGACGTACAGATGGATGGATGGATGTACAGATGGATAGATGGATGGATGGATGAATGGATGGATGGATGGATGGACGTAAGGATAGATAGGCAGACAGAGAGATGGATAGACAAGATAAAAGAAAGGCTTATAATATTAGGCTACACTTGAATTTTATTTAGACTTGGGCTTGTCTGCAAACTGGTGAAAACTCAATAAAGCAACTTCCTGGATATATCCAAAGAGAAGGGATACTTCCCCCTCAGAGTCAGTGAAGGCAAATATTTCTGAGGATTCAGGAGCCAAATCTAAAATGAGACCAACTGCATTTTGTTTCATTGGTCAGACATACCTTCCTGAATAAAAACATCCTCCTGATTCCCCAATCGGAAGGCAATTCGCAGAAGCACTTGACATCAACTATTGAGCCTTGCTCTGGTCTTGTTTAGCAATGGGATTGATCAGAGAGGAGAGGGGGTATACCTGGATATCAGTGGGTCTCCATGTTTAGAACCATCTCTAGAGCGAATATATCAAAACCTCACTCTCTGCTATCACAAAAGAATGAGACTGGAATTCATCTGAAATCCCACCAGACTTATTTGTTATTAGTACTTTTTCTTTCTCCCAAAGACAGTGCAAAATGTGCCCCCTGAGTCTGTGGCTGGCTTATACTCCTAGAACTGGAATGCTTCTTTATTCTTCCTTAGTATAAAAAGATCTGTAAATCTGTGAGCTTCCCCCGGGATCCTCATTGAAGTTGGGAAGGTGGTGGAGTTGGAAAACCTCCCAACATAGTCATTAAGTCGAGAAGTATCACATTTACTCTGTGGAGGCTGCACCTGTACCGAGTGTCTTCACAGTCTCACACCTCCTTCCCTCTTCATGTGGTGTTACAGCCAAAGACGATGTCACTTTGTGGCACAAGAGCCAGTAATGATTCTGTGCGCCTCAGTCGGGACTTGCTGAAGAGGGCAGAAGGCCCCAGTGCAGCTAGGGTGCCTTCTGTATATTTTATCAGTGTTTGCCTTAAAGAAGAAGTTTCTTTCAGTTTTGATTTTGGGGGAATTCCATGCTTCCTTCACAGCACCTTTAGTTAATATAAGAAACTACTACTGGTAGATAGTCTTAGGGTGTGCAAGCAATAATTAGCCAATGCAAACAATTAACAAATCCAAATTAATTCTGCTAAGATTGTGGAAATAAATCATGTAAGTTGATGTACTGAGTTCAATGTCAGGGCTGGAAAGGATCTTTAAGAACATTTAACTTAGTTCAACAATTTCATTTTACAGCAGATAAGGGAATTCAGGTGGAGCAAAGTAAAGAAATGTGTTTAAGGTCACTGACTGTGTTAGAAGTACAACTAAGAACAGAATCCAGATTTCCTGGTGTATTCTAATTTTCAATTCACCATGTAAATGTCCATTTGCCATTTTTTTTTTTTTTTTTTTTGAGACGGAGTCTCACTCTGTCACCCAAGCTGGGCGGTCTTGGCTCACTGCAACCTCCGCCTCCCCGCCCACCCCCGGGTTCAAGTGATTCTCCTGCCTCAGCCTCCTGAGTAGCTGGGATTACAGGCGCCTGCCACCACGCCTGGCTAATTTTTGTATTTTTAGTAGAGACAGGGTTTCACCATATTGGGCAGGCTGGTCTCGAACTGCTGACCTCAGATGATCTGCCTGCCTCGGCCTCCCAAAGAGCTGGGATTACAGGTGTGAGCCACCGCACCCGGCCCATTTGCCACTTCTGTTGCCACGTACTTCCTTATGTTTTAGAAGAAATAACAAACTCCCTGATACATTGGGAAATCCCTCAACGTTTCTTATTGCTTCTGTGACACAGAAAAAGGACGGAGAAGGCGAGGACTGTGATGAGAAAGCTATTAAGTTCATTGCTGCTGAATTGATGGAACCACTTGCCTTCAACAATCTATCCAGGAACCCCCCATCTTGAGCCCTTTATCCAAACAATATAATGGCCAATTTGGGTTGCATAAAACTGGACGCTATCACATGACTCAATTCATTTGGACAGGTATACGCACTGTGCAACTACCCCATTCTAGAAATTATCACAAAACAAGTCCTTTGATATCTTCACCACATCATGAGCTGTCTCTCACAAGACGAGATTACTGAGGCCCAAAAAGGGCTGTCACCCTTTATGGTATCACGGTAAATATACATTAGATTTTTCTGACTCGTACTGACAAACGTAATCCGATTGCTTTGATTACACATCAACAAACAGCACTTTGACTGTGAAGCGGCAAATAGACGGATGTAGTATTCACCAGAAACGCAGGAAAGATGATGGGAAAACGCCTGCTTACAGATGGACTCGCAAACGTTATGACAACAGAGAAAACCAAGTTCTTCATTTCTGACAGTCGAGCGTTGGAGTTTATGGACATGGCCATTCCGCTGACAGAAAACAATGGGAATGGGCCAGAAGGACTGAAACAAAAGTAGATTCTGAGGACACGGGAAGTGAACAACCACTGGGGGTTGGTCCTACTCAGCCTTTCAAGGTGCTGGGGACGCCATTTTTACACATCTCAACAACGGCTGAATAATCTGGAGGTTGCAATCTTCACATTTATTGATAAATAATTGGGTACTAGAAGGCACAGGGCTTGACCAGGGATTTCTCTGAGATCCAGTTGAGCTTTTGTGGTTCACCCACAGGCTGTTAAGCTTTGAACCAGATTCACTTAGCGGTAAGCATTTGACATGATAACAGCAATATAACATTTCCTCTCTTCTGAAGAGCTCTCTGATGCGGGCCTCAGAGAACAAAGCTCATCTGACAGATGAAGTCATGCCTGCAAGTTAAGACACAGGGCCAATGACAGGGTGACCTGGGACGCCACACCGAGCCCAAGAATCCTGCTGGGTCCAAGCCCCAGAGTACCACGAAGCAGTCCAGCCAGACTTTGGCCAGGCAGCCACTTTCATGCACTGCCTGGCTGTCCATTTATATAAATACACAGCTGAAGAGAAGCCAGGAATATCTCCAAAACAAAAAGCCCTGCTTTTGTCTGACAAAGCTGCTCTGACCCCAAAGGAATGCACAATAGGAAATGAAAGTTGGACAGAAAATCAATTCCAACAGGAAACAGGACGATCCCTGCTCCAGCTCAGTTCCAAGATATATCACTGTAATAACGCAGAGCGGCCTGGCCAGGGAGCCCCGGCCTCCACTCCTGCACGCGGCAGGAAGACGGGAGAAGAAAGCGGCCCAGGGAAACTACACAGAGCCATGGCAGTCCACTGTCATTTCAATGAGATTTAAATTCATTTGTGCCTCGGCCGGGCGCATTGACTCACGCCTCTAATCCCAGCACTTTGGGAGGCTGAGGCGGGTGGATCACCTGAGGTCAGGAGTTCAAGACCAGCCTGGCCAACATGGCGAAACCCCATCTCTACTAAAAATATAAAAATTAGCCAGGTGTGGTGGCATGCGCCTGTAATCCCAGCTACTTGGGAGGCTGAGGCAGGAGAATCACTTGAACCCAGGAGGCAGAGTTTGCAGTGAGCTGAGATCACGTCACCGCACTCCAGCCTGGGTGACAGAGCGAGACTCCATTTCAATAAAAAAATTAAAAATTCGGCCGGGCACGGTGGCTCACACCTGTAATCCCAGCACTTTGGGAAGCCAAGGCGGGTGGATCACCTGAGGTCAGGAGTTCGAGACCAGCCTGGTCAATATGGCGAAACCCCATCTCTACTAAAAATACAAAAATCAGTCGGGTGTTGTGGTGTGTGCCTGTAATCCCAGTTACGTGGGATGCCGAGGCAGAAGAATCGCTTGAACCCGGGAGGCAGAGGTTGCAGTGAGTCAAAGATCGCACCACTGTACTCTAGCCTGGGCAATAGAGCAAGACTCTGCCAAAAAAAAAAAACAAAAAAAATTCATCTGTGCCTCTATCAATGAAGGCATGATGATTGTGTTTTAAGAGGAACTTGAACCAAAGGAGAGGTAAAAGAAGTAATGAGCTGGCTTGACCTGGGACTCCACACCAAGTCCAAGAATTCCACTGGGTCCACTCCCCAGAGGAGAACGAAGCAGCACAGCCAGACTTTGGCCAGCCAGCCACTTCCATGCACTGCCTGGCTGTCCATTTATATAAACACACAGCTGAAGAAATCCTAATAAAATGAACTTGCATTGAGCAAGTCAATAGACTGTAATTCCCCATAAGAAGAAACTGCTGTCTTCGGAGGTTCCACTCAACAAATAGTTGCTGAATTCCTGTTAGGTCAAGATCTGGGCCAAGTACTAGAAATAGAAAGATGATAAGATAGACTTCTCCACAAGCCATACCAGGATTTCAGCTAGGCAGCAGGACACTGTGTTTTCACCAAAATGACTAGAAGTCTCTTCACAGAAGGACATTTTGCAATGTCTGCTATCCTCCAGTTTCCTTGCTGGAACAATGGGAGCCCAGTTCAAGATGTCAACAGAGATGTTCCCAGGAACTTCTCAGCCTCTCCTCGCAATCTCTGACTCACTTTGCCAGCCTGTTAAATGAGTCGTCTGCAGACCTTAGTCATGAGAGTTACTACAGTACGAAGAGACTTATTTAGTAAATGGCCTGGTAAGTTGCTGAAAATGGTGGCTATTGCTGATATTATTTACTTAAATGGGATTTTCTTTTCTAGCTGGTATAGCAGAATGGTGGAAAGCATTCTAGATGTGGACCCAGCAGATATGCTCTCCAGATCCAGCTCTGACCAATGTTAGCTGGGCAACCTTGGGCACGCCCCCTAACTTCTCTGAGCCTCTGTTTCCTCATATGAGATGGGAACACCTGCTGAACTCTGTCTCAGGACTGTTGTAAGAACTGAAAGAAGTTTTTTATGCAAAAGTAATTTGAAAATTCTAAAATGTTTTGCAAACTACTTAATTTTCATTACAATCTTCCTAATAATGTTTTTCTTATATTAGATATAAAATTAATTTGCCTTCCTATGAAAACACCATCTGATGGTAGGAGGTCAGCTGGGTGAGGAAAAGCTGGCACGACATCAGAAATGATCCTTTATCCTTTTACAACCCATTATGCGGGGGACCCAAACTCAAAATAAAGTAAAAATCCAGAATTGGATATAAATGCAACATGACAGCTTTTCATTTGATCATACTTATTGGAAAAAGGATGTCATTTTCTGCACTAGACTCTGAGCAGCAAATAGGGCTGAAGGTATTAAAGGCTGGCACCAATGCAATAATAATAAGGAACAGAAGAAAAACAACGCGCCTGTTCAAACTGAGCTCTGGGAATGAGGGTTAAGCTAAAAGGCAGGCGAGAGGCAGCGAGCTGGGTTAGGAACACAAACAGGTTTAGTAATCAATCCAAAATCACAGTTGTGAAAACCACATAAAATGCCATCTGGCCTCCTGGATCGTGTGGAACATTAAGCAAAGGCAGCCTTCCAAGACACATGTTCTCATTTCTCTGAGAACAGCGCTTCTCCTTACCCAATCAACTGTGATAAAGTCACCCAGACCCTGGTCCAGTGTTTCCACCCTTGCCAGAATTGTTCAGAACGCTAGTGAAACAGCTCGCGGATCGCGGGCAGCGCAGGCTGTTCATCCCTGATGTGTTCTGGATTACGGAGAGCTAATGGGTGACATGTGGGGTCTCTCCTGTTTTCCACACACTGCTATGACCACTGCCATCTTCCTCCTGCCTTAAAGACATGTCTAAGCAGAGCTTGTCAGCTATTCTGAAAACTAATTTTCTGTGTGGTATGTGTAACATGAGATTTGTCAATTTAACCATTTTTAGGTGTGCAATTCAAGAGCATGAAGTACATTAATGCAGAGGTTCCTGCACTGTTTTGCAACCATCACCAATTGCCATACCCAGAACTTTTTCACTTTCCAAAACTGAAACTCCACACCCATTCTCCCTCCCTCTAGCCGCTGGCAACCTCTCTTCTACTTTCTTTCTCTACGATTTCGCCTATCACATGAGCAAAACCAACAATGTTTGTACTTTTGTGTTTAGTTTATTTCACTTGGCATAATGTCTTCAAGGTTCATGTTACCGCTATAGCACATATCTTTCATTCTTTCTTCACACTGAAGAATATGCCATTGTATGCATAGACCACATTTTATCTCTTTATCCATCAATGGACTCTAGAAACTAATATTTGTATAGTATTAGCCTACTGGTAGTGAATGAAGGTAAGCTTTCCTTATGAGTTAGAACATTAGGGCCGGGCGCAGTAGCTCATGCCTGTCATCCCTGCTCTTTGGGAGGCCAAGGCAGGCAGATTACCTGAGGTCAGGAGTTCAAGACCAGCCTGGCCAACATGGTAAGAGCCCGTCTCTACTAAAAATACAAAAATCAGCTGAGCATGGTGGTGGGCGCCTGTAATCCCAGCTACTCGGGAGGCTGAGGCAGGAGAATCGCTTGAACCTGGGAGGTGGAGGTTGCAGTGAGCAGAGATCACACCACTGCACTCCAGCCTGGGTGACAGAGCGAGACTCTGTCTCAAAAAAAAAAAAAAAAAAAAAAAAAAAAAAAAAAAAAAACCCAAAACAAACAAACAAACAAAAAAACCATCAGGCATCAGTCTTTCAGATTCACAAGCACACACGACATCTGCCACCATGGTGTCCCATCTCCAAGCCATGAGACTATGGGTTCGGGGAGAACAGAAACGACGTCCTCATTTGACCCTAGTCCCACTCCCATCAACTAGCACAGTACAGAGTAGACCCTCAAACGTTTGATAAAGAACTAAGTAATACATTTTTTCCTTAGGCAGAGCCTACTCCTTTTCTCTAAGTCAAATTATTTTCTAAAAAATCATAGCTTCTCAGAGGACATTTCCTGCAAAGAAAGGCTTTTAAAAAAAAAAAAAAAAAATTGTGAGTCTAATTTTTCAAGGCAAAATTTATTGACTCAGCCAACCAGAAAGACAGTGTAAGGCAGTAGAAAGGATAACGGACATGGAATCAGCAAAGACTCAGATCCCACCTCTGCCTTCCACTCGGCTGTGTGACCTTAGCTAAGTCACCTGTCTAAATTTCAGTTTCATCATCTGTAAACATGAAAATAATAAAAATTGCTCTTTTGAGACAGAATCTCACTCTGTCACTCAGGCTGGAGTGCAGTGACATGATCTCGGCTCACTGCAACCTCCACCTCCTGAGTTCGAGCTATTCTCCTGCCTCAACCTCCCGAGTGGCTGGGATTACAGGCGTGTGCCACCACACCCGGCTAATTTTCGTATTTTTAGTAGAGATGGGGTTTCACCATGTTGGCCAGGCTGGTCTTGAACTCCTGACCTCCAGTGATCCACCCGCCGTGGCCTCCCAAAGTGTTGGGATTACAGGCGTGAGTCACCATGCCCGGCCTTCACAGAGTTACTTTGATAATCGAATAAAACCTCTAGAACTGACCATCTGTATAACACGGTTCCTACTGTTAAGTCTGGGTAGGTCAGTTCTGCTTGCTTCAGCATATACATACAAAACAAGGCCCATGTTGCTCTTAAGCGTACTGGCTAAAAAGTCAGGACATAAATGAAATGACTCAAAGGTGCTTACGAGTTCTGTGTGGAAAAACTACAAAACGAAGTGCTGTCCTGAGAGGAGGCCAGAAAAAGAATTTTTGAAGAGCTGAACGTTGACCGAGCTCCCTGGGAAAATGGTGGGCATGAATCAGCAGGGAGCAGAGGGGATGGAATTCTAGAACGTGACAGCAAGTTCATGAAGACGAGGATGTGGAAGCCAGCAGCTGCGCAGGGGAAAGTGAGGGCCACTAGGTTAGCAGGGATTTTGTTCCTAACATTCTGGGCATCCCATGGCGATGGGAAAATGGGGATCTGGAGTCTGAATCCCGCAGGGATGGTCCTTTCGCTGCACGTCCCCCACCCAGGACTGATCTTGGTGCACACTGTGCAGCTCCAAACCCACTTCCAGCAGCTGCCTGGTGGCACCTGTGTTGGATCCCTTCTATCCCCACTCAGATTACAACCCACATCTCTGCACTGTTCTGCTTGCCTCTGGCTCTAAACACTCCCCAATCTTGTAATCATGGAGATTCGGAATGTCTTATTAAGGGGTGTCAGTCAGTGAGATGGTTCTTCAGCACAGTACCTGTGAGAAGAAAGACTTCAGTTAACACAGATATCAGTCACTTGCTCCTAAGTGGGGAATGCCATATACAACACTGTACACCCTTGTTCTCTGAATTTACCTTGGGTAAATTTCCTAGCCCATAAGAAAAAAAAAAAGACAAAACATAAAAGATTCCTGAACCCCAAAACTTCCTTCCCCAAAGTCATAGGTCCTAGCAGCACATACAACCCAATTCAATAAACTCTAAGCGTTTTAGGCTGGCAAACAACCAAACTCTGAACATCTAATGAACGTCTGTCATGTGATCAACATTATGCTAGATGCAGGAGGTATAAAGATGAATAATGGAGAGGCGGAGAAGTGTCCACATAAGTTCAAGTGTGAACCAGAGCTGTGTCAGGCCAACTCAAGTTCTAAACACAGTTTCAGACCCATTCAGGCCTCCTTATTCCTCAAGGCCATCAGGTCAAGGCAAATCCACCCAAGCCATGCTCAGAATGCAGTCCAAAGAGTTTCTCAGGCAAATCTAGCGTGCTCAGAACTAGTTGGAAGAATTTTTTCTAAATGGACTTACAGCATATCTTACTTCCAATTAGTTCAAGTCCATGAAAGTAGTATTTCCAGTAAGGACTTAAGAAAATAGTAAATAGAATCATCATCTCTAATGTTCAAATGATCTCTTCCAAGTTCACTCTCATCACCTCCTTCCTGGCTCACCATGTGTATAAATGCATCAACATCTCATGTGCTTTTCAACACAGACTGAAAACGCCACTGAATGTGAAATCAAATGAGACCTTGGGAGGCAGGGATTATGATTTCATTCACTAAATGAACTGATGATATGGATGTGAGGACAGGAACTCATGATATGGACCCACTAGAGTCTTCTGTGTCTTCCTTAAACTTGACGTTAGTCATCTGCCACTGCCCAGTTCAACCTTATTCCTCTAGGCCTGCATCTGTATCACACAAACGACCAGTTGAGTCAAGCAGTCAACCACTTCCATGTTGTGAAAAATCAATTTAAAAACTGACTGAACTGACCATTTTGTTATTTTGTTGAACTGAAGTACCTAATTAATTTAACTAAAATTTTAAACCAATGGTGTGTGTAAACATTTCCCTAGGATGTATGAAGTTATATCAAATGTTTGAAAAGGGATACTTTCTCTCCATCCCAAATAATGGGTTTTTTAAAAACATGTTTATGCTTCTTTATGTATGTCTTGATTGGTGTCACATACTATACGGGCACTCTCTGCAATTTTCCCCATGAGTTAAAAGAGACTAGGATGTACTTTAGAAAATATGAGAGAGTCAAAACCAGAAGCGTCTGCAGAACTCAACCTGGTTCCCTCAAGAACCCGGCCGGGCATGGTGGCTCACGCCTGTAATCCCAGCACTTTGGGAGGCCAAGGCAGGTGGATCACTTGAGATCAGGAGTTTGAGACCAGCCTGGCCAACATGGTGAAACCCCGTCTCTACTAAAAATGCAAAAATTAGCCGGGTGTGCTGGTGGGCTCCTGTAATCCCAGCTACTCGGGAAGCTGAGACAGGAGAATCACTTGAACCCGGGAGGCGGAGGTTGCAGTGAGCCGAGATCATGCCCCTGCACTCCAGCAGCCTGGGTAACAGAGCAGGACTCTGTCTCAGAAAAAAAAAAAAAAAAAAAAAAAGACAAGAAAAGTAGTAGTCTGAACCCTTTCGTCACCTCCCCCTCCGGAAATTCTCTTCTCTCTATTCCTAATACAGCTAGACCCGAAAAAGAAATTCAACCATTTAGATAAAAAACCAAAAGCCTGCTACGTACCTGATTCAGGTTTACATTGTTCAAGGGTAGTCTTATTAACTTTGACTCCTTAGGAAGACAAGTCAACTCATAAAGCAATTCAGAAAAAGCAAAGGAGTCATTGTAAAATGTTGAAAGGAAAGCTATCCAACTCCTCCAAAGATGTAAGACGGGAGTGCGCAGAGGAACTATGGAAGGATTGTCCTGTATAGTTAGACCCTCACACTTTGCTTCTTGCCTTGAGAACAGAATAAGAGAGGGAGGGGAGGAGAGAGAAGGGAGACTTGTAACAGATCCTCTCACTTTATGACTTGGAGGGAAATGAGAGCCTAGAGACCCCGTGGGAGGTTTCCAACACAACCATGCCGCCTTCCATTTCTATAGCTCCTTTCTCTGAAAAACCTCTAGGCGTTTTATGAACCTTGCCATAGACTCCATGTCCACAGCCCCTCAGGACACAACACAGGCCACCATTATGGTCTATATTCCTTAAAGGAAGAACTCAAAACAGTCAAACAGACTTACTTCTCACGGGGATTCTGCCCATGGGAAATCAGAGTTTTAACTCGCAAATTCAAAGACTTATTCATATTGATATTTCTTCCAAGAAGACAAAGCAAAATAACTACATTCCATTTTATGCATTTTCCTAAACAAAAAAATAAAAAGAAAGAAATGGCTGGGTGCGGTGGCTCATGCCTGTAATGCCAGCACTTTGGGAGGCCGAGGCAAGCAGATCACCTGAGGTTGGGAGTTCAAGACCATCCTGACCAACATGGAGAAACCCTGTCTCTACTAAAAATACAAAATCAGCTGGGCGTGGTGGCACATGCCTGTAATCCCAGCTACTTGAGAGGCTGAGGCAGGAGAATTGCTTGAACCCAGGAGGCAGAGGTTGCAGTGAGCGGAGACTGCGCTAATGCACTCCAGCCTGGGCAACAGGAGTGAAACTCCGTCTACAAAAAAGAAAGAAAGAAAGAAAGAAATCTTCCTTCTTTATGACCAGGCTGTTGCCCCAATAATCTCTTCACTACCAGTAGCCATCTGCTGGGAGGCTCAATTCTACCTTCAAAGACCTGGAAGCCACCAGGGCTGGGGGAATCAGATCTAGGCACTTTGTTCATTTGTGTCAAGAGCAGAGTCCACACTGGTCATTTGTTCCCCACACCTGACCAAATCCACACCCTGCAAGGGTCCAACCCCACAACATCTCCTGTGTCCATCAACCATCCCCTCCCGCAGCACCAGTGCCAATCCCAGCGTCATCTCTGCTGCCGGCTCCCCAGACTCAGCCATCACCGAAACAGACCCATCAGGACATTGCCAAGCAAAAACAAAACAAAAGAGACAAACCAGGTAGAAGACAGAGTGAAAACAAGGTTTTTCTTAGCCTTGGGGATAGGATTAGGAAAGATTAAACACACACACACATACACACACACAAGACTTGAGTCGAAAGCCTCTCTAAATTACATTTCTTGGATTTTATTATATTATCTTTGTGGCACAGTTATTAAACATTAAAGATAATGACTTCATTCTGTAAGTAACCTAATATTGAACATGATTGATAAGCAGACCTGGGCTTTGAAGAAAACTCTGAATGTTAAAATTCAGGAGCAGGGATGGCACCGAAGCAGTTTGGGCCACGAGGTTAATGAACTGTCAGCCAGAGCGGGGCTGCAGACGTTTCATTAGGAAGAAGCTGTGTCGTTACCGCATTACTTCTTTGACCCAGCAAGAACCGAGGGAAGGTGGAAAGGGAAATAGCCTGGCAGACGCACATTGGGTTGACTCCACTGACAGCAATCTGCTTCCAGAATCGTTCAGTGAAGTTAGACAAGCGCTGCCTAAAGATACTCCCGGTGACAGGGTCAGCAGGGAGGCCCCTGTGTCACACAGAAAACCAGATGCCTAAGGCAGTGAAAAGTGTTGGTGAGTTACCACATTTTTTAAATGACATCCAATGAAAAGGTAAAAGAGTACCCAATTGGGGGGAAATGGGCAAGGGGGAAGTAGAGGCAGGTGAAGCACCTGCCTCGAGATCCCGAGGAGAAGGAGCCATGCACCAACCCCTCTGAAATGAGCCACTTGCAAAGACTGTGAGGACTTACACAGCGACACTGAGCCCCTCTGCCGCCTTGCCAGCCGGCCAGCCCACGTCAGAATGAATGGGGGTTGCACCAGGCAGCTGGCAGTGACGGCTCCCTCTCCTCCCCAGTGCACCAGCTTCCAGTACCCCATGTGCACTCAAAGCTGAGAGGACAGTCTGGAACACAGCTCAGAGGGTTTCCAAGACTGCACACTCAAGATTTGAACAAATACCATGACAAGGTTCTCAGTAACTTCAGTGCGAATTTGATGTCATCAGATTGCTTTCTTCCTCACACCCTGCTGGGTAGAGTGTTTTGATGGTGGAGAATGGAAGGAATTTCACATCCAGTCTTGCACGCCTCTAAATGTATTATTATCTATGTAGCCCGGGATGATTTTCAAAAGGAAATTGGGTCACCTCCCCCGTGTCTGTAACCCTTCCACAGCTTTCCAGTCATCTCTTGGGAAAGTCCCTTGGCTCACCCAGCCCCAGGATACCTGATCTGGCACACCTCTGCCATCCCTCACCCCTGGGCTCAAGCCATTCTGTCCTCTCCCAGTTCCCCGCACCAGGGCCTTTCTGCACATTCCCTCTTTCTGAAAAGCGCTCCACGGCACCATCTCTGGGCCCCACACTGTCACTGCCACCTCCTCCGTGGTGAGAACACCCCTTTCTACCCACCCCTTAGGTTGCAGCTTAAATGCCAGGTCCTCAACAAGGCAGGTCCCCTCTGTTACCTGTTCTTCAATCCTGCATGTCTTTGTAACTAATGACACTCGCAGTTTCTCGTCAAACATCCATCTTTCCCAGTGGAGAACAGGAATCTGTCTTTCTTGCTCACTGCTGTGGTCTTGTCGGGTGTGGGGTCTAGTTTATGCAAGATGCTCAGGAGAACGGTAGGTGTCCAGGATGTATCACCCATTGAATAGGAGGACCTGGGCACTGACAGCAACACAAGGCCTGCATGCTTGGGTCACAAAGCAGTGGAGGGATCAGGGAATAGGAGACGGGGAAGGGCAGGGATTCAGAATGCAACCAAAGAGAAATTTTATCTTCTTTGGAAGATTTTCCAAGACTTGGGCTATACTTGTTGGACTCAAAGTAGTCAAGCGCTTTAGAGCTACGCTAGGCCAAGAATAATAGATTGTTTGCAAAAATGTCCTCAATTACTCTCCTCCATGTATCCCTGCCTCTTTGCAATGTACCTTTGCAGTTCCTCCTCTCAAAGAAGTCAGTTTTCCTTCCCTTTAAGTCAGGACTGGCTCTGTGACTTCTTTAGCCAAGAAAATACAGCAGAAGTGATGCTGTGCCAGTTGAACTTGGGCCTCAAGAGGTCATGCATGCTCCTGCTCACTTTCTTACAGCCCTGCCCAGTTGCCACTTGAACAAGCCCAGGCTAGCCTCCTGGAAGATAAAAGATCACAGGGAAAAGAGACAAGACCCCCAGCTGAGGCCAACTTAGAACACCCAGCACTCAACGGCCTGGAAGCTGACCACAGACACATGAGGGAAACCAGCTGAAACCAGAACTGACCAGCTGGGCCAGCCTAAACTGCTAGTCTGCAGAATCATGGCTAAATAGCTGCTGTTTTAAGACACGAAGTTTTGTAGTGGTTTGTTATACAGTAACAGATAACTGATACACCAAGTAGGGTCAGAGGCATTTGAACCAGAGCAACTCCATCTTGAATAGGAGCTGGGTAAAATGAGGCTGAGACCTACTGGGCTCCATTCCCAGGAGCTTAGGCATTCTTAATCACAGGATGAGACAGGAGGTTGGCACAAGATACAGGTCAAATCCTACCAAAACCAAGATGGCTACGAGAGTGACCTCTGGTTGTCCTCACTGCTACACTCCTGCCAGCGCCATGATAGTTTACAAATGCCATGGCAACATCAGGAAGTTACCCTATATGGTCTAAAAAGGGGAGGCATGAATAATCCACCCCTCATTTAGCATATCATGAAAAACTAACCATAAAAGTGGGCAACCAGCAGCCCTCAGTTCTGATCTGTCTATGGAGTAGCCATGCTTTTGTTTCTTTACTTCTCTAATGAACTTGCTTTCACTTTGTGGACTCGTCTCGAATTCTTTCTTGCATGAGATCCAAGAACCCTCTCATAGGGTCTGGACTGGAACTCCTTTCCGGTAACAGTAGGCACTGAGGTCATAGGGTCTGGACTGGAACTCCTTTCCGGTAACAGTAGGCACTGAGGATGCAGAAATGAGTAAGGTGCACCTAGGTGAGACGGACACTACTTTCATTCATTCATTCATGCATTCATTCATTCAGTAAAGGCTTGATTAAGCACCTACTGAATGCTAGGCTCTGTATTAGATCCTGGAGATAAAGACATGACAAGACACAGTCCCTGACCCAAGTAAAAGAGAATATAGACCATAAACAGGCAATTCTAAAATAAAGTGGATGAAGTACGAAGGAAGCCTAACAGAGTTGGGGGAAAGACGGAGGGTAGGGTGGCTTGGGAGGGAGAGTAGTTTGGGAAGACTTCTCAGAGAAAGTGATGTCTAAGCAGAGACCTAAAGGATGGTTTGCTTAGTCAGGAACAACAGAAAATGATTTTCTAAGCAGAGGGTTGCTGCTTCAATCTATACCACGTGCAGGCAAAAGGAGGATGACATGTATTGTATCCATTACACTTCCTGACGTTGTTCCTCTCTTTGTTGGTCTTTTGAATGAACTGTGAAAACTCAGGAATAAACTCCCAACTCTCCTGGAGAAGAATTGGGAATTTGGAACCTATCACCACATAGTTTCAAATGAACACACCCCCACCCCCAAAAAAGGAAAGAAATTCAGATGGATGAGAAAGGAAAACCCAGAGGCTCTGATTCTGTAGTGATTCAAGGGGAAAAAAGACTTCAGGACTTCACTTGAGTGACAAAGTCACAATTTAAGTCAGCAATTTTCACCCTTGATGTTGCATACCACTCCTGATTACACCAATTAATTAAAGTGGGTGCATCTGGTTCCTTCTCATTTTCTGCTATCAGGCAAAGGGGAGCTACTAATGAATGTTTATTAGATGATTTTTTCAAGTCCATACACTTGCTGAGTCGAAAATCACAATAATAATAATTGACTGGGGCAACAGAAGGTTCCCAATGCCTGGATACCTATAGCATGCCGGTCATTTCTTCGATGATAGTCTTCTCTTCAGCAACAGAAGATGCTTTCAAATCCGGCCCTGTAACCACATTTATGACTAAACCAAAATTCTATTTCATTATGCTTTATAAAGAGTGTTGTCTGAGTTGATCAGTCAGCTCTGGTGAAGAGTCCAAAATTAATGGTGATGCAGAGAGAAACATTTTGTCACCGAGATACTTACTGTTAGTCACCAAATCTAACAGCCATTGGCTACAAACCAACCTGACTTCCTCTATATGTAAGTCATGCAGAAAAAGGTAGCATTAACTTCAGAAGCATTCAAATATAATGGAACCCATTATGTTAGCTGCTTGCGTCAGAGGCACGGAAGGTTATTTAAAAAAAAAAGAAACAGTTGTGGCATTGTTGAGATTGACTTTCTTCTTCCCAATAAAAACTCCCTTCCTTGAACCAACAACAGTAAACTGAAAACAGGGTATTCAATTGCCATGAAGTCTTTTAGGGAAAAAGAAATATTTTAGGGAAAAAAAATCAAGACCTTTGGGTTATCCTTATTTCTGTAATTATAGGGAGGTTATGAGTATTAATTCACAAACCTATGCATGGTATAGCTCTTCTTCCCCAAAACATAAAGGAACTAGACAAAATTAGAATCAACTCGTTTAGACGTAAGCCATTCGGAACCCCATCATCCATGCATTCTGTGACGCTGTCTCTCCGGGAGTCCTACTGGCCCAGCGGCCCACCATAGTCAGGCAAGACTTCATCCCAATGGACCCCCAATTTTTATGACATACGTTCCCATGTCTTTCTTCCACACGAGTGCCACCTTTTCCAGGGAAATGTGCTCAATACTCTTTGGTGTCGGCTTTCACTGCTGGTTGGAAATATGTTCCGGAGGTATTTAGAACTGATCGTTAAATGGGATGCTGCATTATCCTCAATCCATTTATGCTGTCCATTTTCCTGTCTTCTGTTGGTTGCTAAGGAGATTAGTGTGAAATGGGGTCCCTGTCCTAAGGGGTTAATCATTTTACACTGCTCACTCCCCACAGAAGTCATAATCCGCTGTGTGTGAAATCACATTCAGTTGCTGTGAAAATGATTACGATGCTCCGAGTGGGACATGATGGCTTCAGGTGGGAGATAAGTAGTCAGAGCAGATGGACTCCGAGAGCGTTCCCAGGAATAATGCTCACTCCGAAAGTAGAGTGGGATGAAAAGATGGTACATATAATATGTAAGAAAATATGAAAAAAAAATAATTTGGTACATGGAACTTGACTCTGCTGGTGGATCTCCCAGCTGTTTCCTTTTCTGTTCCTTTTTTTTTTTAAGCCTATCATAGTACTATTGGAATACCCAAAAGATAATTAGCAAAACCCAGAAGATGGTGGGAAAAATAAGTATGAAAGATGGAAAGGAGTTGTCACTTTTCGATGAAATTCCCAAGTAACTACTGAAGTTAGCAGTTCCTTGCTCTCCCGTGGGCATGTGTCAGTAAAGAGATCAGGCTGGGCGCGGTGCCTCACGCCTGTTAATCCCATACTTTGGGAGGCCAACGCGGGCGGATCACCTGAGGTCAGAGTTTGAGACTAGCCTGACCAATATGGAGAAACCCCGTCTCTAATAAAAATACAAAATTAGCTGGGGGTGGTGGCGTATGCCTGTAATCCCAGCTAATTGGAAGGCTGAGGCAGAAGCATCGCTTGAACCCGGGAGGTAAAGGTTGCGGTGAGCCGAGATCGTGCCATTGCACTCCAGTCTGGGCAACAAAAGCGAAATTCCGCCACAGGAAAAAAAAAAAAAAAAAAAAGAGATGAGACACACAGAGACTCTCAGATCAAAGGCTGTTAATAATTACACAATCCACCCAATAATTTAGAAGAAAAAAAACAGATTTATATACTTCATAAAAAACTAGAAATAACTAAAACAATATGCAAACAGTGTCCGATTTTAAGACTCAAATTCTGCTTTTTAATGGCTTAAAGTAACAAACATTAACGAGTATATGAAATGAACCATATAAGAATCCTTAAAAAAAAGTTTAATAAAAATGAAATGAAATCATTAAAAATATATGCTGATCACCACAATGGAAAAATAGCCCTAGACCTGTGAATATTCTCCTGTTATATGTGATAAACAGGTTTCTGAAAAGTTGTAAGAAAATTTAAATTTTTTTTTTTTTTTTTTTTTTTTTTTTTTGAGACAGAGTCTTGCTGTGTTACCAGGCTGGAGTGCAGTGGCAAGATCTCGGCTCATGGCAACCTCCACCTCCTGGGTTCAAGCGTAGCTTCTCTTCTTCTCAAGTAGCTGAGATTACAGGCACATGCCATCACAGCTGGCTAAGTTTTTGTATTTTTAATAGAGACGGGGTTTCACCATGTTGGCCAGGCTGGTCTCAAACTGCTGACCTCAAGTGATCTGCCCATTTTGGCCTCCCAAAGTGTTGCAATTACAGGCATAAGCCACTGCACCCAGCCACAATTTTCAAATTGCATGAAATTTTTAATGTTTTGGAAAAGTTTGCTACTTAAATTTACCTTGCACCAACTCCTTTTATAAAGTGAGGAATCTTTCATTAATTTATGAATAGCCACCACCTAATTTATCTTTCTTGTAAATATACCAAAAAATCTAGATGTCTTGAAAATGGAACAAGTTTGTATCCTGTTATTTTTCAGCACAATTAGGATATAGTTATTCAGTGGCTTAAGAATCAATATTTAAAATGTGTGAGTTTGATGCGTCTTATTGTTTTTATTTTCAGATAGGGCCTTACTCTGTCGCCCAGGCTAGAGTGCAGTGGTGTCCTCTTGGCACACTGCAACCTCCGCCTTCCAGATTCAAGCAATTCTCGTGCCTCGCCCACCTCAGTAGCTGGGATTACAGGTGTGCACCACCAAATCCGGCTAATTTTTGAATTTTTAGTGGAGATGGGGTTTCGACATGTTGGCCAGGCTGGTCTCGAACCCCTGAACTCAGGTGATCCACCCAAAAGTGGATCTGGCTTCCCAAAGTGCTGGGATTACAGGCGTGAGCCACCGCACCCGGCCAAAAGAATTTCTTAATAACTCCTACAACATTCCCCACTGTGGGGATAGCACTAACTGCTGTCAGGGGGTTCTGGGCGACGACTCCTTCTGGCTGCTTCCTGCTGAAAAGGGGTGTCCAATGGGGAGCAGCAGCTAGGCTCCTCCTGGGGTCGATCTGGACCTTAAGAGGAGAGGATTGCCCCACTCACAGAAGCAATCCAACTCCAAATGGTTCTGTCAACTGAGCCACACATGGACACACCATTCTTCCCAATTACACTCTTAAATCACTCAAGAGAGGATCTCCTTACAGAGCAGCCAAAATCAATGAAGCTCAAGATTTATGAGGGAGTCAAGCTAAAAAAAAAAAATGAAGCAAATGTATAATGAGTTTTAAGCTCATATTAGTTTATGTATATGAGTACTAACTTTGCATAATAAAATGCCTCAGAGCTACAATTTTAAAAAATGATTTAGCACAAGCTAAAAAAAAAAAAGTGATTACTTGGGGAGAAATGAGAACAGTCAGCTTTTGATGAAGATCTATGTGACCACTGCTTCACACAGATAGAATAAAAGCATCAGGCATTAATCAGGCATTAGCCCCTAAACCTCAAAATCCAATCAAGAAAATAAATGTAGGCTGGGCACGGTGACGCACACCTGTCATCCCAGCACTTTGGGAGGCTGAGGCAGGAGGATCACTTGAACCCAGGAGCTTGAGACCAGCTTGGGAAAGATGGTAAAACCCCATCTCTACAAAAAATTTACAAAATTAGCCCCATGGGATAGTGCATGTCTGTAGTCCCAGCTACTCAGCAGGCTGAAGCTGGAGGATTGCTTGAGCCCAGGAATTTAAGGCTTTAGTTAGCTATAATAGTATAATTGCACCATTGCGCTCCAGCCTGGGTGACAAAGCAAGACCCCACCTCTAAAAACAAAAAAAAAGAAAAAAAAAAAAGGAAAGAAAAAGAAGAAAAGAAAGTGAATGCACTCTGTCTGCTGATGAGCATGTGTGCCTAAAACAATAAAGAAGGAGGGATAAGAAGACCCCTTCTCTTGACTTCAGCTAATTATGAGTTCTTTGAGTTCTTTTCAGACACATATGGCTCCAAAACTACCTGGGAGCACATTTCTTAGCACAGTTCCACGCATGGGAACAGTGGCTAACATTCCATGATCCATCCCCGTCTCCTTCAAGAAGGCCACGTGCTGCATAAGCACGGCAGAGGCTTCGTAAGAAACTGGCTGGCAGACACGCTGCGCGAAAGCTGGGCTCTAAACAGAATGAATCTGAGGAGAGCCTGGGCTGTGGGCTTAGTATCCAGCTGTTTTGAAATTCATTCATTCCTTACTCCTGCATGGAGGCAAGTCTCATAGTGGTTACTTGGTACTTCACCCATCCAAGAGATCAGTGATTCTCCTTTTCATAGGCCAGAAAACAGAAAGATGAGCTAACTTTCTAAAAGCTAAACAGCAAGCGTGTGGCAGAACTGGGGCTGGAACTAATGAGCCCAGTGGACTGGGCCCAGGAAGAAGTTTCCCTTCTTTCGAGTGGAAAAGCAGAATACAAGAGATGCACCAAAAGCAGAGTGTAAACGTATGAGGGTGGGAATAGGTAGAATTTCTTTTCTAGGGAATCCTCATCGCCGATTTTTATCTTCATCTTTCCTTCCTACAAATTAAGAATTAGTAAGCATGCTGACTATTCCCCACACTAGACTTCTGGAAAGAAAAATAAATTTCTGATTCAGGAAAGGAAATGCTCATGCCCAACAGAGAAAGCAGAGACCTGCCTTTATGTTAAGGCTATTGATTTAGGCCAGAAATTCTGAATGCAAAGTAATGAAATAAAGGAGTTCTGAAAATGGTAAGTGATGTAAAATAAAGGGTATACTTAATAATGTCCATGACTTGAAAAGAGGACACTTTGGCAGCAAAATCAGTGCAAAGAAATGAACAGTCAACAGTACTGGATGGAAACGGACGAAATGAGTCCCGCTGACTGAAACACGAGAGAGGATGCTGATGGCGCCCAGTGAACAATACAGGTAAATTGTTCTCCTCAAATGTACGCATGGTGTAGAGTCTGAAGTGTGATTTCTATGGCAATACTTGGGGAAAATTATAGCAGGCTAATGTAGGTACAGTTCTTCCTTTTGTTATTATGCCACCTCCCTTTTTCCCTAACCCTTTTAAAATAATGTTCCTGCCTGCCCACTTTTACTCACTTCCAGTATTTAATAATTTCACCCCACCCCTTCCTAATTTTTTCCCTCTATGCTTTGCCATGAGCCATCAGTGAAATTGAGATACCAGCCTATGATGAAATTATTTGCAAGATGTTGACCATGAAACGGGACAAGAATCTACAATAGCTATTCATGGTCAGGAATGAGGGCAGCGTACCTCCTTGTGGTTTTACCTGACGCACGAGGGGTTCTTCCAACTCCCGTCCTCCCTGCAGTTCTTCTCCAAGCCCCCTTCCCACTTCCCAGTCACCGTGACTGCAGAAACTGCTGCACCCAAGAAGGGCATTGGCAGAAAATGGTTGGGCAAAGAATGGAGTTAGAAGAGAAAGAAAGTAAGAATGAAACCTGTGGCTTTTCATTAGATTTCTTTTTTTTTTTTTTTTTTTTTTTGAGACGGAGTCTTGCTCTGTCACCCAGGCTGGAGTGCAGTGGCCAGATCTCAGCTCACTGCAAGCTCCACCTCCCGGGTTCACGCCATTCTCCTGCCTCTGCCTCCCGAGTAGCTGGGACTACAGGCGCCCGCCATCTCGCCCGGCTAGTTTTTTATATTTTTTTAGTAGAGACGGTGTTTCACCGTGTTAGCCAGGATGGTCTCGATTTCCTGACCTTGTGATCCGCCCGTCTCGGCCTCCCAAAGTGCTGGGATTACAGGCTTGAGCCACTGCACCCGGCCTTCATTAGGTTTCTTTTACTTTTTTTTTAAAGTGGTTTTTGTTGGTTTGTTTGTTTTCAAACAAAGTCCAATATTAATCCCCCTAAAAATAACTTATCTAAAACTTGTTTTGGTTAATGAGGCCAGGGGTTTAGAGCCACACAGGCTCAGCCTTCACCTAGCACACTCCCCACAAAGCAGCCTGCAGGGCACCTCGGGGGAGCACCAAGAGCACCTTCAGGGAGCTCCAGGGCACTGAGGAAGGCAGTTTGGACATCACTGAACAGAAATCCCTAGTCAAAACACCCATGTGGATAACAGCCGTAGATACAGGTGGGCTCACATAGAGTGAAGACACAGATTAGGCTATTGACCAATAAAGGTCTAAAATCCTCCTCCTAGACTTTTGTAGTAAAACTCTCAAACTCACTTCCCACGTTACATGAGTTCCCTGGGGCTGCTGTAACAAACCGCCACGAGCTTGCTGGCTTAAAACAACAGAAATTCATTCCTCATACTTCCAGAGGCCAAAAGTCCAAAATCAAAGGTGTCAGCAAAGTGAGTTCCTTCTGGAGAGCCTAAGAGAGGATCCATTCCACACCTCTCTCCTAGTGTTTGCTGGTGGCCAACAATCTTTGGCATTCCTTGGCCTATAAACATATTACTCCAGTCTCTGCCTCCACCTTCGCATGGCCTTCTCTATGCTTGTATCTCCTCCATTTCTGTCTCTCACGACACTTATCATTGAAATCAGGTTCCACCCTAATCTAAGATCTCATCTCAAGATCCTTACCTTAATTACATCTGTAAAGACCTTTATTCCAGGAGGTGACTTCAGCAACATGGCGAAATAGGAAGTGCAAGACCCTCTTTGTCCCTAGAGAGACACCAATTCAACAAAAATATATAGACTTCCCTCTGGGAGAAATACAGAAACCAGTTAAGAGGCTCCTGCACTTCAGGCTGCTGCAAAACCAGATGATCAAAAAGCTGGCAGAGAAATTCATGGCATCCATTCACCATAGTCCCTCCCCCAGGTCAGCACGGTGTAAGCAAGAGGAAACTTCCAGCTCCTCACTTCACCCTGGGAAGAGGAAGAGTAGACTGGACCATAGTCCAATGTCCAGGCTTTTCAAGGGGACTGCCCAAGAGATGGTTTAGGATAGGAAAGAGCGCCAGGTGGAGGGATGCTGAGAATAAAGGAAATGGTTTAGCTCAGCATGTACTTAATTGCCATAGTCCATGCCCTCTAGCTCAGCACAAAATAAACAGGAGAAAACCCCCACTCCTGGCTTCTCCCCAGGGAGAGAAAGAGTTGGAGCATGCATTCAAAGTTCTAGCTTTTCAGGGAGAATTGTTTTTTTTTAAGATGAAAGTCTGTTGCCCAGCCTGGAGTGCAGGGGTGCAATCTCAACTCACTGCAACCTCCACCTCTCGGGTTCAAGTGATTCTCCTGCCTCAGCCTCCTGAGTAGTTGGGATCACAGGCACCTGCCACCACACCTGGATAATTTTTTAATAGAGTCAAGGTTTTGTCACATTGGCCAGGCTGGTCTAGAACTCCTGACCTCAGGTGATCCACCCACCTCAGCCTCCCGGAGTGCTGGGATTACAGATATATGAGCCACCGTGCTTGGCCCAGGGAGAATTCTTAAAGCAACAAAAGCAAAGCAACTTGTCACATACAATAGAACCCCTAAAAGGCTATCAGTGGACTTCACAGCATAAACCTTGCATGCAAGAAGCAAGTGAGATAATACGTTCAAAGTGCTGAAAGAATAAAAACCTGTCAACCAAGGATACTTTCCAAGAATAACGACTCTCCCAAATAACCAAAAGCAGGGGGAGTTCCTCGCTACTAGACTGACTTTACAAGAATTACTAAAGGGAGTCCTTCAAGATGAAATGAAAGGATGCTAGATAGGAAAATGAAAGCATATAAAAGTATAAAGTTCACTACCAAAGGTAAACATATAGACAAATACAGAATACTATAATACTGTAACAGTAGTGTGTAAATCACTTTTAATTCTGGTATACAGATTAAAAGACAAAAGTATACAACCATCTGATCTTTGACAAACCTGACAAAAACAAGCAATGGGGAAAGGATTCCCTATTTAACAAAATGGTGTTGGGAAAACTGGCTAGCCAGATGCAGAAAATTGAAACTGGACCCCTTCCTTACATCTTATACAAAAATTATCTCAAGATGGCTTAAAGACTTAAAGACCTAAAACCATAAAAACCCTAGAAGAAAATCTAGGCATTACCATTCAGGACACAGGCATGGGCAAAGACTTCATGACTAAAAGACCAAAGCAATGGCAACAAAAGCCAAAATTGGCAAATGGCAAACTAAAGAGCTTCTGCACAGCAAAAGAAACTATCATCAGAGTGAACAGGCAACCTACAGAATGAAGAAAATTTTTGCAATCTATCCATCTGACAAAGGGCTAATATCCAGAATCTACAAGGAACTTAAACAAATTTACAGGCAAAAAATAAACAACCCCATTAAAAAGTGGGCAAAGGATATAAACAGACACTTCTCAAAAGAAGACATTTATGCAGCCAACAAACAAACGAAAAAAAGCTCAGCAGCACTGGTCACTAGAGAAATGCAAATCAAAACCATGATGAGATACCATCTCACGCTAGTTAGAATGGCAATCATTAAAAAGTGAGGAAACAACAGATGCTGGAGACGATGTGGAAAAATAGGAACGCTTTTACCCTGTTGGTGGGGGGTGTAAATTAGTTCAACCATTTTGGAAGACAGTGTGGCGATTCCTCAAGGATCTAGAACCAGAAATATCATTTGACCCAGCAATCCCATTACTGGGTATATACCCAAAGGATTATAAATCATTCTACTATAAAGACACATGCACACGTATGTTTATTGCAGCACTGTTCACAATAGCAAAGACTTGGAACCAACCCAAATGCCCATCACGGATAGACTGGATACAGAAAATGTGGCACATATACACCATGGAATACTATGCAGCCATAAAAAAAGGGATGCATTCATGTCCTTTGCAGGGACATGGATGAAGCTGGAAATCATCATTCTCAGCAAACTAACACAGGAACAGAAAACCAAACACTGCATGTTCTCACTCATAAGTGGGAGTTGAATAATGAGAACACATGGACACAGGGAGGGGAACATCACACACTGGGGCCTATTGGGGGGTGGGGGGTTAGGGGAGGGATAAAATTAGGAGAAATACCTAATGTAGATGATGGATTGATAGGTGCAGCAAACCACCATGGCACGTGTATACTTATGAAACGAACCTGCAGGTTCTGCACATGTATCCCAGAACTTAAAGTATAATTTTAAAAAAGACACAAGTATAAAAAATAATTACGTAAAATATGTTAATGGATACACAATATAAAAACATGTAATTTGTGACATCAAGAACAAAATGTGTGGAAAAGCATATAGATTTTGTATGTGACTGAAGTTGTTGTCAGCTTAGAACAGATTATTGTAACTATAAAATGTTTTATGTAATCCCCATGTTAACCAAAAAAAAAATCTATAACTAAAGAAAAGATCTATAGACGATACACAACAGAAAATGAAAACTGCTAGAAGAAAAATGAGGAAAACACAAAGGAAGACAGTGAGAGGGAGAAAAGAGCTACAAGGTAGATAAAAAACAGTTAGCAAAATGGCAATAGTAAGTCCTTGCCTATCAGTAATTACTTTTCATGTAAGTGAATTAAATCCCTCAAACAAAAGACATACAGTAGCTAAATGGATTTTAAAAACAAGCTTCAGCTATATGCTATCTACAAGGGACTCATTTTGGATTTAAAAACATACATAGGCTGAAAATGAAAGGGTAAAGAGAGGTAGTCTATGTAAACAGCAACCAAAAGACAGCAGGGATGACCATATTTACATCACACAAAAGAGACTTTAAGACAAAAACTGCCACAAGAGACCAGAAACAACATTATTTAATAATAAAAGAGTGAATTTACCAGGAAGATACAACAAGTATAAACATGCAAGTAACCAACATCATTGACCCAAAAGATATAAAATATGCACAGAATTGAAAAGAGAAATAGGAAGCAACAAAACAATAATAGGAGATTTCAATATCCCACTTTTGTTGTTTGGGTGTTTTTGTTTTTGTTTTTGTTTTGAGATAAGTCTCGCTCTGTTGCCCAGGTAGGAGTGCCGTGGCACTGTTTTGGCTCGCTGCAAACTCTGCTGCCCGGGTTCAAGCGATTCTCTGGCCTCAGCCTCCCACGTAGCTGGGATTACAGGCATGTGCCACAACACCCAGCTAATGTTAATTTTTTTTTTTTTTTTAGTAGAGACAGGGTTTCACCATGTTGCCAGGCTGGTCTCAAACTCCTAACCTCAAGTGATCCGCCCACCTCGGTCTCCCAAAATGCTGGGATTACAGGTGTTAGCCACTGTGCCAGCTCAATATCCCACTTTCAATAAAGTATAGAGTACCTCAGGCTAATAAAAAGGCTAATAAAAGGCTAATAAAAAAAGGCTAATAAAAAAAAACATAGGACTTGAAGAACACTATAGACCAAGTGACCCAACAGACATTTATAAAACATTCCACCCAAAAGCAGCAGAATACACATTCGTTTCAAGTACACATAGAACATTCTCCAGGATACATCACATGTTAAGGCACAAAACAAGACTTAACAAATTTAAGAAGTTTAAAATCATACCACATTTTTTTCAGCCACAATGGAATGAAACTGGAAATCAATAGCAGAAGAAAACCTGGAAAATTCACAAATATGTGAAAACGAAACAATTCACTCTTAATCACTGAGTCAAAGAAAAAAATCACTGGGGAATTTAGAAAATACCTTGAGACAAACAAAAATGAAAATACAACATACCAAAACTTATGAGATGTAGCAAAAACAATACTAGGAGAGAAGTTTATAGCAGTAAACACCTATGTTAAAAAAGAACAAAGATCTCAAATAAACAACCCAACTTTACAACTGAAGAAACTAGAAAAAGAAAAAAAAAAAAACTAAGCCAAAGTTAGCAGACGGAAGGAAATTATAATAAAGATTATAATACAAGGAAATGAAATAGAAAATATAAAACCAATAGAAAAAAAAAAAAACCCAACCAAACCAAGACTTGATTTTTTAAAAGAAAAACAAAATTAACGATTTGTTTTTCGTTTGTTTTTTAAAGAGATGAAGGGGGTGGGTCTTGCTATGTTGCCTAGGCTGGTCTTGAACTTCTGAGCTCAAGTGATCCTTCTACTTCAGTATCCCAAGTAGCTGGAATTACAGGCACACACCACTGTACGTGGCAAAAAATTGACAGACTCGTAGGCAGACTAACTAAGGAAAAAGGAGAAAAGGTCCAAATCCATAAAATCAGAGATAAAAGAGGGGGCATTACAGCCTGATGCCACAGAATAAAAAGTATTAATAAAAGACCACTGCGAACAATTATATACCAACAAATTAGATAACCTAGAAGAAATGGATAAATTCCTAGACATATACAAACTACCAAGACTGAATCATGATGAAATAGAAAATCTGAACAGATCTTTTACTGGAAATGGGAATGAATCAGTTACCAAAACTCTCCCAAAAAGAAAAGTCTAAGACAAGGTGGTTTCACTGGAGAACTCTACCAAATATTTAAAGAATTAATGCCAATCCTTCTCAAACTCTCCTTAACAAATGAAGAGAAGGGAACACTTTCAAACTTGTTTTTTGAGGCTAGCATTATACTGATAACAAAGTCAAAGACACTACAAGAAAAGAAAACTACATACAGGCCAATATCCCTGATAAATACAGATGCACAAATTTTCAACAAAATACAAGAAAACTGAATCAAAAGTACATTAAAAAGATAATATATTATGGCCAAGTGGGATTTATCCCAGAGATGCAAAGATGGTTCAATATACAAAAGTCAATCAATGTGCTACACCACATTAAAAGAATGAAAGATAAAAATAATATGATCATCTCAAAATATGGGTAAAAAAAAGCATTTGACTGAATTCACACCCTTTCATTATAAAAACATGCAAGAAACCAGGAAAAAAAAGGAAATTGCCTCAACATAATAAAGTCCATATATGAAAAGTCAACATCCTGTGTACATGGATTATAAGACTTAATATTTTTAAAATATCCGTACTACCTGAAGTCATAGATTTAATGAAATCCTTATCAAATTCCCAATGGCATTTTTTGAAGAAGAGAAAAAAACAGTCCTAAACTTCATATGGAACCACAAAGGACCCTGAAGAGCCAAAATAATCTGAAGGAAAAAGAACAAAGCTAGAATTTTCACACTTTCTGGTCTCAAAACATCTTACAAAGCTACTGTAATCTAAACAGTATGATACTGACATAAAGACAGACATATAGACCAGTGGAGCAGAATAGAGAGATCAGAAGTAAACCCACATACAGACAGATAAATGATCTTCAACAAGGGTGCCAAGACAACACAATGGGGAAAGGATTATCTCAAAAACTGGTGCTAGGAAAACTAGATACCCACATGCAAAAGAATGGCATTGGATCCTTGTCTTACACATACACAAACCTCAACTCAAAATGGATTAAAGGACTTAAATGTAGACCTGAAACTACAAACCTCCTAGAAGAAAACAAAGGGGGAATGTTTCAAAATATTGGTCTTGGCAATGATTTCTTGGATATGCCAACAAAAGCAAAAATAGACAAGTGAGATTACATCAAACTAAAAACCTTCTGAATAGCAAAGGAAACAATCAACAGAGTGAAAAGGTAACCTGTGCAATGGGAGAAAATACTTGCAAACCATCTATCTGAAAAGAGATTGATATCTAAAATATACAAGGAATTCCTACAACTCAATAGCAAAAGTAAATAAACCAATTTTAAAAATACATAAAGGAAAGGACTTAAATAGACCTTTCTGTAAGAAAAACATACAAATGACAAGCAGGTATATGAAAAGATGCTCAACATCACAAATTGTCAGAGAAATGCAAATCAAAACCACAATGAAATATCACCCCATGCCTGTTAGGATGGCCGTGATTATAGAAACAAAAGAAGAAAGGAAAGGAAAGGGAAAGGGAAGGAAAAGGGAAGGGAAGGGAAGGGAAAGAAAAAGGGAAGAGAAGGGAAGAGGGAAAGGAAGGGAAGGAGGAAGGGAAGGGAAAAAAGAAGGGAAGGGAAGAAGGAAGGGAAGAGAGAAAGGAAGGGAAACAAAGAAGGAAGGGAAGAAGGAAAGGAAGGGACAGGGAAAAGGAAGTGAAAAAGGAGGGGAAGGGGAGATGGAAGGGAAGGGAAGGGAAAAAGGAAGGGAAGGAAAGGGAAAGGAAGAAGGGAGGGAAGAAGGAAGGGAAGAAGAAAGGGAAGGGAAATGAAGAAGGAATGGAAGGGAAGAAGGAATGGAAGGGAAGAAGGAAGGGAAGGGAAAGGAAGAAGGAAAGGAAGAGGAAGGGAAGAAGAAAGGGAAGGGAAAGGAAGAAAGAATGGAAGGGAAGAAGGAAGGGAAGGGAAGAAGGAAGGGAAGGGAAGAAGGAAGGAAAGGGAAGAAGGAAGGGAAGAAGGAAAGGAAGGGAAGAAGGAAGGGAAGAAGGAAAGGAAGGGAAAAAGGAAGGAAGAAAAAAGAACAGCAGAAAATAAATGTTGATTAGGATGTGGAGAAACTGACACCCTTGTTCACTGTTGATGAGAAGATAAAATGCTGCTGCTATGCAAAACAGAATGGAGGTTCCTCAGAACATTGAAAATAGAACTACCATATGATCTAGCAACCCCACCACTGGGTATTTATTCAATAGAATTGAAAATAGAATCTCAAATAAATATTTGCATTCCCATGTTCACCACATCACTGTTCACAATAGCAAAACAGTGGGAACAACCTGAATGTCCACTGATGGATGAGTGGATAAAGAAAATGTGGTCTATACAGACAATGGAATATTATTCAGCCTTTAAGAAAAAAAGGTGGCGGGGGGCGGGGGCAGGTGTGGTGGCTCACGCTTGTAATCCCAGCACTTTGGGAGGCCAAGACAGGTGGATCACTAGATCAGGAGTTCGAGACCAGCCTGGCCAACACAGTGAAACCCCATCTCTACTAAAAATACAAAAATTAGCTTGGCGTGGTGGCGGGCACCTATAATTCCAGCTACTGGGAGCCTGAAGCAGGAGAATCACTTGAACCCAGGAGGTGGCGGTTGTAGTGAGCCAAGATCGCACCACTGCGCTCCAACCTGGGCGACAGAGCTAACCTCCATCACAAAAAAAAAAAAAAAGGAAATCCTGTCACTACAATATGAATGAATCTTGAGGATACTATACTAAGTGAAATAAGCTAGTCCCAGAATACAAATACTGTATGATTCTGTTTAGATGAGGTAGCTAAAGCAGTCAAAATCAAAGCAGGATAAGGTAGAATGGTGGCCACCACAGAGCAGGGGAGGAGAGGGAGAGGGGCCGTTCGATGGGAGGAGGAGAGGGAGAGGGGCCGTTCGGTGGGAGGAGGGGAGGGAGAGGGGCCGTTCGGTGGGAGGAGGGGAGGGAGAGGGGCCGTTCAGTGGGAGGAGGGGAGGGAGAGGAGCCGTTCGGTGGGAGGAGGGGAGGGAGAGGGGCCGTTCGGTGGGGGAGCATTTTGGTTGTGGAAGATGAAACATTTCTAGAGATCTAGCGTACAACAGTGTCCACAGATGACATTCTGAGACTCTAGGTGGACACATCTTTTTTGGTAGGTCCCTATTCAACCCGCGCCACATGTATACACAGCTGTGGTCACCTGTACCACATATACAAAGTAGTTGTCCACTAGGACCAAGCACCCCAGTTTGCTCAGAACTGCACCAGTTTTCGCACTGCAAGTCCTGCGTCCCATGCAAACCAGGATGTTTGGTCACCTTAGTGTTGGCTCAGAAAGATTTAGAATTATTATACAGTGTTAACAAAAGAGAAATCAAATATTTAATCAGGGATAACGGGAGGATTGGAGGAGATACCTACACAGAGGGCTCAGACGGGTTCAAATGTCAGGTCTAATCCTCCTGGGCTCCGATTCCTGTGTGCTGCCTTGTATGTCTGTGCTTAAACGGTTACAGCAATCCTAACAGTGCACTCCGGAAACATGGCTTCTTAGGGCCATGCTGCTAACTTCCCTCACATTGGTCTAAAATCCCAATATTTAAAAAAAAAAACTTTATTATTATTATTATTTTGAGATGGAGTCTTGCTCTGTCGCCCAGGCTGGAGTCCAGTGGCGTGATCTCGGCTCATTGCAATCTCTGCCTCCTGGGTTCAAGCAATTCTCCTGCCTCAGCCTCCTCAGTAGCTGGGACTACAGGCGCATGCCACTGTGCCCGGGTAATTTTTTTATATTTTTAGTAGAGATAGGGTTTCACTGTGTTAGCCAGGATGGTCTCGATCTCCTGATCTTGTGATCCTCCCACCCCGGCTTCCCAAAGTGCTGAGATGACAGGTGTGAGCCATCGCGCCAGGCCTATTATTATTTTTTAGAGGCGGGGTCCTGCTCTGTCACCCAGCCTGGAGTGCAGTGGTGCAATCATGGCTCACTGCAGCCTCAACGTTCTGGGTTCAAGTGATCCTTCCACCTCCATCTCCCAAAGTGCTGGGATGACAGGCATGAGGCACTGTGCCCGGCTCCTGAAATTCCTGTCTTTATCGCCACTCTTTAAAGATCTTCCTAGTGGTTAGGACAAGCTTCTAAATCTGTGTCGAGCAATAAAAAGCCTGGATATAAGAAGGGTCCTAGAATACCCAGACAACCGGCATCAGGCTCCAAGTCTCCTGAATTCATTCTTTAAAGCTCCCTAAAAATATCCCCTACAACTCAGAAATATGTCACCCCAAAACATTTAAGGAGACACATTATATATTCTCACCCGTAAGCCTCGATTTAAGAATTCCTCAGAATGTTCCAAGTCCTTGGAGTTTGTAACTCACTTGGAATTCTTGCTTCTTTATCATTTTTCTCCGTGTGTGTGTGTGTGTGTGTGTGTGTGTGTGTGTGTGTGTTTGTGTGCGCACGCATTACTTAGCTGTCACCAGTGGTATCGGTTCTTGGTTGCTTGTGGCTTAATACATGGCTGAGCACAGCTATCACATATGCCTGCATTTGCAGGTAACTCCAGTTGAGCTTTTCTGCACACACCAAAATAAGAAATGCGATTTCAGAAAAGAGTAAATTTATCTCTGAGACTGGTGCACTGAGAAAGGCCACTCACAGGATTGTGCCTCAACTAAATCCATAGATTTAGTACTCTGCTCTACAGTATACTTTGCAGTGCTGGGCTTGTAATGTCAAAGAAGCAATTAAGATGCCCAGTAATAAAGAAAAAACACATCCTTTCAGAGTAATAGTCTTTTGTTATTCTGAATGTATACACTACCAGCTGTACACATTCTTGTGTGTTGACACCACAGCTGACTTTCTTAGTAGAGAAGATGGCCACAGTGAGGTAAAAGTAGTGAGCAAGGAATTTCACACGTGAAGAATATTTGTATCATAGCTTAGATGTGGCAGGCAGTGAGAAGGTTTGTGCCGAATGAAATGCGTATATAGCAGGAGCTGGGCATTTAGGGAAGACCCTGCAAATCCAAATTAAACCTAGCTTTCTCGACTACCTAGTATTAGTATATGCACTGTGGACAGCCATAAAGAAGGAGAAGACCAGGTCCACAGGGAGCCTGCCCTTCAGTCACATGTTAATAAAAGTGTCTGCATTTAGTGAGGTTTACTATATGCCATTAATTTTCAGTTACTAAACACAACATTCTCTCACTGTACAAAAAAGGGAACTGAGAAAGTCATAGGCTCAGGGGCACACAACTAGAAAATGGTAAAACAGGCCGGACGTGGTGGCTCACGCCTGTAATCCCAGCACTTTGGGAGGCTGAGATGGGTGGATCACAACGTCAGGAGTTCAAGACCAGCCTGGCCAAGATGGTGAAACCCCATCTCTACTAAAAATACAAAAATTAGCCAGGTGTGGTGGCAGGTACCTGTAATCCCAGCTAATCGGGAGGCTGAAGCAGGGAACTGCTTGAACCCGGGAGGCAGAGATTGCAGTGAGCCAAGACTATGCCACTGCACTCCAGCCTGGGCGACAGAATGAGACTCCATCTCCAAAAAAAGAAAAGAAAAAGAAAAGAGAATGGTAAAATATGAATTCAAATCCTGGACTGACTCCAAATCGTATTCTTTTTCCACCAGGGTCTGTTGCTGGGAGTGGAATGGCAGAACTGTGTGGTAATAGAAGTAAGAATAAATTGCTTTCCAAAGTTGTTGTGCCAACTTACAGTCCTGCTAGCTGTGTGTGAGAATTTCCACTGACCAACAACCCTCGTCAGCACTTAATATTATCAGACTCATATTTTCACCAATCTGGTTGGTATCAAATGGTGTATCATTATGGCTTTAATTTGGGGTTCCTAAATTCTGATGCTTAGGTACCTTTTCATACGTTTATTAACTATTCCTATTTTCTCTAAAATCCCTCTTCAAGTCCTTTGCCCATTTTCTTTTGAGTATCTTTTTCTTATTTATTTTAATAGTTCTTTATATACTGTAAATACAAATCTTTTTCCAGTTATACATATTGCAAATAACTTCTCTAAGTTTGTGAATCTCTTTTACTTTATGGTGTCTTTTAATAAACTGATATTCTTTGTTTAATACAGTCAAATTTAGCAATCCTTAATTCATGGTTTATGCTTTTTGCTTATGCTTTACAAAGTCATTCTTGGGCTGGGCAGGGTGGCTCATGTCTGTAATCCTAGCACTTTGGGAGACTAAGGCAGGCTGATGGCTTGAGCTCAGGAGTTCGAAACCAGCTTGAGCAACATGGCAAAACCTCATCTCTGTATAAAATACAAAAGAAACCAGCCAGGTGTGGTGGTGTGTGCCTGCAGCCCCAGCTAGTCTCAGTCCTAGCTGAGGTGGGAGGACCACTTGGGGGGACCACTTGAGCCTGGGAGGTCAAGGCTGCAGTGAGCGCTGATCACGCCACTACACTCCAACCTGGGTGACAGAGTGAGACCCTGTCTCAAAAAAAAAAAAAAAGTCATTCTCTAAACCAGTCATGAAAATATCTTCCTATATTCTTCCCTAAACTGTTTAGAATTTGCTTTTCACATTGACATATTTGGTCTACTTCTAATTAATTTTGTGTGTATAGGATATGTGAGGACCTTCGTTACAACCTCTTGAAAACATGATTTTTAAGTTGTCTCAGCACTATTTATTGACTAATCCTTCCTTCTCCCACTTGTCCACAATGTTTATTTGCACAACCAAGTTTCCTTACATAGAGGTCTGTTTCTAGCTCTCTATTCTGTTCCATCGGTCTATTTCTTTCTCCTGGTGTTAATACCGTCATGTCATAACTATGCATTGCTTCATAATAAGTCTCTCCGTATTTCTCAACTTTTTTTTTTTTTTTTTTTTTTGAGATGGAGTCTCACTCTGTTGCCCAGGCTGGAGTGCAGTGGCACGATCTCGGCTCACTGCAAGCTCCGCCTCTCGGGTTTACGCCATTCTCCTGCCTCAGCCTCCCGAGTAGCTGGGACTACAAGGGCACGCCACCATGCCCAGCTAATATTTTGTATTTTTAGTAGAGATGTGGTTTCACCATGTTAGCCAGGATGGTCTCGATCTCCTGACCTCGTGATCCGCCTGCCTTGGTCTCCCAAAGTGCTAGGATTACAGGTGTGAGCCACCGCGCCCGGCCTGGGGCTCTTTTTTTTTTTTTTTTTTAAGAACAATAATCTAGAACCAGTTGGCATGACACCGAGACCAAAAGTTTCCATTTTCTTTGAATAACACTTAAATGGGGTTAACAGTGAAGAGATCACAATAAACTCCAGTTCTTTGTTTGCCGGAACAGAAAACAAAGATGCAGTCAAGTGGGGCAAGAAGCATAAGTTTAACCACAAATCCAACTATTAGAGATACCATAAAGACAGTCATCAGCACTAGCAAACGTTCACTCTGAACGCAGTAGAGTTTTACGTGCAGTGTCACATTTAGGATGTTGCTGAAGATAGAAGAAAGGAAAAAAATGGAAGAGACTGAACATCTTTTTAAAAATGTCATTTACCTTAAAAATGTCTTTTTAAAAAGAGCTTTGAATTCTTTGGTGATAGACCTGGAAATATACGTGCTAAGCCCTGCTGTTTTATAACACAAGTCTGTAACGGAACACACTGTGAAGACAGAAACAATACACTATTGTGTCTAGCAAAGTTTTGGTCAAAATCTCAGTTTTGCATGTGTTTGTATTTAGAGACGGAAGTCTGCCTAACAATTCTTTAATCAGTGGCATAATAACTTAGAAGCTGCCATCTGTGGCTTGAATCATCTACATACTGGAAAAAAACTGCTGAAGATCCTGAGGGAAAAGGCTCAGTGTGAGAAAGCTAAGCAGACACACACAGACGGGGACCACAAGATGACAAAAGAACCAGTCAGCTCCTCCAGTCAGCCAAACAGTTATTTCGCATTTTGATGTCTGTTAACTAACTGTGCTTCTCTTCGTGTCAAAATACATTTTTTGGAATCAGCCACACTGTGAAACGACGGATGCTAGACTCTAGGAGGAGAATCCTCCACAGTGCTTACCTTTTTTGGGAAAATGGGTCTTGCAAGTCCCATGTCTCCCAAGGGGTCTAGGAAGCCTAATAGTCTATAATCTCCTAGACCAATTAACCTGAGTCCTGAGGGCAGGATGCAAATGAAATCAACAGCAGGCACTGCCTTACATCTTTCTCTCCCTAGTGCCCTCCTAGCACATACTAAGTATTCCATCTGTGTTTGTGAAATGTATCTGTGTGTCTCTTTGAAAAGTTCAAGATGGATGCCTGCAAACTGCCCACTGGAGCATGTCAATGCATCAGCCGTGCTAACGTTATGACTGCTGGGTGAGGAGGGAGGCACTGAAGAGCCAAGAACCCAAACCTGGAGCTCCACACAGCACCCACGAAGGAGGCGTGGCTTCAGATGCAAGCCCTCTGCCTTCCCTTCAGAGTGGAACAAGCAACCAAGAGTGAACCCCTGTGAAAAGAAACACAAGAGTTCAGAGAAAGCAACAGCTTGGAAGAAGGAGCACGAGCAGAGGGTGAAGCAGAAGGCGCCAGCAACCCACTCTTCACCGCTAATGAGGGACCCACCTCCCAGTGGATGTTTTTCCGACCGTACTGGGGCTACAAAAGCAGTGACCTGTAAGTCTGATGCAGTCGTCTGAAGTTCGCTTGTCATGACACTCCTTGACCACACCCCGCCACGAATCACTGACTTAAGAGGATGCTAGTAATAACAAGAACAATGAATACTTACAGAATCTTTCTTATGTGCCAGGTATGGTTCTAAGTGCTTTCACATACACACATATGAATTAATGGGGATGAAGTTCTCTCCCTAACTAAACCCTAAACACTGGTTGGAATGTCACTGGTGTTGAGGCTGCATGTGAATAGAGCAGCCTGCGCTGTGAAATGAATATCTGTGTTTCATCCTTCTAAAAATTCCGTTCTACTTCCAGAGAAAGACTCGAGAGTCTCTCATTAAGAACTCATTCCTGGATGGACGCAGTGGCTCACACCTGTAATCCCAGCACTTTGGGAGGCTGAGGTGGGAGGATCACTTGAGGTCAGGAGTTTGAGACCAGCCTGGCCAACATGGAGAAACCACGTCCCTCCTAAAAATATAAAAGTTAGCTGCACATGGTGGTGCATGCCTGTAATCCCAGTTACGCAGGAGGCTGAGGCAGGAGAATCGCTTGAACCCCAGAAGGTGGAGGTTGCAGTGAGCCTGAGATCACGCCATTGCACTCCAGCCGGAGCAACAATAGCAAAACTCCACCTCAAAAAAAAATAAAAAAACAAACAAATAAACAAAAAAGAACTCATTCCCTCACTGCAGACTCTACCTGGAAAAGAAATTTAAAAGTGACGCACAGGCAGATGTTCAGAAGACCCTCCCCATGTCTTCCAATGTCTCTTAAAAGTCAGCAAGGAAGAAGTAGCTCTCACCGAGGAAATAAAATTGTATGGAAAGCAAAATTATAGGTAATCAAAATGAGCAGGCCCCAGACTTTTCTTCCATCAGTTGGACAGCTGCTTTGATAGTGGCTATCTCCTATGTTCTGTACAATAATGATTCCTGGTATTTCGGTGTACATATCACATGAGAAAACTAAGGCTCTCCAAAGACAAACACAAAGACATGCCCAATCTGTCTGTCAGCATGGGAATCAGAGGTAATAATGTGCTCCACCTGGTGTGTGCCATGCCCCAGTGCAGATAGGATATTTGAAAAATGTTGCCGGGCGCGGTGGCTCACGCCTGTAATCCCAGCACTTTGGGAGGCCGAGACGGGTGGATCACGAGGTCAGGAGATCGACACCATCCTGGCTAACATGGTGAAACCCCGTCTCTACTAAAAAATACAAAAAACTAGCCGGGCGAGGTGGCGGCGCCTGAGGTCCCAGCTGCTCGGGAGGCTGAGGCAGGAGAATGGCGTGAACCCGGGAGGCGGAACTTGCAGTGAGCTGAGATCCGGCCACTGCACTCCAGCCTGGGAGACAGAGCGAGACTCCGTCTCAAAAAAAAAAAAAAAAAAGAAAAATGTTGACAACATTTATCAGTGACCAAAGGAGCATGAGGTAAAGTGCTGTGGAGAGAAATAACTCTAATGTTGGATCCAGAGGCCATCGGTAGCTCCCAGATTTTGGACTTCTGCATGTGAAAAGCATCAAGAAACACAAGGGTGGAGCCAGGCATGGGGACTCGCATCCACAACCCCAGCACTTTGAGAGGCCAAGGTGGGCAGATCGCTTGAGCCCAGGAGTCTGAGGCCGGCCTGGGCACATGGCAAAACCCTGTCTCTACAAAAATACAAAAACTAGCCAGGCATGGTGGCGCATGCCTGTAGTCCTAGCTATATGGGGGCTGAGGAGGGAGGGTCACTTGAGCCCAGGAGGCAGAGGTTTCAGTAAGCTACGATCATGCCATTGCATTCCAGCCTGGGCAACACAGAAAAAGAAAGAAAAGAGAGAGAGAGAAAGAGAGGGAAAGAAAGAGGGAGGGAGAGAGGGAGGGAGAGAGGGAGGGAGAGAGGGAGGGGAGGGGAGGGGAGGGGAGGGGAGGGGAGGGGAGGGAAGGGAGGAAGGAAAGGAAAGGAAGGAAAAGAAAGGGCGAGCCGGGCATGGTGGCTCACGCCTGTAATCCCAGCACTTTGGGGGACCGAGTTGGGCAGATCACCTGAGGTCGGGAGTTCAAGACCAGCCTGACTAACATGGAGAAATCCTGTCTCTACTAAAAATACAAAATTAGCTGGGCCTGTAATTCCAGCTACTCAGGAGGCTGAGGCAGGAGAACTGTTTGGACCTGGGAGGCGGAGGTTGCGGTGAGCTGAGATTGCACCATTGCACTCCAGCCTGGGCAACAAGAGTAAAAGTCTGTCGAAAAGAAGGGAAAGGAAAGGAAAAGAAAAAGGAGGGAAGGAGGGAAGGAAGGGAGGGAGGGAGGGAGGGAGGGAGGAAGGGAGGGAGGGAGGGAGGAAGGGAGGGAGGGAGGGAGGAGGAAAGAAGGAAGGAAGGGAAAGAGAGAGACAGAGACAGAGAGAGAGGAAGGAAGGAAGGGAAGGAAGGACCGGCAAGAGTTGACATCTGTGACTCTGTGACTGCATCTGTTAGCCAATCAGTCATCAGTAAGCATCTACAGAGAGCTATGTTCAGAGTCCTAGGCTAAACGACAAGAAGACTATTGAGTTAATAATCTAATAACAAAGATACGGTGGCTGAAGTCCAGGAACTTAATGATGTGTGCCTGCAGTCGGGAGCTTGATTCTGTCTGTGTGGGTTGAGCACCCACCCCATCCAGGCCCAGTACAAGGGAATGCCAATACAATTAAGACACAGATGGCAGCATGACATTTACACTTGGCAGAAGGTAACAGATGTGTGAGAAGTACTTCCCTCTTCCTGCCAGTCAAAGGAAGGAAATTCCACCAGGTGGTGTGAAGACTGACCACAAACCGGTACACATGCCTCCAAAGTTGTTAATCCCATAGGCCTCGTTGAAATGCATGTATTAAACATGTTCTGTTTATAAAATGTCAAAGTATTCTTATTGCTTATTCCTTCCAGTTCCCTAGAGAGAGTCCAACAGACTCCCTTCTCTTCTTACAGGTACCTGAATCCCAGAAAAGGTAAATGATCTGCACTTGGGCCAGGAAGTTAGCAGAAAAGCCAGGATAAACGTCCAAGCACCTGCCATGGGTGCTGGCCACACTCCACATCTCAGTACTGCACTGGCCTGAATGACATTAGCTCATCAGTGACAGAAAGGCCCAAGAATGTTGCATACTTACAGATGAACCAGCACTGTTTCCTGATTCTGCAGGCCAAGCTTCTACTGAAGCCCATGGGAAATGAAGGGAGGGGCAGGCAAGTAGCCCACTGAGAGAGTCCAGTTTCTCACCATCAGCTCGACCAGTGTTCTGTTACCTCCTCTCCTCGCCTGGCTCATCAGGCTCTCCTCTGCCCCCATCCCACCAAAAAAGCAGCAGGAGGTACATCCTTTCACCTCTCAGATAAATCAACAGCATCCTCTCCCACTACGCTGTACCTCAGTTGTGACACACTTCAAGATACTCAGTAGAGAAAAGCTCACCTCCCTTTTTTTTTTTTTGAGACAGGACCTCACTCTGTCACCCATGCTGGGGTGTAGCAGTGCAGCCTTGGCTCACTGCAGTCCTTGATCTCCTGGGCCTAAGCAATCCTGCTGCCTCACCCTCCCAAGGAGCTGGGACTACAGGTGCATGCCACCATATCTGGCTAATTTTTCTTTTTTTTTTTTTTTTTTTGTATTTTTTCCAGAGACAGCATTTTGTCATGTGGCCCAGGCTGGTCTTGAACTCCTGAGCTCAAGCAACCCGCCCACCTTGACCTCCCGAAGTGCTGGGATTGCAGGCATGAGCCAGCCTGCATGGCCGAGCTCACCCTGTCCATTTACTATCAACACTCAAGAGGCTTCTCAACATCAGAGGAGGTTGGTCAGCAGGTTCTCAGCAGGTAAAGTTTGCTTTTAGTGACCAGGCACAGCCAAACCCAGTATTCTCTCCCCTGTTCTTCAGTATCAGCATGCTCATTTCCTTGGCCCTTATTCTCTGGAATCATGACAACTGACCTGACAAGGGGATTTATGTTCATTGAACTGGCCCTCACAACCCTGCCTGGTAACACGTGTGCATTTCAGTGATGGAGCCTCAGTCCTCACTGTCCAATGGGAAGGGATGTGGTGGCCGCCCAGGGGGCCAGGGAGATAAGACACTGGATGCCATGATTACTCCTCTGTTCCTCAGTCCATACCACCGAGGCAGGCACTGTCGGGGCTAAGCTCCAAGAAATGCACAAAAATGAAGAGAGAATAATGTACAAAACTGAACAGAAGAATTAAGAGGGAAAAGACCTTGAGAAATCACCCATTCCAAGGCTGCTTCTTTCAGTGATAAGCAGAATGCAGCCAGGACCACCGTGTAACTTCCCACACCCACCCAGCTAGGGGCACAGCGTGAGGTCGAACATCTCCCAACCCATGGAGCAGGCTCAGCGCCTGAGGGGCTGTTGCAGAAACTGGACTGGCACACAGCTGTTGCATGAAGTGAGGGGCACCTGTGATTTTTACGTGGCCTTGCTTTTACTCTTCATGCCAGAGGCCGATCAACACACCACACACTACAAAGGGCTCACGCATGGGAAAAGCGGAGCAGAGATGGGTTAAGCAACCCGGCAGACACACGGTGAGTCAGCAGTCGTCACCTCTGCCTCTGCCTCGCAGACACTTGCTCTCGCCCCCACCCATGAGTCCTGCTTGTTCTGATTTCACACCCCCCCGTGCTGTGCTCCTGTAACTGCCTTGCTGTTGTTATCCTTGGCAAACCCCAGTGTATTGTTACCCCAGGCCCGAGGTCAGATGCTGTGAGAAGGCACTTGGAATGAGATGCCACAGCTCCATGCAGAGCAGGTGGAATTTGGAAAGGGGCCAGTTGCTAATCACAGTAAGACAAACTTTCATTTTAGTCTCTATTTTATGGATCCCATTTGTTTACCTGCTCATTTTTGCAGGTTAGCCAGGAATGAGCTTTGATCCTGCTCCAATACCAACACCACCGTTTGCCCACGGCATTCAGCAAAGGAAGCTTGGTGAGAGAGGCAGGTCAGAAATGAGCTCCTTCTTTGGGTTCCCAGGGCACCCAGAGCCTCCTCCCGCATGCACTCTGGTACCTGAAGTTCACATCTCCCTGGGTCCAAGAGGTCCAGCATGGTTGTCTGTCTCTTCTGCCTCTCAGTGGGATGGACAGCAGCTCCTAGAAGGGGCTCTGCCTTACACCTCTGGATGCTGGGCCTTCATGTACAGTGAACTCCATAAACACCGTAGGTGGTGACAAGGAGGAAGAAATCATAATGAAAGCAAGGCGATGACAAACTCAGTACCGTCTAGAAAAATAGCCACGTCAAGCTCCCTAGGACCCCCAGGCCTAGGCTGCTCTCAACTCACCACTGGAGAATGTGTCAAGATTGAGAAGGCGCTGAGCAACATTTTTTTTTTTTTTTTTGAAGACAGAGTCTCACTCCGTCACCGGGCTGGAGTGCATGGCACGATCTCGGCTCACTGCAACCTCCGCCTTCCCGATTCAAGCAACTCTCCAGCCTCAGCCTCCCAAGTAGCTGGGATTACAGGCACCCACCAACACGCCCAGCTAATTTTTGTATTTTTAGTAAAGATGGGGGTTTCACCATGTTGGCCAACCTGATCTTGATCTCCTGGCCTCAAGTGATTCATCCACGTTGGCCTCCCGAAGTGCTGGGATGACGGGCAGGAGCCACTGCACCCGGCCTGACCAACATTCTTGATCACAAATATCTACCCCCGTCCTCTGCCACCTAAGCAAGGGCCACTGTGATGTTTCTAGACACCAGAGGGCTTCGGTGGGAAGCCTATTTCTCACGTCCAGCCTTCCTCTAAGCTGATGTGGAGCAAGACTTTCACACAATGGGTCCGAAGAGTAACTCGATTAAGGACAAGAATTCAGGGAACATGGAGAAAAGTGCTCCAGTCTCTTCCCACTAATTGAGAGGTGAGCTGAGACTGACATTTCAGATGCCCACCCACGTATTCCCTGGAGGCAGGGGATATAATCTGTCAATCCCACGTAAACAAAAGGAGTCAAACTCTGTAAAATGTTTGAAGAGACTTATTCTGAGCCAAATATGAGTGACCGTGGCCTGTGACACAGCCCCAGGAGGTCCTGAGAAAGCGTGGCCAAGGTGGTCGGGCTATAGCTTGGTTTTATACATTTTAGGGAAACACAAGAGGTCGATCAATACCTGTAAGATGTACGTTGCTTTGGTCCTGAAAAGCAGGACAACTCAGAGGATTGCTGAGGGGGTTCCTGGACACAGGTGGATTCAAAGACTTTCTGATTGGCACTTGGTTGAGTTTATCTAAAGACCTGGAATCAATAGAAGGGAGTGTCTGGGTTGAGATAAGGGGTTGTGGAGACCAAGGTTCTTATTATGCAGATGAAACCTCCAGGTAGCAGGCTTTGGAGAGAACAGGTAGTAAGTGTTTCTTATCAGACTTCAAGAAGTGCCAGACTTAGTTAATTCTCTCCTGGATCAGGAAAAAGACCTGGAAAGGGAAGGGGATTCTCTACAGAATACAGATTTTCCCCACAAGAGACAGCTTTTCAGGGCCATTTCAAAATATGTCAAAGAAATATATTTTGAGGCAAAATACTTTTATTTCTTTCGGGACCTGCTATCTGTCAAGTTGGTATCTCATTGCTACAAAGAGTCTGCTTTGTCAGTCTGAAGTCTCTATTTGAATGTCAGTGCTGGTCAGCTGTGCCTGAATTCCAACGAGAGGAGGCTGTAATGGAGGCATGTCCCACCACCCATTCCCATCATGGCCTGGATTCGCATTTCAGGTTGACTTCAGAATGCCCTTCGCTGAGAGGAGGCGTCCATTCAGTTGGTTGGGGAGCTCAGAATGTTATTGTTGATTTATACCCACCAGGGTCTTACAAAAAGTCAACCAACTCTCCTAAAAGTGGGAAAGGCTGAAAAGCACTGGCCAGGGGCAAGGACACAGAACCTCAGCATTGCAGCCCTCAAGGGCTAACCTTGACCTCAGCTTCCTCATCTGGACAATGGGGCTGTTGGACTGAGGGAAGGCAAAGGTCCCTTCTAAAATCTAACATTCAACATCTGCCTCCAGGTGTCCTGAAACAATGTGCACATCAGCTTCTTGTTTACAGCTAGTACATGTCATGGAACCAGGTTACATAAAGTCAAATCAGGATTTGATGTCAAATCCCAAAATGTTAGCAATATTCCTGGTCTGCAGCAGTGGTGACCTGGGAGCCCAAATGTTGTCATAAATTCACTAGCCATTTGAAGAGAACGATCTTAGACTTTACAGACGAAAAATCTAAGACCTTAAGACGTCAAAGAGCTTGTTTGAAGTCACACAACTGAGAAGGACATATCCAAGTTCCAGTCCTTTCCAGCACAGGCAGGTAGGAAGGAGAGAGTAAGCAGTGGAACACCAAAGGCAGAAACCAATAAAAGGGAAGGAAAACTTCCTTACAGTGACTTTAAGTGACTCATTTAATCTCTTCATGCTTCCTCATTTCTACTTCTCAAGCAAGTATTTCAACCATTTACTAACTCTAAGTACCATGAAGGAATGGGTTATGTGAAACCAAAGAAGAACCATGTCTAACAATTTAGAAATTGCTACTCTGTGGGCAAAGAACATAAGAAGAATACATTAGTGGTACCATCTTGTTAAAGGGAAAAAAAGAATTTCCATGTCCCAGATTTTCTTAAATGGTTTTTTATATGAGATTTTGCATCTATAATATGCTGCTGCCTTCAAGAGTTTGTTTTAACTCTCAGAACAGGAATATCTCAAAAGAAGACAAACTGCTTTTTGTAAGAGAGCCTGGCAGCACTGCCTTCTGGGTCTCCCTTTCCAGCACGAAGCCACTGGGTGAGCTCACGTGTGGGCAGTGGGTTGTAAAGGGCTGTGTAATTGTACCAAGCAAAAAACATGCAAATGGCATGATGTACAAAGTGCTTTTGAGAATGAGCATGTGAAAATAAGGGAGGGCTCTCTAAAAGGAAAACTCACAACCTGACCGTGTTTCTGATTTCAATCTAAATGGGTTTCACACAGCTCCAATCAGGAATCTCAACAGCAATGTTCAGAGACTTCTCCTCCAAAGGACACTGGCTGCAGTGAAGCTGGACATGTAACTGATTTTGGCCAGTGGAGAGATGGATAGAGGGTGTCTTGGCCCATGTTGTGCTGCTATAACACAATACCTTGGACTGGGTAATTTATAAAGAGCAAAAACTTATTTCTTTGCAGTTCTGGAGGCTGGGAAGTCCAAGATCAAGGAGCCAGCATCTGGTGAGGGTCTTCTTGCTGCATCGTAACATAGTGTAGGGCATCACATGAGCAAGAGAGAGCACAAGAAGACGAACCTCATCTTTTTGTCAGAAATGCAAGATAATTCCCAAGATAATGACATTAATCCATTCACAAGGGCGAGTCCTCACACCCTCACCATCTCTTGAAGGTCCCACCTCTTAACACTGTGATTGAGGATGATGTTTCCAACATGGGAACTTTCAGGGACACATTCAAACCATAGCAGAGGGAATGTTTTTAGACTTTTAAAGTAAAAATAGGGTTTGTTTTTGTTAAGAAAATGGACTTGCTATGTCATAAGCCATGCTCCTAAAAGGTATACAGTTCCAAACCTGAAACAGGCATGGCAGAAGCCCACAAAAGGGCAGCTGCCTCCATAGCTCCCAGTGTACGGCACTCCTGAATGCACTGGCAGCAAAGGATGAGGGCCCCATGTGGGGCATCAGAACAGCTCCACAAAAAATTACATGTTACGTCATAGCATGTCACTGAGATCAATAAAACAGGAAAACATATTTCCTCCCCAGTCACTCTCTTCCCCCAGAACTAAGAACGTACCATTCTTTTTTTTTTTTTTTTTTTTTTTTTTTTTTTGAGACGGAGTCTCGCTCTGTCGCCCAGGCTGGAGTGCAGTGGCCGGATCTCAGATTCACGCCATTCTCCTGCCTCAGCCTCCCGAGCAGCTGGGACTACAGGCGCCCACCACCTCGCCCGGCTAGTTTTTTGTATTTTAGTAGAGACGGGGTTTCACCGTGTTAGCCAGGATGGTCTCGATCTCCTGACCTCGTGATCCACCCACCTCGGCCTCCCAAAGTGCTGGGATTACAGGCTTGAGCCACCGCGCCCGGCCAAGAACGTACCATTCTTATATGCACTTTTGGAAATCTCTACAAATGTCTTTCAATAGAAACTGCTCAGACCCAAAAACCTGAGCTCACCATTCCAGCCAGGATGCCTTTCCAAACTAAGTCATCATTCAGAAAGAATGTGTTATTTTTCCTTTAGCACAAAGGAAAGCCCTCCTCCCCAACCTCCTTTGTTAATTTTCATAGAATTGCCTTTACCCTCACCCTGTAAAACATGAGGAAATTCCAATCTTTCGCTCTGGAAAGTTACAACACCTGAGTAGTTCTGGGTACAATGTCCAGCAGAAATTACTGTATGTCTACCATGTGCCTAGCACTGCTAGTTATGCCACCCTATCCAAGGGACATATGCAACCTGATGAAATTCTAGAAATAAAGTTAATCAGAAAGAAAAACGACTGCTAAAGTCAATGCTTTACAGGTCATCTTCTCAGTAAATATTGAATGATGTAGAAAATGCCCACAATGTTAAAGAAAAAAAGCAGGACTTCAGCTGGGTGCGGTGGCTCACACCTGTAATCTCAGCACTTTGGAAGGCTGAGGTGGGCGGATCACGAGGTCAGGAGATCGAGACCATCCTGGCTAACACAGTGAAACCCCGTCTCTACTAAAAATACAAAAATTAGCCGTGCGTGGTGGCGGCGCCTGTAGTCCCAGCTACTGGGGAGGCTGAGGAAGGAGAATAGCGTGAACCCAGGAGGCGGACGGAGCTGGTAGTGAGCGGAGATCGCGCCACTGCACTCCAGTCTGGGCGGCAGAGTGAGACTCTGTCAAAAAAAAAAAAAAAAAAAAAAAGCAGGACTTCAAAGTCTATCGACAGGAAAATTAAAAACAAAACAAAATACCAACAAAAAAATTTTTAATCTGTATATAATTTAAGAATACATAGAAAAACTGAAAAGTCCTGTAACTATTTTCAAAAATTAACTTAGTAGTTCAAAATTGACACATGAATAACCCCCATGTCTAAATGGGTTTAGAGACAAATCCTACCAAATTTTATTAATCCAATCTTATGTAAACTCTTCGGAGAGTAGAAAAAGAGGAAACATACCCCAACTTATTTCCTAAAGCTAGTATCATCCTGAAACCAAACTAGATGAAGGGAGTGCAAGAAAAGTATGTCACATTCACTAGCAAACACAGATATGAAACTTCCAAAGGAAATGTTAGCAAGTCAAATCCAGCAATATCTTTTAAAATAATAATAATGACCAAAGCATCTTTGATGCAAATAATGTAAGAATCATTTAACATTAAAAAAATCTCTTAATGTAACTCCTACATTAACATATTAAGAGGCAGGGTGCAGTGGTTCACACCTGTAATCCCAGCACTTTGGGAGGCCAAGGCGGGCAGATCACCTGAGGCCAGGAGTTTGAGACCAGCCTGACCAATATGGTGAAACCCCATCTCTACTAAAAATACAAAAATTAGCCAGGTGGGCACCTGGAGTCGCAGCTACTTCGGGAGGTTGAGGCAAGAGAATGGCGTGAACCCGAGCCGGAGCTTGCAGTGAGCCGAGATCGCGCCACTGCACTCCAGCCTGGGCGACACAGCAAGACTCTGTCTCAAAAAAAAAAAAAAAATTAAGAAAAAAATTATCACCTCAATGGATGTAGAGAAAACATTTCATAAAATTCAATTCTGATCTATGAAATTTTAAAAATATTAGCAATCTGGGACAAAAATGTCCTGACCTTGATAAAGGGTGCGTACCCACATCACACAGTGAACATCATACTTAATGGCTAAATGCTAGAAGCAGTCCCTTACCGAACTTAGAACTGACAAGGATCCCCACCATCATTACTTCTATCCAACACGGTACGAGAGACCCTAGCTAGAAGAGTATGACAAGAAAATCAATGAGAGGAATTAGGATTGAAAAGAAAGAGACAAAATATTATCTGCAATTATGACAAAAGTCATAACTGAAGATATGATAATCTACATGGAATATTCAAGAGGATCCACAAAGTATTAGACGTAACAAAACAGTTCAGTTTGTTATATATCTCATTAATAGTAAAAACGCATACAGGTCAACAGCAATCAATCAATTAGAAAATTTAAGTTTCAAAAAAATAATCCATTCATAGTAACAAATAATAGCCCTAAAGTACCTAAGAATTCCAACAAAATATGTTAATGCCTTTATGGAGAATATAAACATTTACCAAAAGGCAATAAAGAAAACACAAATGAATGAAGAACTATATAATACGTTCATATATGGGAAGATCAATTTTCTTTCTTTCTTTTTTTTTTTTTTTTTTGAGACAAGGTCTCCTGTTGCCCAGGCTGGAGTACAGAGGTGCAATCTCGGCTCATTGCGGCCTTAAATTCCTGGGTTCAAGTGATTCTCCCACCTCAGCCTCCCTGGTAGCTGGCACTACAGATGTGTACCACTACACCCAGCTGATTCTTTGTATTTTTTAGAAGAGATGGGTTTTTACCACATTGCCAAGACTGGTCTCAAACTCTTGGGCTCAAGTGATCTGCCTGCCTTGGCCTCCCAAAGTGCTGGGATTACAGGCATGAGCCACCAGGCCAAGCCAAGACCAGATATTTTTAAAGATGTAAATTATCCTTACATTAATCTAAAACTCCTAAGCAATTCTGACAGAAAATATACATTAATCCTAATATATATAAACCATATATATATGTATATATATGGTTTATATATACATATATATTTGGCAGAACTTGATAAACTAGTCATACGAGCCAAGAATAAATAAGACAAGGCAGGGGACAATTTATGCTATTAAATATTAAGATTTATAAAGTGAGTGAAATGGTGTGGAATTCAGTCCAGAGATATCTAGATAACACAAACAGGAGAACTTGGTATGCCAGAGGAAGCATCACAAATCAGTGAGGATATGACAGACCATTCAATAAACAGTGCAGAAACAACTGGCTACTTTTATGCCAAAAATGAAAAATGAGATTCATATATTTTACCAGTCACAAAAATAACCTCCAATTAGGTTACAGTCTTAAATACAAAAAGGAATGTGTTAAAATTATTAGAGAAATGGCCGGGCGCGGTGGCTCAAGCCTGTAATCCCAGCACTTTGGGAGGCCGAGACGGGCGGATCACGAGGTCAGGAGATCGAGACCATCCTGGCTAACACGGTGAACCCCGTCTCTACTAAAAATACAAAAACTAGCCGGGCGAGGTGGCGGGCGCCTGTAGTCCCAGCTACTCGGGAGGCTGAGGCAGGAGAATGGCGTAAAACCCGGGAGGCGGAGCTTGCAGTGAGCTGAGATCGGGCCACTGCCTCCAGCCCGGGCGACAGAAATTATTAGAGAAAGATATAAGGAGCTACCTTTATGAATGGGGTAGGCAAGGGTTTTTTTGGTATGATATTAAAATTATAAAGCATTGAAGAAAAACAGATATTACTGCTGGATGAGCAAAAGACAATATAAACACAGATTAGGAGAAGATATTTGAAATTAACATAACTGTGCAGAGAAAAGTTAAAATTAGAAAGTTAGAAGACTTGCCTGCAAGGTTGACTCTTGGCTGGCATCTGAGAACTTAAAATTTCAGGAGGGTTCCCACCATTCCCAGAACTGGTAAGAGTGACCCACTGTGCCTAAGCTATTTGTACAAATAGTGTGGTTTATGCTCAACACCTGCTTTCCTTCTGAGAATCTGGAATGTGGGTACAGGCAAGGCAGAGGCTGGTCCTACATGACCAGCCCCCAACAAAAACCTTGGTCCCTAAGTCTCTAATGAGCTTTCCTGGCAGACAACACTTCACACCTATTGTCATAACGTGATGCTGGGGAAACAAAGTGCGTCCTATGTGACTGGAGAAGACTCTTGGAAGCTTGCACAGGGTTTCCTCTGGACTCCACCCTCTGTGCCTTTTCCCCTGGCTAATTTTGCTTTGTATCTTTTTACTGTAATAAATCTTTGCTGTGAGTAGGACTATAGGCTGAGCCTCTTGAGCATCCTAGTGAGTTACTGAGCCTAGAAGTGGTCTTGGGAACCCCCAACATCGTAACAAAAGATTTACATTCAGATATCCTGAAATTCAATTACAATAATGGACATGAATAAGACAATACAATGAGGAAAAAAATGGGCAAAGAAAATGAATAGGCAATTCTTAAAAGAACAAAATCCCATGGTTAATGAAACTAGGAAAAGATGTTCCATCGCAAAACAACAACACATCGTTTTATCCTCATCGCAGGATGGCAGGATTTTAGAATCTGAAAATATAGAATGGTAGTGAGATTTGTTGTTGAGAAACCACTTTGGAGAACAAACAGGCACTATCTAGTTAAGCTGAAGACTATGTATGTATCCAGTGAGCCAGCACATTACATGAGCAAGACAGGTATGAAGAGTTACTTGCACAAGTTTACTATAGCACTGCTTGTAATCGTGCAACACTGGAAGCCACTTCAGTGTCCATCAAAAGAAGAACAGCTAAGGGAATCATGGGATAGTCATTCATCAGAAAGTAATACCACAGTTCAAATAAACCAAATGGTCAGGCGCGGTGGCTCACGCCTGTAATCCCAGCACTTTGGGAGGCCAAGGCGGGCGGATCATGAGGTCAGGAGATCGAGACCATCCTGGCTAACACGGTGAAACCCCATCTCTACTAAAAATACAAAAAAATTAGCCAGGCGTGGTGGTGGGCCCCTGTAGTCCCAGCTACTCTGGAGGCTGAGGCAGGAGAATGGCATGAACCTGGGAGGCGGAGCTTGCAGTGAGCCAAGATCGCGTCACTGCACTCCAGCCTGGGCGACAGAGTGAGACTCCGTCTCAAAAAAACAAAACAAAACAAAACAATCACCTTGCTCCACCTGTGTTATGGACAGATGCCACATTACCTCCTCTGACACTGCTTCACTTGCCCCCTGTCTTACTCAGCTAAAGCGAAATCACTTTCTTGGTTCTTATTTCCAACCTCTCTCTAAAAAGGTAACCTGCAGGAGTTTCTCCAGAGATATACAATCTCCACGAAGGCTTCTTCAGTACACAAGACAACAGAACATATTCAGTGCATTCACATTTCACTGACTGGTCTCCACTCGGAGATACAGACTGATTGACACTTGATTTCCTCGGTCCATCATTTACTGGCTATTTCCATAGGAGAAGATATGTCAGAGATATTGGCAAATATCTCAGATGGAAAAGAAGAAATAAACTCACAAATCAAGTTCAGTTTAAACTACTGTGGGGGATAATCATGTGTTCGCTTAAAGAGAGATTTTACGAGGAGGTTTAACCATAAAAGCGACAAAGTGTTATCTGAACCTGCTGTGAAGAGCACGTGAGCTCATTACGATTTAGTTCTTGGCAGCAACAACCTTCACCACGGCAGAGCGTGCAAAAGCAAGAGAGTGTCTGTGACCATGAGTAATAATTAGTGGATTTGGTGAGTATTGTTCCCAAGTTCAGGCAACAGCCAGAGTTCAGTCTCTGGCCAAACCTACGTATCTTCATACAGCAACAGCTGTTCTAGGACAGTTATGGAAGCAGAATGCCACTCTGGAGGAATCGGAGAAGTCTAGAAGGGAAGTGTGCCTTCTCACAGGCAGGCGGAGGCATGCCAGGCGCCCTCAGTGATGCCGTGCTGAACGCTGGTTCTCAGACCTCTGATGGCAGCTCCCTGCAAGAAGTCCTTCCACAACCAAGACAGCGTTCCAGCTAATACTGCTGAAGTTCCCAAGTAGGTCACAGTGTCTTTCTCAATGTGCTCTGTTATTTCGGAGTATAAAAATATACTACCGGCATTTGTATCACACAGAGGGGAAAAAAAGCCATGCTTCTTAGCTGTAAGCCTCAGACTCGCCCAGGCTGTTGAGCATAATGAAGCCATTTGGATGTGCATGGCCATGATGGCACTGTTGGTGGTGTGACTAATAGAAGTAGTTTTCCCTCATCTTCTCTTATCACCCAGTGAGACTGAGGACTGGAACCAGGGCTAACATGGGCTCTGGTGAGCTGAGGGCATCTGCTGCAACAGCTCCCTGCAGAGAAGTTCAGAAAGGTACACAGAGTAAAGGAAAAAACGGCCAGGATCGCTGCAGAATGTCACAATAAAATAGTGGTTGAGGCCAAGAGGTTCCCGTCTCTATTCTCTCTTATCCAAACAGATGTCTTAACTGTTCTGGGGCAAGGCCTGCCTTCTAGTTTAAGAGATGGCTGATATTTCTTCAACATGTCTTAATGATTTTCCTATGAAACTCAAAGTCTAGGTTCCAACCTTCAGGACCCTGCAAGTCCACTCTGCATCCCACGGGCCTGCTTCCTCTTACTCCCATAAACAAACTCGCTCCAGTGACAGCCCAGAGCTGCCAAGCTACCATGCCCTGCTTCTCAGGCAGAATGTCGGCCTCTTCTCTTTGTTAGCATGTCCTACCTCAAACATTCACCAACTTTCTATTCCTCCAAGCAACTCAAATTTTAAATTTTTTTGTTTGTTTTTTTTTTTTTTTTTTTTTTGAGACGCAGTTTCGCTCTGCTGCCCAGGCTAGAGTACACTGGCGGGATCTTGGCTCATTGTCACCTCCCCTGCCTAGGTTCAAGCAATTCTCCTGCCTCAGCCTCCTGAGTAGCTGGGACTATAGATGCGCACCACCACGCCCAGCTAATTTTTTTTTTTTTTTTTTTTTAATAGAGACGAGGTTTCACCATGTTGGTCAGGCTGGTCTCGAACTCCTGACCTCAAGTGATCCACCCGTCTCAGCCTCCCAAAGTGCTGGGATTATAGGCATGAGCCACCATGCCTGGCCAAAATTTTAAACATTAAACACACACACACACACACACACACACACACACACACACACAAAACTCCTAAGCAGCCACAGTGGCAGGCACTGTTAAGAACACAGAAAAATAAGTGATTTACACTCTGAACAGTCTGTCCAGATCTTTACTCTCTGGCCCCTCTGCACTTACAATCCGCATCAGTGTCAATGTGGTGACATGTTGCTTTTTAAAGTTTGGGTGTGTGTGTGTATGTGTGTGTACATAAATAACACACTTTATGTGTACGTGTGTGTGTTCTGCCCTTACAAGCAACCTTTTCAGGGCCCATCTATATATATTATAATGTCTCCAAAGAACTCAGCACACAGCTCTGCATACTATGGAATTCCTTTGTCTTTTAACCATAGAAAAGAGCCCAAATTTTTGTCTTAGGATGACTTGAAATTCACGATATTTAACAACTTTGTGGCATGGGCATCAATCAGCATGGATTCCTCAGTGACGATGGGAATGTGGATGTCCTCAATGACGACAGGAGTGCTGGGTGTGTGGGTGTCCGTCTGTCTCCCTACTAGAACATAAACCAGCTGGAGTGCTGAGCAGAGCTCTGGAGACCCACCGTGGGATCAGGTGTCAACCCTTTTACTGCTGATTTGTGGGGAGGTCCCAGAGATCCCAGGGGCAGGGCCTGGGTGGTGGGGAGACTGGGACTCAGCAGCAGCTCTTGACCAACATGTGTGGCAATGTCTCAGTATTTTAACAGGTGCTGAGTGGTGTGGCCATCTGTATGTGTGCCAGCTAAATATTCACCTTGCTGTGGATGCTGTTGAAGATGAGGATGATGAAGACAAAGGCATCGCTCATCCCCAGACAGAGCAATGATTCCGAAGAGCAGAGCCTTGGCTCAGGCGGTGTCTAAGTAACCTGGGTTAACACCTAAAAAGTGGAACTTTTAGGGGTTATTTTCAAGAATGACATTTGAGGAGGCAAAAATTCCAAGGCTGTATTTTTAAGTCCTTTATTCGGCTGTAAATCTTAAGTCCACCCACAGTTGATCCAGAAAACCACACAAAGTTATTCTGCAAACCTTTCTTTTTTTTTTTTTTCTTTTCTTTTTTGAGACAGAGTCTCACTCTGTCACCCAGGCTGGAGTATAATGGCGTGATCTTGGCTCACTGCAACCTCTGTCTTCTGGGTTCAAGCGATTCTCCTGCCCCAGCCTCCTGAGTAGCTGGGATTACAGGCACCCGTAATCATGCCTGGCTAATTTTTTTTTTTTTTTTTTTTGTATTTTTGTAGAGACGGGGTTTCACCATGTTGGCCAGGCTGGTCTTGCACTGCTGACTTCAGGTGATCTGCCCACCTCGGCCTCCCAAAGTGCTGGGATTACAGGCATGAGCCACCACACCCGGCCACTCTGCAAACCTTTCAAAGTCTGCAGTCTGGACTAAGCCAGGTGTATAAATAAAGCCCTACCCTCTGCTAAGAACCATCAACACGTGTTCCAGGAAACTGAAATCTGACCAGGCATCACCCCATTCAGAAAGGGCAACAGGAAGCCTCGACATTCTCAAACTCCCCACCTTGGGACGCAACCCAGGGGTGACAGCCGTTCGCACCACTGAGGGCTTTGATCATCAGTAGACCACCTGGTGGCTATCTCAGGGAGACAAACAAGCAGATGAGGCATCAGGGACAAAGGCCAGATCGCTCAGACCGACACCAGGCAAAGCCACGGACAGCTTGACATCTGCAGACCTTCGGACCTTCCATTCAGATCGCGTCTGCTAAACACTCAACTGCCTCCATCAAGTTCTTTATTCCGAGTCTTTCATCAGCCCGCCACTGAGGCTCACAGGCTCCCTGCACGAAGCTCTACAGCTTTCAGAAGGAAAAGAAACCACAAACCTCAGGACTGTGGTGACTGGAAATTCTTGAGCGTTTAAAACATTTCATCCTCTTTTCACCTTCTGACTTGTGATCTGGATAAACTGACTGCCATCATGAGCAGTCATGATGATCCTCTCTGAACAAGGTGGAAGGGACTTAGAAGAACACAAGGAATCACTCACAGGAATAACAGGAGGACTAAGAAGCATCCAAGTCCAAAGCAACTCTCAGTGTGTGTGTGTGTGTGTGCGCGCGCGCGTGTGCGTGTGCATGCGTGTGTGCGCGCGCGTGTGTGTGCGCGCGTGTGCGTGTGTGTGTGTGCGCGCGTGTGCGTGTGTTCCTTCTCACAAACATTTTCAGATAGTTTGAAGTCTGATTACAATGAACACCTAAGATGACAGTATGAAGAGAGAGAATAGAGAAGACGGGTGTCATATTGGTAGTCGGGGAGGGGAGGGGAGGGGGAGGCGAGGGGAGGGGATAGGGGACGGGAGGGGAGGGGAGGGTCTTTTGCCATTTCATGAGTCTTTCTCTGTGTTCTATGACGTAAATGTCCCCCTCATTTTCTGGGCCTGGCTCCCTCTAGAACTCAACTAAGTACAATAAAATTGGTCTAGAGCAAAAGTCTTTCCCAACTGCAGCTGAAGCTTAGAGTGCCATTCCATAGTCACAGAACTTTAAAAGCAAAATACTCATCCTTTCATAGATTTTACCGACCCTATGATAGTAGAACTATATATCATGACAATATGCAAGACGTCATTCCGCATTTCTCAAGAAGAGACTCTGACATATCTTGGATTGTCTTTCAGAGCAATGGAACAAACAGGCTTTCAGAAGAACATATAGACTAATACTTAGAAGAAAATATAAAAGGAGGCCAGGTACAGTGGCTCACTCCTATAATCCCAGCACTTTGGGAGGCTAAGGTGGGAAGATTGCCTGAGGCCAGGAGTTCGAGATCAGCCTGGGTAACGTAGCAAGACCCAATTTCAATCAGTCAATCAATAAAAATTAGCCAGGCATGATGGTACATGCCTGTAGTCCTAGCTACTTAAGAGGCTGAGGCAGAATGATTGCTTGAGCCCAGGGGCTAGAGACTACAGTGAGCCATGATCACACCACTGTATTCCAGCCTGGGCATCAGTGCACTGCAACCTCCAGATTCAAGCGATTCTCCTGCCTCAGCCTCCCGAGTAGCTGGGACCACAGGTGCGTGCCACCATGCCCAGCAAATTTTTTTTGTATTTTTAGTACAGATGGAGTTTGTATTTCTTAGATAAATCACTCAAAAAGCATAAGCAATACAGAAGAATGGGGGTTAATTTGGCTTTATTGAAGTTAAAACTTTTGTTTAAAAAGACTCTTTAAACACCGTGAAAAGACCAACCACAGACTGGGAGGAGAAACATGTCACACACATAACCAACAAAAGATCCTTTTATGTATATATATATATAAAGAATCCATACCCTACATCAGTAAGGACAACACATGCATCGAACAGAAAAAAGGGCAAAGGATGTGAACATTCAGGTCATGGAAGGGGAAAGGCAACTGGCACTGGCAAAGATGATCGATCTCCCCAGGAATCAGGGAGATGCTCGTTCAAACAACGAGACAGCACTCCTCACCCATGGGACTGGCAAATATTTAAAGTTTGATAAAGACAAGTGTTGGCAAGGGAGAAATGGGATGGGCGTGTCCTACTGGAACAGCCACTTTGGACAGCAATTTGATAACAAGTTGTAAAGTTGAAGACATGTACAACTTATGACTTGATGGTTTACCTCCTCCCTGCTCTGAATAGACCACAGAGAACTTCCATGTAGCTGCAAAAGAATACATATGCAAGAATGCACACAGCAGCACTGTAGGTAACCGAGGGAAAAAACCGAAATGTCCATCCACAGGAGAAGTAAACAAACCACCTATGGCCAGGCGCGGTGGCTCACGCCTGTAATCCCAGCACTTTGGGAGGCCGAGGCGGGCAGATCACGAGGTCAGGTGTTTGAGACCAGCCTGACCAACATGGTGAAACCCCGTCTCTACTAAAAATACAAAAATTAGCCGGGCATGGTGGGTGCACGCCTGTAATCCCAGCTACTCAGGAGGCTGAGGCAGGAGAATTGCTTGAACCCGGAAGACGGAGGTTGCAGTGAGCCGAGATCATGCCACTGCACTCCAGCCTGGGCGACAGAGCAAAACTCCATCTCAAAAACAAACAAACAAAAAAAAACACATATGTATACAATGGAGCACTATGCAGCTGCTAATACTATATATGTGTCAACTTGAGTAAATTTCAAAAACATCATATTGAGTGAAAAGGCAAATTGCAGATGTCATGTACAATATATCATTTACATACAACTTTTGAATAGTCCAACACAATGTATGTGTTTCGATTTCTTAGGTAGAATATCTAGCTCAAATGAGGACACCATACATGGGCTAGTTAACCCAAATATAGACATCACCCTTTCTAAGGAAGGAGACCAGGACGGGGAAAGGGCAGCACCCTGAACACCTCAGCTAAATCTTTATTGTTTCCATTCTTTAAAATAAAATGAGATTTGAAGTACATATGGCATAGCGGTAAGATCTGATAATGGTAACGCTGGACATTCAATATCTTCCCTATTCTTTTGGGGGAGGCATAGAGACAGGGTCTCGCTATGTAGCCCAGGCTGGTCTCAAACTCCTGGCCTCAAGAGATCCTCCAGCCTTTGCCTCCCAAAGCACTGGGATTATGTTATTCTCTATTCTTATCTATGTGTCTGAAATATTTAAAAATAATGTGAGCTTTGAGATGCTATTTTAAAGGCATTTTTCTCTTTTGTTTCCCAGGCAAAGACAGACATTCCAGGCAGAGGAAACGGTGCGAAGAAATGCACAGAGGCTCTAGGAGATGTGAGAACTTCAAGGAATGACAACGCCTGCATCTTGAACGGCTGGAGATGAGGCTGGGTGAGTCAGGAATGAACCTTGAAGGCGACCTGAGAAATGGGGACTGAGCTCATAGCACGGGCAAAGGGGAGCCACCAGAGCTGAGTCCCCAAAGCAAGCACCTTCCAGAGGCTGCACGCAGTGCTACTGCTGCCTCTGTGGAGGGAGAGGGCAGCCACTTGGGGCTGCCGTGGGCCCTGGGCAGGGCTGTGTCTGCCGCCATAGCAGCCGTACCCGTGGACCTCCAGCCGTCCACAAGATGACACAGGGTGAGTCACTGTCTCCTGAGGTCATTGGGCTGCAAGGAAAGGGCAGGTTTGGGCCAGCTTCTATGAAGGCCCTCGACTGTGACCTGTAAGGGACCTGGGAGCCCTTCTACCACTTTGGGGGTCCTGGGATTCTGCTGCTCCTGCTTCCTCACATGCTCTGAGCATAGCAGTGCCAGCTGGTGCCCAGCTCCAAGTTCTACCTCTTCTCCTACTTAGAACCAGACCCCGGACAGCAGACCAACAGCCAGCAGGCTCTGGAGAAGCCGATCCAGCCGCCTCCCTCTGGCCAAATGAGGATCTAAAACCCACCGGCCGCGTTTCCTCTGTCGGGGCACCCTCTGGCTTCGTGGTCTTCCCCTGGCTCTGGCCATCCTGGTCATTCCACCTCCAGGCTCCCTGCTGATCTCTGGAAATGACACCCCTAAACCCTTCAGAGTGGCACTCGGGACATACTGACATTCACCGGTCACGGGAAGAAACTCCTCACTGCCCGTGATTTTCCTCACAGGTGTATTCCGACCCCACGAACAGCTGCTTAATAAGGCTGGGCTATACTCTGTTTCCCAATCCCCAGGCCCTGTGAGACTCAAGGGTAGGAAAAGGTGGAGATCCATGACCCCTGGGCGGGGACTGTGGAGGCAGGAATGTTGGGCCTGGCCAGAGTCCTCTGTCTTTGAGCTCAGGACACAGAGGAAGCAAGTTTCTTTCCACCTGGTTCTCCAAGTCACTTCAGGCCCTCTCCCAGGCCAGTTCTCACCTTCCTCCAGCCTCCCCGAACCACCTGCTTCTCCAAGTCACTTCAGGCCCTCTCCCAGGCCAGTTCTCACCTTCCTCCAGCCTCCCCGAACCACCTGCTTCTCCAAGTCACTTCAGGCCCTCTCCCAGGCCAGTTCTCACCTTCCTCCAGCCTCCCCGAACCACCTGCTTCTCCAAGTCACTTCAGGCCCTCTCCCAGGCCAGTTCTCACCTTCCTCCAGCCTCCCCGAACCACCTGCTTCTCCAAGTCACTTCAGGCCCTCTCCCAGGCCAGTTCTCACCTTCCTCCAGCCTCCCCGAACCACCTGGTTCTCCAAGTCACTTCAGGCCCTCTCCCAGGCCAGTTCTCACCTTCCTCCAGCCTCCCCGAACCACCTGCTTCTCCAAGTCACTTCAGGCCCTCTCCCAGGCCAGTTCTCACCTTCCTCCAGCCTCCCCGAACCACCTGCTTCTCCAAGTCACTTCAGGCCCTCTCCCAGGCCAGTTCTCACCTTCCTCCAGCCTCCCCGAACCACCTGCTTCTCCAAGTCACTTCAGGCCCTCTCCCAGGCCAGTTCTCACCTTCCTCCAGCCTCCCCGAACCACCTGCTTCTCCAAGTCACTTCAGGCCCTCTCCCAGGCCAGTTCTCACCTTCCTCCAGCCTCCCCGAACCACCTGCTTCTCCAAGTCACTTCAGGCCCTCTCCCAGGCCAGTTCTCACCTTCCTCCAGCCTCCCCGAACCACCTCCTTCTCCAAGTCACTTCAGGCCCTCTCCCAGGCCAGTTCTCACCTTCCTCCAGCCTCCCCGAACCACCTGCTTCTCCAAGTCACTTCAGGCCCTCTCCCAGGCCAGTTCTCACCTTCCTCCAGCCTCCCCGAACCACCTGCTTCTCCAAGTCACTTCAGGCCCTCTCCCAGGCCAGTTCTCACCTTCCTCCAGCCTCCCCGAACCACCTGCTTCTCCAAGTCACTTCAGGCCCTCTCCCAGGCCAGTTCTCACCTTCCTCCAGCCTCCCCGAACCACCTGCTTCTCCAAGTCACTTCAGGCCCTCTCCCAGGCCAGTTCTCACCTTCCTCCAGCCTCCCCGAACCACCTGCTTCTCCAAGTCACTTCAGGCCCTCTCCCAGGCCAGTTCTCACCTTCCTCCAGCCTCCCCGAACCACCTGCTTCTCCAAGTCACTTCAGGCCCTCTCCCAGGCCAGTTCTCACCTTCCTCCAGCCTCCCCGAACCACCTGCTTCTCCAAGTCACTTCAGGCCCTCTCCCAGGCCAGTTCTCACCTTCCTCCAGCCTCCCCGAACCACCTGCTTCTCCAAGTCACTTCAGGCCCTCTCCCAGGCCAGTTCTCACCTTCCTCCAGCCTCCCCGAACCACCTGCTTCTCCAAGTCACTTCAGGCTCTCTCCCAGGCCAGTTCTCACCTTCCTCCAGCCTCCCTGAACCACCTGGCCTACAGCCTCCAGCCTCCCTCTGGCAGGTCCCTGTAGCCTTCCAGCTTCCTCCCACAGTGGCATCTCCTGCCTCTCCCAGCTTCTCTAAACGCCTTGGTGCTTTTCGGATATGGCTATATCTCACTAAAACTTCCCTTGTTGCTCTTCTCTGCCGTCTCCCCTCCAGCCCTAACAGAGCTTTCGGTAGAAATGTTAATATATCACAAGCCCCCTCCTACCTTTTAGAAATTTTCCCTAGAAGAAAAAAGATTAAATATAATGTCACAAGAGTCTGAGGGCAGTAGTATTTCTACACATCCTATACACACCCATATGTCTGTACATGTATGTGTATATGCAGCTTCCTCTAAACAAACCAAAAATGCAGGACTTTAAAATTCTAGGACTTACGAAATGGAGAACGAATTCTACAAACCCAAAGTTACGATTTTCAGACATTTCCACACCGAGGTATGTACACTAAGGTGTAACTGATCAACCCAACTCTACAAATTACAGCAACTATGCCCTGCCTTTTCCCTCCCCTAAGAAGAGAAAAATAAAGTGAATGTGGCCATGGAAGCTGTGAAAGTGGACCCAGGAAGTCGTCAGGCACCAGAATAACCCGTAGGGATCAGGAAGACCATGTGGTTTTCACGGGAAATGACTCTCTTTTTTTTTTTAGACAAGAGTCTCTGTTGCCCAGGCTGGAATGCAGTGGCAGAATCTTGACTCACTGCAGCCTCCATCTCCCAGGTTCAAGCGATTCTCATGCCTCAGCCTCCTTAGTAACTGGGACTACAGGTGTGCGTCACGACACTCAGCTAATTTTTATGTTTTTAATAGAGGTTCTCCATGTTTCCCAGGCTGGTCTCGATCTCCTGACCTCAAGTGATCCGCCCGCCTCGGCCTCCCAAAGTGCTGGGATTACAGGCGTGAGTCACCACACCTGGCCGGAAAGTGACTCTTTATATAGTAAAATAAAAATACATTGTCAGGAAAGACAACTTTTGGAAGGAAAAACACTAAAACATTCAGAAAATCATTTTACTGGTCGGGACACCATGGTTCACGCCTGTAATCCCAACATTCTGGGAGGCCAGATCACCTGAGGTCAGGAGTTCGAGACCAGCCTGCCCAACATGATGAAAACCCATCTCTACTAACAATACAAAAAATTAGCCAGTCGTGGTGGCAGGCGCCTGTAATCCCATCTTCTATGGAGGCTGAAGCAGAAGAATTGCTTGAACCTGGGAGGCGGAGGTTGCAGTGAGCTGAGATCATGCCATTGCACTCCAGCCTGGGCAACACAGAGAGACTCTGTCTCAAAAACAACAACAACAACAACAACAAAACCCAAACAAAAGAAAATCATTTTACCAACCATAATCCTAGTCAATGAATCAAAAATGTGTTCTTCATCTATTAATGGCATTTCCTTTAAGTTGTTGATAAAAATTGATGCAAAGAAATAACCAACTTTCTAGTAAATCATTAAAACGTAGCTCTTCCGGAAAGTGAATCAGAGGGTCATTTTTATTGGCTCATGACCTTTTTTATTGGCCTCATGTCGATATCTGCTTCCTCGTCTTGTGCAACACCATCATTTTCTGCAGGACTGCAGCCTGATATCTGCACGGATGACAGAAGAACATGGAGGCATTCTCCGGAGGAAGCATTAACTCCTGCCCATGTCCATCTTCCACTAAACGTCTTGGGCCTCCCGTTACACAGGCCATTCTGAGAGGGGCAGTAAAACGAATGGGCTGGGAGAAGGACAGCGATGTGAGGCAGAAAATATAACTCTTTGCAGTAGATGGTGGAAAACAAAATTAGACGTAAGAAACCACGTTTCCATATCAAGGGCTCCTCAAAGTCGGGTCTACAGAGAGTTTGCTACCAACACCCAGAAGGAAGTGCAGAAACTGAGAGTAAGCATTTAGAATTTTTTGCAGAAATATGTATAATTTTATATCAATTGGGGTTTTTTGTTTTGTTTTGTTTTTTGAGACAGTTTCGCTCTTGTTGTCCAGGCTGGAGTGCAATGACGCCATCTCAGCTCACTGCAACCTCCGCCTCCCAGGTTCAAGCAATTCCCTGCCTCAGCCTCCCGAGTAGCTGGGATTACAGGCACCTGCCACCACGCCCGGCTAATATTTTGTATTTTTAGTGGAGACGGGGTTTCGCCATGTTGGGCAGGCTGGTCTCGAACTCCTGACCTCAAGTGATCCACCCGCCTTGGCCTCCCAAAGTGCTGGGATTACAGGTGTGAGCCATCATGACCAGCCCAATTGTTCTTAATAATAAAAAAAAAAATTCAAGACATTTTAATGTCTTTTGGGTTTGGAATTTTTTTCCATCTTTCTATTCATTTTTATTGTCTTTGATGGATATGTTGATCTGCAACACAATATATGGAAGGTTTAAAAACTGGTCCTTCATCACATACAGTTTGAGAAGCACTGCTCTACATCACTCTCCTATGTTTAAAAAGACCACAGTTTTGTGATTCTCAAGTGACTTTTTTTTTTTTTTTTTTTTTTTTTTTTAGATAGAGTTTCACTCTGTCACCCAGGTTGGAGTGCAGTGGTGCGAGCTCGGCTCACTGCAACCTCTGCCTCTTGGGTTCAAGTGATTCTTGTGCCTCAGCTTCCTGAGTAGTTGGGATTACAGGTGCCCGCCACCATGCCCAGCTAATTTTTGTATTTTTTTAGTAGACGGGGTCTTACCATGTTGGTCAGTCTGGTCTTGAACTACTGACCTCAGGTGATCTGCCTGTCTTGGCCTCCCAAAGTGCTGGGATTACAGGCATGAGCCCACATGCCTGATCAAATAACAACATTTTTTTTTTTTTGAGGCAGGGTCTTGCTCTGTTGCCCAGGCTGCAGTGCAGTGTGTAATCATGGCTCACCGTAGCCTCGACACCCTGGGCTCAAGTGATCCTCCCATCTCAGCCTCCCAAGTAGCTGGGACTATAGGCATGTGTCACCATGCCTGGTCAATTTTTACTTATTTACTTAGTAGAGATGAGGTCTCACTATGTTGCCCAGGCTCTTCACACCTCGGCCTCCCAAAGTGCTGGGATTACAGGTGTGGGCCACTGCACCCAGCTACATTATTCTTATTTGGACAAAAATTTGCAGACTCCCTGGATTAATCTAAACAAATACAGTCCGTACAAAAGACAGTGTTGCTAGCAAAGAATAGAAGAAAATGTGTTTGTTTTCAAAAGGCTGGAAGTAGTAAAGTGGGAGGTCCTATAAAGACTTTTTTGCCATGATGCTCATAGACCCCTGCGGTCCCAGCTGCAGCATCACCCTCCACCAGGGTACCATTTTGCTAAGTGAGGGAAGCAGGCCTTACCACGGCTGGGTGATCACAGGGACCATCACCCACCCAAGGCTTCCTGGGTACTGGAGGAACCCTTTCCCCTGTTATAAAAACTCCATCCAGATAGCTTCCAGGAGCCAAGGTGCCTTGAAATGGGTGGCAGGAGGGCAGACTAGCTAACAGAGACGTAAGATTATGCCATATGTCCAGAGAGAAGGAAGGCTCAACATTCACATCTGCTCTACGTCGTAGTCTGAAGATGGACTGCAGAGGTGTATGGTATGAGACAGAGCTGTAGGTGCACCTGTCCAGCCCTCGTTTAGCAAAGGACACGCCACCAGGGGGCAATGGGCAGGAACGGGAGGAAGAAAGAAGGGAAGGAGAAGAAGAGGGAGCAGAGGAGGGAGGGAGAAAGGGAGACAACCAGCCAGCCAGTGGGTTGCTTAAGACACCACGCTCTTCACTGCAGAGGAATTCTGCTCTTTTGTGAGCCTTAGAAGCATTTGTGATCACACGGACCAGAGACTGAGTCCCAGATCTGCCGTAAGTAATTCTAGACAAGTCACTTCACTTCTCTGTGCCTTATGTTTCCATCTGCAAAATGAAGATGTTGGGCTATGTGGTCTCATTCATTTATTCAAGCAATGAATTAGGCACCTACTGCATGCCACCTGATTAGGCATACTGATTAGGCACCTACTGCATGCCACCCATGGTGTTCTGCCCTGGGGATAGAGCCGGGAGCAAATCCCAGCCCCCACGGGGATCCCAGCCACGCACACTCAGTGTTCCTTTCTCCGAGCATTAGCATTCTTGGATTCTGCATCGTGTACTTTTATTTCTACACTCCATTGTTTTCAGGTTTAGACATTCTTACCCAAAATAAGAAAGGATAAGGAAAAATCAAGTCGCATGCATTATAAAATTTTCTTCAAGAAAATACAATATACCAAACTTCAAACTTATAAAACAAATTTAATTCATAACATTGCTAACATTATAGGTTTATAAGAAATTCACTCAAAGGTTCTTTTAAATAATAAAAATCCTACAGTTCACATATTAAGAATTATAATATTGATTGTCAGTTATGTCCCTGGCACTGTGTTAAGCCATTTTATATGCAATATCCTTTATTTTTCCCAGTCAATCTATGATGGAGGCAACATTTATTCCCATTTTAGAGTTGAAGATGTTGAGGCTGAATGAGGTTAAAACTAACTTGCCGAAAGCCCCATGGCTGGTAAATGACAGAACCAAGACATGAACTTGGCACTTACATGCTTAACTTTCTTACCTGTATACACTTTGTTCATTAAAACATAAGTGATACCAGAGGCTCACGTCTATAATCCCAGCATTTTGGGAGGCCAAGGTGGGCAGACCACAAGGTCAGGAGTTCGAGACCAACCTGGCCAGCATGGTGAAACCTCATTTCTACTAAAAATACAAAAATTAGCCAGGCATGGTGGCGCACACCTATAGTCCCAGCTACTCGGGAGGCTGAGGCAGGAGAATCACTTGAATCCGGGAGGTGGAGGTTGCAGTGAGCCAAGATCATGACACTGTACTCCAGCCTGGGTGACAGAGTAAGACTCTGTCTCAAAAAATAATAATAATAACAATAAGTGATGCAGTGTGTACAAGCAGCTTACAGTGGTGGGCTGTTTTGGGAAGGTGATAAGCACTCTTTATTTTAACTACTCAAAAACTTATCCAAATGACAAACCCAGTATTTCACTCTCATGTCTTAAACTTGTACACACTGTTCCGGCTTAGCACACTGACTATTTCAGGAGCTTTAGACTTTACTCCAGTTTTCTGCGGACTTTTCCTTTCTATCTATATTTTGAACCCTTCTTCCCTTCCTCCCTCCCTCCTTTCTATATCCTTCTATATTCTGAACCCTTCCTTCCTCCCTTCCTCTCTCCCTCCATCTCTCTCTTTCTTTTCTTTGTTTCCAGAGTCTCTGTCACCCAAGTTCGAGTGCAGTGGTGTGATCACAGCTCACTGCAACCTCAAACTCTTAGGCTCAAGCGATCCTCCCACCTCTGCCTCCTGAGGAGCTAGAGTTAAAGGTGAATGCCACCACGCCTGGCTCATTTTTTTTCCTTTTTTAGAGATAGGATCTTGCCATGTTGCCCAAACTGGTCTGGAACTCCTGGCCTCAAGCCATCCTCCTACCTTAGCCTCTCAAAGCACTGGAATTACAAGCATGAGCCACCGCACCCAACCCGTATTTCTTAACAGAAATTAAAAAGCAAATATTATTGAACTGACATAAATGTTCACTTTGAATGACAAAGGACACCTACCTTTAATTAACTATGGCCTTTGAAGTATAACCTTAAAGCAAGACAGTAATGACCTAATTTATACAAATCTAACAGACTCAAAGATTTTCCTGAACACATCAGTTCTACAAAGGAAGGTACGTGGAGCCCCTCCACAGGCAGCTAAACCCAGTGCAGTAGGGACAGAGGAGGAGGGAGGCCAAAGGACAGTCAGTGTCAGTTGACACTCTCAGCTCCACCAGGCAGGAGGATGGGGAAGTAGATCTCTCCCACAGACTCTGCCTTCTGAAAGGCACAGGGGCAGGAGGCCAGGATGACCTCCTGCAGAGCCAGCCTGTGTGCCACCGGGTGTCCAACAGATTGGCTAATGGGCGCACTGCTGCTGGTGGAGGGCAAGTCCTTTTAACACAACAGGCTTTTATTCTCTTAGAAACGCTTAAGAGCAGGCTGGTGTTGCAAGGCCTGGAAAAGGCGCTCCCCTGCTGAGCTCATGCAAGTCAAAGGCTTTCAGTCAAACCAAGCAAATTCCCGGCTGAATAAATCAGTGTCCTTCTCCTTGCTCTTCCTCTTTGCAAGCCCCCAGGAAGAACTTCCACCTGCAGACTGGAGCACCCCAAGTCAGGAGGCCAAATTGCTGGCCCATCTCCAACCCAGTCCTTCCCATGTGTAACCCAGGAAACACTGCTGTCTCTCCAGCACGCCTCACCACATTGGGAAAGTTCTCCCGCCTGGTCCCCCGTAGCCATCTCTTCCGGCATGCAGAAACAGGAGGTGCACCCAGGGAGCCCTGAGACCTGAGAGACCCATCTCCATGGAGCGCCCCACGAGGCAAGCACAGCACTCAGGTTCACCTGGGCCTGTGCCCCCTGACAGGTGTGTGACGTGTATGTGTGTGTGTGTGTGTGTGTGTGTGCAAGGTACAGGTGTGGGTACCACCCAGCCCGGCAGGGGTGCGTTAGATACCATTTTATTGGGTATTTACTTAAACATATCAAACAAGGGTCCAACAACTAGAAAATTCAGAATTTCCTCCACTGAGAACAGGCCAGGTGTGTCGAAATTTCTTTTTTCTTTTTTTTTTCCAGAGGGAGTCTCACTCTGAAGTCCAAGCTGGAGTGCAGTGGCACGATCTTGGCTCATTGCAACCTCCACCTCCCAGGTTCAAGCGATTCTCCTGCCTCAGCCTCCCAAGTACCTGGGATTACAGGCGCCCGCCACCATGCCCATCTAATTTTTGTATTTTTTGTAGAGATGGGGTTTTACCATGTTGGCCAGGCTGGAGTCTCAAACTCCTGACCTCAGGTGATCCACCTGCCTCAGCCTCCCAAAGTGCTGGGATTACAGGTGTGAGCCACCGCACCCGGCCCGAAACATTATTTCTAAGTCCTGATTTTCCTTTAAACTAGTATCACGTAAATCATTCACAAAATAACATTTATTTATGAAGCCAGGCACTCTACTGAGCACCACAGATGCGCGATCTCAGTAAATGCTCACTCTCATCAGACAGGACAGGTACTAAAAGTGTTCCCATGTTATAATAGTATCTCTACAAATAAGAAAATTATGGCAAAGAGAGAAAATGATATTTGGAATATGTGTCTGTGGTTAAGAGATTTTTTTTTTTAAGTGTGGTAGGGAGAAAAAAAGTGGCAGGTGGAAATCGACCTTGTTCTAGCTGGACACTTTTCTCAAACTTTAATGTACATACAAGTCAGCTGGGTTTCGTCATACAATGAGAATTATGTTTCAAGAGATCTGGGATGGGACTGGAATTCTGCATTTTCTAACAAGTACCCAGGTAACGTCTTTCCACTGGTCCTCAGATCACGCTTTGAGTAGCAAGGTACTAAGGATGAGGACAGAGAGAATCACTTTACGTAAGAAATTGTGCATAAAGTTTTGCCATGCCTAAAACTTGAGGTCTATGTGATTCCATGATCTTTCTACAAAGGAGAATATTTCTTGATCACTGCAAAGTTCAATATAACTTAAGGAGTAACACATTCACAAGGCAAATTCTACAGAGTCATTACCTTCCTTCTGGGCCCTGTGAGCCTCTTGGAGGATGGGAATGTGTCCTAATCATTTTGTTATGCCCAGAGCCTCATACAGTGTTTGTCATTTACTCAGTGACTAATCAACGCTTGCTGAGAAAGTGTGTCTGTAATCCCGTTAGTTTCCACAAGTGAGATGACGGTGCCAAGTAATCAGACTACAGACCCTACAATTAGGGCAGGGATAGCAAATCTATTTCAACTTACAACAAATGCAGATAGAGTAGTAACGGCTGCCTCGTGTGCCATGTTGAGTAGAATTCTGAGGCTTCACTGGGGCTCAGTGAAAAAGAGAACCATTGCCAAATCACATATTGATGTGCAACGTGACTTTGGAGGAAAGGAATGAAACCGCTGGGCGCGGTGGCTCACGCCTCTAATCCCAGCACTGTGGGACACCTAGGCGGGTGGATCACCTGAGGTCAGGAGTTCAAGACCAGCCTAACCAACACGGAGAAACCCCGTCTCTACTAAAAATACAAAATTAGCCGGGCGTGGTGGCTGTGATCCCAGCTACTCGGGAGGCTAAGACAGGAGAATCACTTGAACCTGGGAGGCGGAGGTTGTGGAGCTGAGATCCCGCCACTGTACGCCCGCCTAGGCAACAAGAGCAAAACTCCATCTCAAAAAAAAAAAAAAAAAAAAAGAAATAAAGCCACATGTATTTGCTACCATTTCTAGGTAGGAACAAAAGGAGGTAAACCGTGTATCTAGATATTCTCTATACCATAAATAATGAAGTCATAATTAAGGAATATTAGCTCTTTAATACAATAAAACATTTTTGATGTTTGTAAGAGCTACAAGTCTAAATCTACTTGAGTGCCTTCTCAATAAAATTTACCGAATTCCCCATTTCTACCTCTTTTCTTAGAAAACCCTTTCATCTATTCCCGACTGTCCTGCTTCAGGTCTTTTCAAATCTCCATTAATTACTTGCACTTTTTCCCTTCTCTTGCTTTACAAATTTGGCATCTAGAGCTGCCAAAGTCATATCCTAATCTCTTCAGAGATTGTGTGAAAACATTGCAATCTAGCTCCATTGTTTTATTATTCAAACTTTCTTGGCAAGGATCTTATGGATGGATACGTCCGATTAATCTCTGAAACATGAAGTCATCTTTCAAAGTAGTTTTGCATCTTTTGTTGAAACCACCAGTTATTTTGACAAATTTCCTTCGTCTTCTCTCTGTGTGATGGTGCCAGCCCTCTGGCATATTCTTTGGGAAGGAGTTGTTAGGACAGTAGTCCCTGAGTTCTTGTAGGATTAAAACTTTTTTTTCTGTAACTTTGATACTTGAAAGACAGATGGGATGGATTTAAAATCCTTGATTTATACAGTCCTTACCATTCTTGAAAACATTGTTCCATCCTTGTCTTGCTTTGCACGCAGCTGTTGATAAGTCTGATGCCAATCTACTTTTTTTTTCCTTTTTAAGTGACTTGGTATTTTTGACGGGAGGCCCAGAGGTTTGTTTTCTTCCTCCTCTTCCTCCTCATCCTCCTCCTTCTCCCTCATCTTTTAACCACAAAGTTTATGAGGATACATCTAGAATTTAAGCACTCTGGGGCAATTTTCCCAGATACATGTAGAAACTTTCAATATGTAGAGTCACATCTTCTTTTCTCCGTAAAGTATTCTTGGATTGTAGTTTTATTCATTTATTTATTTATTTATTTTTTAGACGAAGTCTTTTTCTGTCACCCAGGCTGGAGCTCAGTGGCACGAACTCGGCTCACTGCAACCTCTGCCTCCCAGGATCAAGCAATTCTCCTGCCTCAGCCTCCCAAGTAGCTGGGATTACAGGCACCTGTCACCACGCCCGGCTACATTTTTGTATTTTTAGTACAGACGGGGTTTCACCATGTTGGCAAGGCTGATCTCGAACTCCTGACCTCGTGATCTGCCCATCTTGGCCTCCCCCAAAGTGCTGGGATTACAGGCGTGAGCTACCCAGCCCGGCCTCCAAGTGGTTTTATTTGCTTTCTTTGTTCATCTTCATATACATCAACAAGAGAATGAATAAAGAAATTTGGAAAATAACAGAAATTAAGATTCAGATGACAGTCCCTTTGTTTTAATCCAAAGTATTACTTTGCTTACGGAATAATCAAACACTACTTTTAACCAGTACCTTCAATAGTTACAGTTCCTGTCACTTATGGGAATAGGATGAGGCTAAAAATGTGAGGAAAATAAACGCAAACACAGTAAGTATACATCAGATTAAAGACAGATTAAACACAGCATGTAAACATCAGATTAAGGACAGATTAAACACAGTACGTAGACATCAGATTAAGGACAGATTAAACACAGTACGTAGACATCAGATTAAGGACAGATTAAACACAGTACGTAGACATCAGATTAAGGACAGATTAAACACAGTACGTAGACATCAGATTAAGGACAGATTAAACACAGTACGTAGACATCAGATTAAGGACAGATTAAACACAGTACGTAGACATCAGATTAAGGACAGATTAAACACAGTAAGTATACATCAGATTAAGGAACAACAGGACGGCCAAGACAAAAGGTACTGGGTACCATCAGCTGCTGATGGGCAGCCGGGATTTTGCTGTAGCATATAGCGCTGCTTTTACCCACGCATGTTTCAAAGTTGAAAGTTAGTAAGTCACGGCTCCTTACGTGCGGGAGTTTGAACTACAATGTACCTCTTTTAGAAACTGTACTCTCATCACTCTAGGCAGAGAATATCCTGCTCTTACAAGATCATTTGGAAGCAAAATTTGCAACTCCCCTAAAAATACAGTCTGAGAGTTTGACAATATATCCTGTCAGAGAGACATGGGTAAGATAAATCCGGCAGGGTGCGATGGCTCACACTTGTAATCCCAGCACTTTGGGAAACCGAGGTGAGTGGATTACATGAGGTCAGGAGTTCTAGACCAGCCTGGCCAACATGGTAAAACCCCATCTCTACTAAAACAAAATTTTAAAAAATTAGCCAGATATCGTGGCACGTGCCTGTAGTCCGACCTACTAGGGAGGCTGAGACGTGTGAATCACTTGAACCCGGGAGGCGGAGGCTGCAGTGAGCCAAGATTGCATCATTGCACTCCAGCCTGGGAAACAGAACTAGGCCCTGTCTCAAAATAAATAAATAAATACAATAATTATAATAATAATAAATCCCTCTAGCTGGAAGGTAACCTTATTTTCTCTTGTTAAAGCCATCAGGCTACTATTAGGACACAGCACCATGCGGCGATTGGAGAATGAACTCGAGTCGGGCAAAGCGAGGTTTCCGAGGTTTCCGCCTCTACTCCATCACTACTGGGTGTGTTGCCTCCAGGGGGGAAGCAACCTCGCTACATTTCAGCTGCAAAATGAGGGTAACATTATCTCCTGGGATTACTGCGAAGATTAAGTGAGATAACACATGTAAATTACTAAGTATATCTCCTATACACGGTAAGCACTCAATAATTGTATTTTATCGTTATCAACATTATTATCACTCTTTCCTCTAGTCCTACTTACAACTGGGGAAATTGCTTTTTTTTTTTTTTTAGATGAAGTTTTTGCTCTTGTTGCCCAGGCTGGAGTGCAGTGGTGCGATCTTGGCTCACTGCAACCTCCACCTACCAGGTTCAAGCAATTCTCCTGCCTCAGCCTCCCGAGTAGCTGGGATTACAGGCATGCGCCTCCACGCCCAGCTAACTTTGTATTTTTAGTAGAGATGGGGTTTCTCCATGTTGGTCAGGCTGGCCTCAAACTCCCGACCTCAGGTGATCCGCCCGCCTGGGCAACTAAGGACACATGGGAAGATACCTGGAGATGCCCCTTGCATGCAAACATCTGGATACAAAGGTGGTGCCAGTGATGGAAATGCACAAGTGCAGGGAATGATCAGAGCTCCTGAAAGCAGGCTCGCTCAGGAGGTGCTAGAGCAATAGGGAGAGCAAGGCAGAGTGAACGGAGAAGGCTTCCTGGTGTCCCAATGTGCTACAGAATCCATGTTATAAGTGGCATGCATGGGACCCTGTTGATACAGGTGGCCTCTGAAGGCAGGTCTAAGAATGTTAGATCATTGTTTCCAGGAATAAATACAGCCACAGGGTGTTGTGTTTTGTTCTGAGGCAGAGTTTCGCTCTTGTCGCCCAGGCTGGAGTGCAGAGGCGCAACCTGGGCTCACTGCAACCTCCACCTCCCGGGTTCAAGCAATTCTCCTGCCTCAGCCTCCTAAGTAGCTGGGATTACAGGCACCTGCCACCATGCCCTGCTAATTTTTTGTATTTTTAGTAGAGACGGGGTTTCACCATGTTGGCCAGGCTGGTCTCAAACTCCTGACATCAGGTGATCCACCCACCTCAGCCTCCTAAAGTGCTGGAATCACAGGCGTGAGCCACTGTGCCCAGTCTCAGAGTGTTTTTTTAAATGGCAACCAAAAGGTTTTCAGAAAATAACCCAATTTAAGTCTGATACATTTAGTGGCTCAGGAAACAGTGAGTCTAAAACTGTAACTGTGTAACTGTGTTCTTCCCTTCTCCTATCATTACAAGTTTTAAATTCCACACTCTGGAGCAAAGCGGCGAGCGAGCTCAGAGGGCAGTATTTCTGCCCGTGAGGAATCCACATAGCAGACAACTATGGTCAAGAGCTGTGTGACAGGGGTGGGAAGAAACAAGAGAGGCCAATGATGGCGAAGAGGATGGAGGCCGCAGCCGCAGGCCCGGATGAAGAGGTGCCAATGGGTTTCCATGTCACACTGGCTGACCCCATCAATGTGTGCTACCTCACATGGGAAGTTTTGTTTTGCTGCTAATTTTAGCAACATTTTAGACTTGAAATCCTCTGGCTGTGGAAGGAAGGGGAATTTCTTTCTGGACCTTCCAGGTAAGCAAACCCTGGCTTAATCCACCAAAGGGATAGTCATCCTTCCTTTCTGATCTGCCCATGGTTCAGCTCAACTAGACAGACACACATGCCTCTCCGTAACTGGATCTGAGTAATAATGTCACCTGGTACTGAAAAGGCAGCTGTTCCTCAAAAATGCCAAAAAACGACATACAACTGGCCCATGCTAGGGGTGGACTGAGTGAATGGCCCACCATTCCCTGTGGGTCATTTGAAACAAGCTGCCTGTCTTTCAAGAATCTGAAAGATGCCACCTAACAAAGCAGTACCATGGCACTGGAGGGTGCCTGAAGAAAAGCGGAAATAAGCTGGCTTTACTTAGGCAAAGGGCAAGCCCACTGAGCTTTCTTACAGCAAATTAGAAGCTTAAGCCCAGGAACCAGAATGAACATCGTTGTGATCATGACTGGTAGCACGTGATTCTGCCATCATACTCTTTTCATTTCCAAACTCAAAGAGATGCACCTGGCCAGGCACGGTGGCTCATGCCTATAATCCCAGCACTTTGGGAGGCCAAGGCGGGTGGATCACCTGAGGTCGGGAGTTCAAGACCAGTCTGACAACATGGAGAAACTCCGTCTCTACTAAAAATACAAAATTAGCCGGGCGTGGTGGTGCGTGCCTGTAATCCCAGCTACTCAGGAGGCTGAGGCCGGAGATTTGCTTAGAACCCAGGAGGAGGAGGTTGCAGGGAGCCGAGATCGCACCACTGCACTCCAGCCTGGGCAACGAAGAGCGAAACTGTGTCTACAAAAAAAAAAAAAAAAAGAGAGAGAGAGATGCACCCTCCACAAGAATACAGACTGAGGGCTGAGATGTCCAAATACAAATGTGGCAAAGAGAGAAACCTCATGCCCTGATGGTAAGAAAGACTTAGCATTCAGTCTCCACTGGGACAAGAGAACAAGACAATGCACGGTTGGCGCTCTGCAACCCGAGAAGGCCAGCCGATCCACAGGCCCCAAGTTCACGTCCTCGTTTGCAGTTTCGTCTCTTTCACGATCAGGGGACTTTCGGTGGAAGTGCTGTCACTGGTGGACAACTCTTCCCCGCTGGACTCCTGATCTTCCCCACTTTGCCCAACTTCCTTCTGGTCAAGAGGGCCATGAGTTCAGCACTGCTGCTGCCCCTTGTGGGGAACGCTGCTGACTGCATGGATCGTTGTGAGGATGAAGTGAGATCATGGACATCAACCACGAAGCACAATTTCCTGCACACAGTCAGCACTCAACAATTGTTCTATTTTGTTTTTAACATGATGTCCTCCGTGAAATGCAAAACAAATTTGCCAAGAGTTTGTTCCCTTAATCCTGAACCCCGTGTGCATTTTAAGGGAAGCCAGACCATATGGTTCAGATTTCACTCACAAATAAATCAGCATGATGTTTGCTCGGTAAAAGCTGTTTTATGCTCTTGTTTTTATGGGCCTTTTTATCCCAAGTCCTAAAATAATAATAATAACAAAAGCTAGTTGTGTTTTGCTAAGGGTAAATAAACTCGGGCTTAAACCCTTCCATCCCCACGGACCGAGGAAGGGGGAATGTCTCTGATCATAGCCAAATGAGTCCTCTCTGGCCTCCAGCCACCTGCACAGGACTTGGAAGCTAGGGGAAGAACCCCTAGCGAGGAAGGCCAGAAACGTGGATGGGTGAGGGTAGCCCCACAGAAAAGGAGTCATTGACTCCCAGTAGGAATCACTGGATGGTAGGAGCAACAGGCCCATTCCTCTTCTCTGACACAGCCAGTGTAAGCATCTTATGCATGTTTTCTCCATTAGTCCTCCTGCAGAGGGCCACAGACTGCTCTTTGCAGGAATCTGGAGCCTCAGCAGACTTAGATACACAGAGAATAGACAGGAAAATACAGCCTGTGGCCATGTTGTTAGGCACAGACACTGATACTACAGAAAATAGTTTCCTATGGCAAAGAGCTCCCCCAGGACCCCTCTCCTTGATTTAAACAACAGCGTTTTAACTGGCCCTTTACCATGTATACATCCGGCTATGCAGCACTCTCCCACCCAAGGTTACTGCTACCTCAAATCCTCCCTGGCTCTTCTTTTTACAAGTAGTATCTCATCTATATGAATTCTGAAATTGTGTGTTTTACTGTTGTAACTTTGTAAAATGGCTATTATACCCTCAAACATTGTGGTAGAAGTGTAAAATGGTGTAAACTACCTTGGAAACTCATCCGGAAGTTTTCATGGTTGGAGTACATGGAGAAAACTCAGCCTCACACAGATATCCAGTAGGAATTTGAAGAACTATTTTAGTAGCCTTTTCAGATAATTATGGCTATTCATGTTTGATACAAACCAAAACTTTAAAAGTGGTAGTTTCTTAAAGCTTAGATGCAATGTGGAATCTGAAACTGTATCAGTACACTTTTTCTACTCCACTATGTGGAAATCCATTGGTCTACGTCACAGCTGGAATGGAACTTTTACCTGTATGTAATTGCATAATATCCTGAACAGGTCATTTAGAAAATAAGTATTCAGTGCGTTACGCATATCTTGCAAATGTTGATGCACGTCATTATATGTTTTTAAATCATATGTCAATATCACCACCAATCTTGTCAGAAAAATGGTTAGTTACTGGGAAGCTATGAAGTTCATGGTGATAAATACAAGTTTTCAAAAATTCTAATTCTTACTTGCAAGTTCAAGTTTTATCAATGGCAACAAATGCTGTCAGTTGCTTCCCTTGAAGTGACAGGTTCACTGCCACACATGTAAACCTGAATAACAGTCGCTGGTCGGTTGCTCTTCCAGGTAAAAATGGTGTTCCACGAAAAAAGTGGCTACCTCGGTTGGCAACTCCAGCAACAGCGTATATGCCCTTCCTGAAGACAATCGTGCTACTGTGGCGGAGTGGAAGTGCTTTATGAGTACCTTCCATTACATCATACAGAATTTTTTTTTTTTTTTTTTTTGAATCGGAGTTTTGTTCTTGTTGCCCAGGCTGGAGTGCAATGGCGCGATCTTGGCTCACTGCAACCTCCACCTCCCAGGTTCAAGCGATTCTCCTGCCTCAGTCTCCGCAGTAGCTGGGATTACAGGCATGTGCCACCATGCCCGGCTCATTTTTGTATTTTTAGTACAGACAGGGTTTGTCCATATTGGTCAGGCTGGTCTTGAACTCCCGACCTCAGGTGATCCGCCCGCCTCAGCCTCCCAAAGTGCTGGGATTACAGGCGTAAGCCACCACACCTGGCCATCATACAGAATATTAAAAGCATATGTATTCAGGGGCTGAGATTTTAAAAGATTCACATCTGTTCTGCTTCACCCAGGGCATTTTTAAGTGATGCTGGCTCCTTTTTCTATAAGTTGGTAGTGATGAAGAACACAATGACAAAGGTACAGTTTGGTGCTACTGCCTCAATTTACCCACCGTTAGTTTTGCACCATCTATGTAAATGTCAGCACAGTGTAGAGAAGAAAAATGTCTCAGAATTATAATGAAAAGAGCTGTGACATATAGGACAACACTCCCTTGAAGGAGTGTTGGAGAATCCAAGAGGTCTGCAGAACACACTTTAAGAACAGCTGTGCTATGGAGTGAAAGAAGTCTCAACAAAGGGTGCATCTGTTGTTATTCCATTTATATGCAAGTCTAAAACAAACAAAACTATGAGAACCACTGTTCTAATTTTTTTCTATGGTGGAAACAAATTAGAATAGTAGTTGCCTCCTGGGGAAAGGAGGCTGAAAGGCTTGACTGGAGAGGAGTTAAGGGGGATTTTCTCTGTCCTCTGTCCTGACATGGGTTTGGGCTACACAGGCGAATGCACTGGCCAAAACTCAGTGAATGTACCCTTAAGACTTCTGCATTTCATGGCATGTAAATTTCACATCGAAAGACAAACACTGTAAATAAATATGGAAATCTAGTTCATGATATACATGCTTAAATATTTAGGAGGAAGTATACCAGTATATCCAGGTTTCTCTGAAATGTATCAGAAAATAAGACGGATTCCAGCAAGGGTTCTCAGTTTCAGCACTACTGCAATTTGGGGCTAGCTGATTCTTTGTGGTGGGGGCTTGCCATGTGGAATGCAGGCTGTGACCAGCGTCCCTGGCCTCTACCCACACCAGATGTCAGTAGTACCCCATCCCAGCTGTAACAACTAAAACTGTCTCCAAACATTGGCAGATATTTCTGGGGGGCAAAATCACCCCAAGCTGAGGACTGCTGAATTAGAGGGAATAATGAATGAATATGTGAGAAAGGATACATAGCAAAGTGTGAAAGGGAGAAGCAAGATGATGGGCATGCAGGTACTCACTAGAAAATTCTTTCAGCTTTACTGAATGTTTGAAATTTTTTCATATTAAAACATTGGGTTAAGAAAGGCTATTGTGTATTAAGTAATGTTTTTTGCACTTAGTATTATATTGTGAAGTTTAGACATAGGATTATATGTCATGACAGTCTGTCAATTTGGGGGTATTGTTTTTAAAATTTTTGAAAATTTTCTGTGAAAAGCTCTCTAGTTTATCCACTCTCAATATGCAACATTTGGGTTGTTTCAAGGTTTTGCTGTTGTGCTGCTATGAATATTCTTGTACAAGTAATCTGTAATTCAACCTCAGGCTCATTTATTGATTTTTCTTCCCTTCCATCATATTTTAATAAGGCTTCTCTATTTTGAGATTAGATAAAGATTCACCTATATTTTCTTCTAGTTCTTTCAGAGTTTCATTTTCTACAATTAATTGTGTAAGCCTCTAGAATATACGTTAGTGGTTTTTTTGTTTGTTGTTGTTTTTTTTTTTTTTTTTTTTTTTTTTGAGATGGAGTCTCACTCTGTCACCCAGGCTGGAGTGCAGTGGTGTGATCCCGACACACTGCAACCTCTACTTCCCAGGTTTAAGCAATTCTCCTGCCTCAGCCTCCCCAGTAGGTGAGATTACAGGTGCCCACCAACACACCTGGCTAATTTTTGTATTTTTAGTACAAAAATACAAAAATTTTTTGTTTTGCCATGTTGGCCAGGCTCGTCTCGAACCCCTGACCTCAGGTGATCCGCCTGCCTCAGCCTCCCAAAGTGCTTTACAGGCGTGAGTCACCGGGCCTGGCCCAGACCATTTGTTAAGAGGGTCTTTCTCCTGTCACTAAGTTGGCATGTGATATTACTTAACCATGACAACATGCCTTTTCCTCCACAGATAAAAGAACTGAGAATGTGCTCTCGAGTTGTACTCTTCACAGCTCGGGAGGACTGTTTCCCTGTCTGTCTCCCCCAAGTGCCACTTTCTGTCATGCATGTCATGCATTGGAACATGATTCCACGGACATAAATTCCAATTCACATTCTCCATATCCATTATCCATAGAACAGTCAGTCAGACCTAGAAGCCAAGGCTATTGACTTCTCTATACTTCAAAGGATAAAAAGAATCATATTTAAAATTTTACTTCAAAACTCAGAACTGAATCTCACAAATACCAAGCTATCTGGTAAGGCTGCCTGAGTTTGTCAAGTTGAATGCAACACAAAGTATACAAAGTAGGAAGACTAGGCCAGGCACGGTGGCCCACACCTGTAATCCCAGCACTTTGGGAGGCTGAGGCAAGCGGATCAAATGAGGTCAGGAGTTCAAGACAGGCCTGGCCAACATGGTGAAACACTATCTCCACTAAAAATGCAAACATCTGCCAGACGTGGTGGTGGGTGCCTGTAATTCCAGCTACGTGGGAGGCTGAGGCAGGAGAGTGGTTTGAATGGGGGAAGCGAAGGTTGCAGTGAGCTGAGATGATGCCATTGCACTCTAGCCTGGGTGACAAGAGTAAAACTCCATCTCAAAAAAAAAAAAAAAAAAGCAGGAAGAATAGAAGCAGAGCAGAATTTTTTTTTTCACTTCAAACTTCAGAGAAAGGCCACTGCTGACTGAAGGGCCAGCATGCTTGTTAGAAATACTGCTGAGTGTTTTCAGCATGTGAGAAACTCTTTCCGAAGTGTTGCTCATTTATTCCCTTCTTTCTGTGGGTTGACCTTACAAGTTTTGTTGGTGGCATTAGCTCCCCTGTTTGCTGTTACTGTTGATGCCATTTCAGAAATATTTGGATATAGGCTGCACATTTTCTTAAGATTGGAGAGGGGGAAACATAATTTCCCATTTACAAACTTCTTGATACAAATGTCACTTTGGAACTTAACTGACACCATGTGCCTCCTCTGACACCAGCTGAGGGAAGGCAGTCATTAGAGCCCACACCAAATGGGGCTGTCCTGGGTCGCCGTTTGGTTTTTATGGTCACTGTAATCCCTGGGGCCTGCTCCTTCCCGGCCCCCTTCTTTCCCAGGCTTCAACTCGAGCATCCTTCAGATAAAACCGAGGACAGTGGAGCCGTGTGAAATTCATTACCCATGGGGGACAAAACCACTCAGGCTGTGGTCTTCCCTCCCCAAAAACCCTGTCCACACCCACCCCAGCCCCCAAAACCCACACCCCCTCCTCTTGGAACTCTCGTTGTGTTTGGAAATTCTGTGGCTTTCTGAAACAATGCTGGTGTTTCTGGTAGTTAAAGAAAACCAGCTGCAAAACAGCACAACCTCTTTTTGAAAGAGACAGTATTTCATGCCTTGAAGAATGGATCTCAACCTCGCCCACCCATCCCCACCACCCACTCGCTTTATTGGGATATTGTACACAGTCACATGTCTTATTCCTTCGGGGTGCCTGACTAGCGAGGGGCGTTCGCCAGCGTGCCCCGCGGGGCAGTACGGAAAGCTCATCCTCCTGCGGAGGCCTCCCAAACCCAAAGCAAGAGGAGAAATGGAAGGGGAGGTAGCAGGGGGTGTGAAGATCTGGGCCCTGGATCATGGACCCTGGACCTTGGACTCCATCGTCTGGTCACTGAACCTCTCCAAGTCTCAGTTCCCACACTGGTGAAAAGTGGAGTCAGTAATCATTCTTACCGTAAAAGCCCACAGGGCTAATGTGAGAATTAGATGGGAGCGTCCATGGAAGACTTCGGACCCTGGTCAGGATGACACTCCTATCAGTGGTTATTGTCACTATTCATCTCAACTGTCAAAGGGAAAACAACAAGTCTCAAGGAAGAAAACACTAGCTTATTCCTCTGCATTTCTGTTCCCACAGCCCGCAAATCACCCACCGGTCTTCAATGCCACCTGGAACATGGTGCTGAGAGAGGCCGAAGCTCTCCTGGAAACACCCAGCAGGGACCCCTCCTGAAGGCCAGCTGTCCCCTGGGCTCTCACCTCTGCCCCCTGCATCAAGTCTCCTATGAAGGCAAGGGAAGGAGCCCACCAGAGTTTGGGCTGTTCAGAGAAGTCAAATAAGGTGGAATTTGCTAGGAACTCCCATAGTCTTTTGAGGCCTAGATAGGGTAGTCCCAATGGCCTGGGTGGGAGTCAGCGCTGTGTCCCCTGCCACAGTCAGCTCTTCCCCGGAAAGCAGGGAGCTGGCAGGAGAGGCAGTGATCACGGTGAAAACACAGAGACACACCTGGTGTTCTGGTTTCTTTCTTTGTTTCCTTTTTTTGGGGTGGAGGTGACAGGATCTCACTCTGTTGCCCAGGCTAGAGTGCAGCGGTGCAATCACAGCTCACTGCAGCCTAGACCTCCTAGGCTCAGGTGATCCTCCCACCCCAGCCTCCTGAGTAGCTGGAACTACATGCAGGTGCCACCACACCTGGCTAATTTTCTGTATTTTTTTGGTAGAGATGGAGTTTCTCCATGTTGCCCAGGCTAGTCTGAAACCCGTGGGCTCAAGCGATCTTCCTGCCTCAGCCTCCCAAAGTGCTGGGATTACAGGCGCAACCCCTGTGCCCAGTCTGCTCTGGTTTCTAATAGAAGTACGTATTTGCTACCTCCCGTGTGATAACAACGCTTTCACCTCCCAGACAGACACAGAGAAGTAACCCACGGTCAGAACAAGACACTCTTGACTCTTAGGTGTGGACACCTTCCCAGAGACTAGATGGGGGCAGATGCTCCCTCCTGGCACACATAGTCTTGGAAGGGTCAGTGCCAACTGAAATGGCAAAGTCAGAAATGCCAACAAGAACCGGGGAAAGGGTTTCAGGTCTGGCTGAGTCAGCTGCTTGTCAAGCTTCTACAAAAAGCAGGAGTTAAAAGCCAATAACTTTTTAGTGGTTCATTCTGCCCCAAGCTCCCTTTTTTTCAAAGGCTCATCCTGTTTGTTAATTCATAGGTTTAGAAACACAAAGCCCCCCTACGGCAAGGTACCATGTACATTTGTTTATTAAAGTTCTGAGCTAGAGCACACATGTGAAACAGACATTGAAACTGTTTGTTCCAAGGCAGCCCCTCTGAGGCGATTCCAAGCAGCACACTGCAGAGCTCCTGGGGTCGCCCTGGGCTAGAAACGGGCAGAGAACACCCAGTTCTTGTTCTTCCATAGAGAGTTGATATTCAGATCTCCCTGCGGATTGAGTGAAAACCTTCGGCCCCACACCCAATACCCTCCTGCTTTTTCTCACTTGCCCTCCTCTGCTCTTCTTTTCTCTCTCAAGTAGGTGGACAGGTAAGCAGGGAGAAGAAAGACAGCCATAGAGTTCCCTTCTGTTTTTCACAAGAGCCCTGCCCTCTCCTCCCCTCCCTCAGGGTGACAACTGCTGCTACTATCCTGTTCATCTCATGCTAACTAGACCAGGAGATGGAATCCCATCTGCTGAGGGGACCCTAAGGCACCCCACTGAGAAGCCACAGGCACAGTCTGCCCCACACCCCCATGTCACTGCCCTGGTGACATGAAAGCTGGAGTAGCCCCTGGGATTCCCAGCCTGAGCTCTGAGGCCCCCACCACGGCCTCTGGCCTCTGCCCGCTGCACAGGATCCAGACAGGCTGAACTGCAGGTGGGCTCTCTTCAGAGCCACCAGGCAAAAAGGACAAAGAAAAATGGCCAAATCCTGAGTTACCACATGGGGGCTTTGGAAAGCATCCTGGACTGAGCCCCAGTTCCACCAGCAGTTGATTAATCTCAGGCAGCTCATTTATTCTCCCTGTGCTTCTGTTCCACATTGGTAAAATTCGGGTGACAGGAAAACGTAACTAGCAGGTTGGTGATGATCAAATGGGATGGCGCATGTGGGTGTGCAACTGCTGGCAGATATGACCGTTCTGCGGACCCGTGCTCTGAGCTTCGGTTTCCTCATCTGAAAGATGGAGCTAATCATCTTTACCAGGCAAGCACTCAGGACTCTTGGCGAGCAAGGTGGGTATCGTGAGATTACATATCAGGAATAATGTGCGTTGTGATATTAAAACAATTGGCCGGGCACAGTGGCTCATGCCTACAATCCTAGCACTTTGGGAGGCTGAGGCGAGCAGATCACCTGAGGTCAGGCGTTCAAGACCTGCCTGGCCAATGTGGTAAAAATCCCCATCTCTATTAAAAATACAAAAAAAAATAGCTGAGTGTGGTGACGGGCACCTGTAATCCCAGCTACTAGGGAGGCTGAGGCAGGAGAATGGCTCGAACCCCAGCAGCAGAGGTTGCGAGCCGAGATCATGCCATTGCACTCTAGCCTAGGCAACAGAGCGAGACTCTGTCTCAAAAAAAAAAAAAAAAAAAAAAATTAATAAATAAAACAATCACCACCAGAAAAGAGAGTAAGAGTCATTTGGTGTCCAAATTCTAAAGAGACATTTTTTTCCAACTGAAAGCTTCTCTCCTCAATACGGCATTTCCTGTTTCACTGCTAAATTGGGTAGAGGTCTTTGTTGTTCTTGTCGTTGTTGTTTTAACCATTTACACCCTTTTCTCCTTTGAAGTTGCATCCGTTTAGGGCAAATGAGACCTCAGTCAGAGGGAGCTGGACATCACATTTCTGTCCCCAGATGAGCAGACAGGAACGGGGACCCACCCTGCTGGGACAAGTACCCTTCCCTGTGGGCGGGAGGCCTCTGAGGCTGGGTCAGGAAGCAGGAAGCAACAAAGGGCGCTCTCTCAGAAGCTCCAGGGACTGCAGCTCGCTCCCCGCGCTCTGCGTGGTCTCTTTAACAGATGCAGCAGCACAGTCATCTCAAACATGAAATAAGGCAAAAGTGAAACGATTTATATATGAAACACTTAAAAAAAGCTACAGATGCATTCCAGGCAGGAATGTAGCCCTCCTTTGAAGATCACTAAACCTAGCTAACTCTTTCAACACACTGATTTAGCCCAAAAAGAACCAATTTGCGAAAGAACCAAGGTTAAATGTGACATGCCACATTGCAGAGCCGGGTGATGCCTATTGCCAGGGAGAGCAGCTCCCTGTCTGACTAAACGAGCTCTTCTTAATTTAAAACCCAGAGATAATTCCAGGGAACATAAAGCATACTTTCCGAAAGGCTACAATAAATCAATTTTTCTTGCCTGCGTACCATCTAGATTTAGCCACTTAGTTCATCTTAATAAACAAGTTACTCATTCAAAGGAAAATCAATGAAATGTTTTGCCTTGAGGGACAGTTTTATTTTTAATAGTTTGGTGCTACGGCAACAGAAGGAACATTCCGCCTTCTGAATTACCTTTGTTCTTCGGGACTTCTTGAGGGAGGAGTGGGGGAGGGCGGGGTAAAGGTTGCCAGTCTGAGTTTACCCTGTTCATAAACATAAATGCAAGCTCCTTCTCCTGCCCTTCTTTTTGTTACGGATACATCTGCTGTTGCAAGGAGCTTATTTAAAGAAATGGAAGTTTATTGTCATATCAATGCTTTATCTTTGAAGTTTTTGTGCATTTTTTTTTAAAGCAAGTTATTCCCATAAAAATGGAACTCAAGGAGAAGGGATATCTCTTAAAGAAATAACAGGTAATATGTACAATTATGATGTTGGGGTCTGATTCCTACTACTTATTTATTTTTTAATGAATTAATTTTTTTTAGAGACAAGGTCTCATTATGTTGCCCAGGCTGGACTCGAACTCCTGGACTCCAGTGATCCTTCTGCCTGAGCCTCCCTAGCAGCTGGGACCACAGGTGCTCACCACCGTACCCAGCTTTGACTTCGTTTAATAGAAAGTCAAATTTTCTGTTAATATGTAATCTTGAAAGGAAGATGAGGTCATGCCAACATTATAGCACTCTAAACAGCAGAGGATATAGGGGCACATTTTCAAATTATCTAAGGAACTCACATTATTAGTCCAAAAGTGTTCTGATCATGGAAGCCTCTAAAGAAACACAAAAACACAGAGGCAATACACAGTCACCCAATTTCTCCTATCCCAGCTTTCCAGATCCAACACACACCCTAAAAGGGGCTGGAACAGAGAGCAGCTTCGATTCCATTTTCCATGCCCTAAGCCCAGCACCAGGCCTGGCGCAGAGCTGACACGGAATGCATCTATGTTGAAAGAATGGATGTGTGAACTTCAATGAAATGAATCCTCCAGAAGAGGAGAAGCCTCCACTGGCTTTCAGAAATGGAAGAGGGTACAGTTCTCTCTCCACAGGCCCTGAGGAGCAGCATCTGCTCCATGGCTCAGAGCTGCGGCCTCCCTGGTCTCAGAGAGGCCTGTTCACACATCAGGCAGCTCTGTTCTTCTGGGGAACTAAACCTACTTCACGCCAGTCCTGGAAAACACCCTCCCAACAGATGGGAGAAGGGAGGTTACCCGGACCGTGTCACGTTGGGGCCGCTGGCTGGAGGGCACCTGGCTGGTCACCGAAGAGCCAGGCCCTTAGAGTACTCGGCCACCCTTTTTCCCACGGTGGCTGCCATCTGGCACCCAGCAGAAACCCAACCTGAGGACATCTTCCATCATAGCCTGAGTCAAGCAAGAGAGGACAAACAACATGGGAAGAGCTTTCGTCCGGGAAGGGAAAGAGAAACTCCCCAGAGAAACTTCGGAAGAGAAGCTTAAGGGAAGGATTAAGGGTGTGTGTGCAGAACGAAGGAGATAATCCTACCGCTCTCCGTGGCCCAGCTGACACGCCACCTCCTTCAACAAGTTTGCCCTCATTCAGCCCATCTGCCACGATGCCTCCCTCTCCTTAACTCCAACCACTCTCATTCTGTTGCTCAGCATTTCCCTTTTACCGCCTACCATATTCTGTCTTCTATTTCGTTATTTGTGTATTTATTTTTGAGATGGAGTTTTGCTCTTGTAGCCCAGGTAGGAGTGCAACAGCGCAATCTCAGCTCACTGCAACCTCCATCTCCTGGGTTCAAGCAATTCTCCTGCCTCAGCCTCCCAAGTAGCTGGGATCACAGGTGTGCAGCACCACCATGCCCAGCTAATGTTTTGTATTTTTAGTAGAGACGGGTTTCACCATATTGCCCAGGCTGGTCCCGAACTCCTGACCTCAGGTGATCCGACTGCCTCATGTGTTCATGGCCTGTACTATCCCATTTTAAGCTTGAGGCTAGGCTCTTCAGCACACCTGCACTGGATGCCTGCTCAGGGGCTTGCCCTCTGTCTGGCAAAAAGCCTTCAAATGGGATGGTAATATTTTATTTGTTAGGACAGATTGTAGATACGGGGTGTTTGTTATATTCTTTATGCTCCTTTGTATTTCTGACAGAGTTTATGATGATATTAAAAAACTTTTTTTAGAGGCAGGATCTCACTGTGCTGCCTAGGTTCGAGTGCAGTGGCCCAATCAGCTTACTTGAACTGTCACCTTGAACTCCTGGGCTCAAGCAATCCTCCCACCTCAACCTCCCAAGGAGCCGGGATTACAGGCACACACCCCTAAGCCTGACTCATTTTTTTTACTTTTTGTAGAGATGAGGTCTTGTGATGTTGCCCAGGCTGGTCTCCAGTTTCTGGTCCCTGAGGTATGCAATGAGCAGTGCTAAATTCAAGGGTACCTGGGACTTCCAGCCACTGAAATATCTGTTTCAAATGGTCTTCCCATTTATCAGGTTTTCACTAAATTATAAACTTCGATGTTTCGGTCCCACCTACACATCTCTCCTTCCTGTGAAACAGATTTCCCTGCTAACAAAATCTCAGCTACTGGTCCCTTTGGAAGAAAAAATAATGTCATGGGAAGGGGCATGGCCAGAACTGTGGGTGTCTCACTGTGTGGAAACTTTAGAAAAATGTACATTCCAGGTATAATGACTATCCCGTAATTACCTCAGGGTAGCCTCAGGCTCCATCCTCAATCAGGAAATTCTGTGTCAGGTGGAACTCAAAGTTGGGGCACCACATCTTTCATCATCTAAATAAGGAGTAAGGAACGGGCAGATCAAAGGCACAGCACATGGTCGCATGTGCATCCGCACCACGTAAAACGCGTTCTTATGATGATGAAAGGCTGTGAGGGCCCTGAGGGTGATTGACTGCCCAGGGTCCGGTGAAGGAAGGCCCTGCTCCTAACACAGACAGGAGTCTGGCCCTACCTTCCCGCCCCATGCCCTTCTTTTCTTCTCTGTCCTCGCATCTCTCTTCCATTACCTCTGCTTTAGGTCTGCCCAGAACAGGCACTGCCATCCCTGAACCCCACCAGTGATCTCTGGGAGTCAAGAGTTTGCTGATCTCTTTTCTCAGGAAGAGAGGGAACACAGCTTTGGCTACAAGACAGAAAGAGCATGAGAAATGGGCAGACCTTCCGTCAGCGTGGTAGCCTGCAGAGTTTATTTAACCAGCCAGCAAGAAAGAAAAGAGGACACTCCCACCAGGGTCTCCATGTGAGCAGATGGCCTGAAGTGGTCATGTGGCCTCTCTCCAGGCCCCCCACCAGCCTGAGAGTCTGTCTTTTGGGGTTAATTGTGGTAACCAAGCCCCTTTAGGGCCTAGTTAATTTCCTTTCCCTCCAGAGGTTCATTCTTAAAAATCTAAGATTGACCTACATTGTTCTGAACCAAAAGGAAATCAAACGAACAAGGTTAATTGGAAAAAACAGCGCTCTGGCTACCTTAGGGTTTTATTTGCTTCCCCCTTGGAAAACCACACTGATTTAGAGGATATTGGTCAATAGACCTAAAAATGTGTTAATGCTGTTTATTAAGTTGAGCTTTAATCTAACTGGGTCAACTTCTCACTCAGTGTTAGCTCCAGGGAGAACCCCATCAATGATGATGAGAATCCTTTTGCAATTATAGTCATGAAAAATGCCATGCTGTAAAATAATTTCACTCCATTCATGGGTACGAAGTGCTCCTTGAGTGACGGATGAAGAACAGCAATAGGTACAGTGGGGCGGTTCAACCACGCAGCTGAGTCGGGGCCCGACGGTGACGCCTCTCAGGGCAACGGCGCGCAAAGTTATACCAAGTTCACAGGCTTTGGCTCTAAAACCAAGGGGAAACTCGCTGAACTCACGCCGGCAGGAAAACGGAAGTTAGCTGACTGAGATGCTGCTCTCGACGGTATCAAAAGAGAGAGGCAAGCCCACTGGGAGGCAAGCCTGGCACACCCGTAGGATTTGGGGCAAAGCGGAGACAGAAAACCTGCATTTGCTTTTCACCCCTAACTCCCTGGAGGCATCACATCCCACGTGTCAATGTGGGGGGTCTGGAGACGGAAACACAACAGCTGAGAATGGATCAAGAGCTGAAAAGGGATCTCTCAGGGGTTTGCACCCATCACATGGGAAAGAACAGGTAGCACGGGCGGCAGGGTGTCCTGCAGGAATGCAGAATTTCAAATCCCAGCCCCACCCTTTCTTATTTTATCATGAGCAAGACTCCTAATCTCCTGAGGCCCCCAACTACCCACCTTTAAAATGGGGATGAGCAATAAAGACACTTCTCTCCCAAGTGGAATTATGAGAAATTACTTCTAAGATGGAGACTCCAACAGTAAACTTACCAAGCACTGGAATGGAGGCCAGCCCCACCGCCCACTTCGGCCTGGAGCATCCCAAGCAGACAGTGTTGCCTGGAAGGGTCTGGGGGTGGGGAGGGGCAGTGTCCCTGGGCCATGGCTAAGACTGCAAACCGCCATGCTGGAGGAAGTACCACTTCCCACCAGCCCCAGGCCTTTCAGCCCCCTCCCCGGTCCCCCCATGAGGAGGAGTCTGGCAGAGCCCACTGCCGGGGGTGCAGGCCGAATGGAAATCACACGCATTTGATACGGTGCGGTGCCAACAAGCAGACTCTGCATTTTCTAAGAAACTGAGAAGGAAACAAATGCTCCCAAGACAGAACTAAATGGCTCCTGCTAGGAAGTTCTTTCCCTGTTTGTGGGTAAAGTAAGGGAAGATGAGGAAGAGAAGAAACAGGATTTAAATTTTTTTCTTTATAAAAAGTTATCATGAGACCAGGCACAGTGGCTCACATCTCTAATCCCAGAGCTCTGGGAGGCTGAGGCAGGAGGATCACTTAAGGTCAGGAATTGAAGACCAGCCTGGGCAACATAGCAAGACCCCATCTCTACAAAAAGTAAAATAAATGAATCAGGCTTAGTGGTGCATGCCTGCAATCCCAGCTCTTTGAGACGTTGAGGTGGGAGGATTGCTTGAGTCTAGGAGTTCAAGGTTACGGTGAGCTGATTGGGCTACTGCACTCCAGCCTGGGCAACACAGTGAGACCCTGCCTTGGGTTTTCAGAGCTGGCCTCCAGCGCTGGATCATTTTGGGCCCTGTCGAGGGGCAGACGGCTAGACAGTCGCAGTGGGCAGGTGGTGACTCCAACTCTTTGGATAGTGAGTCTTTTGCATCTCGAGCAGGGAGAGACTTTCTACTGCCATGACTAACTGGGACAGCCTCAGGCCACACAGGGGCTCAGACACGTCTGGGGAGCTTGCGGTGACTGCTCCTGTCCCACACCCAGCCAAGCCAGATCCCGGTTTGGCTGGAGTCAGGGCCTTTTTATTCACAAAAGAATATTGCGTTTAGCAACAGTTGGCTAGCCTCTCCCTTTCAGACCCATCGCTGGGAAATATCACAAGAAAACACAAGGCCTATACAAGCATTCCCTTGGTGTGAGCTTAAAAACCGCCGTACTCCTGAGGGATATATTTTTGGTCTGGAAAGACAAATAACGCTGTGGTGTCCCAAGAAGAACAGAACATCACCAGTGGTAAAGAATAATGGGTGGAGCTGTGGAGAGGCAAATGTGTCTTCTGAAAGGGCTTCCTATGTCTGGGAGGTTTGTCTGGGGAAGAAAAAATGACAGAAGACCTGGATGCTCCGAACAGCCCTGCAGGACTAGTTGACTGAGGACAGGCTTGGGAATGTCCTTGGTCCCTGCACTGGGAACTCGCTGATCTCCCCACACAAGGACATGGCCTGCCAAAGGCTCTGGGACTCCCTGGCTATGAGTCCAGCTTCTTCTCCTGTGGTGATGGCCTCCTCTGGAAACACTCTTACCCTCCAGCTTCAATTCTTGTATTTGCATTAAACACATTTTTTCACTCAATGTATGTTGTATTTTAAAATAAGTTTTTTCCTCCATGGGGAAAAAAACCAACAATATAATCCAAATACAGTTAAAAAAAAAAAAAAAGTTTAGGATCTTGAGTTCCAGACAGTTCAAAAACTCTGCCAAAAGATTATATTTACTACCAGAGTACCACATGGCAGGACAACTTCAGGATTAGGATATTAAAGTGAAAATTACTGAGCAATCCAGCGGCCACAAGCCTGTCAGCCCTTCCCTCACTGCAGAGGGGACCTGTGCGGGGTGGTCCCGGCAGCTGCCCTGGCCGGTTGGAGCCCACGGTGCCACCTAGGCAGAGAGGCTGGGGCCAGAGGCCGCGGGTGGCCTGATGTCAGTCTGCGCATCCCTGGAATGAAAGCAGGGCAGAAGCTGCAGCTGCAGGGCCTTGGGGGTGGGCTGACTGGTGGAGAGTCGGCTGTGGGGCTGCACACACCCTGAGAGCTGATGGTCCCAGAGGGGTGGAGCCTGTATCTCCACCTCTATTCCAACCAGCTGCATGGCACGGAGCTAGGCTGACATCCTTCCTGGCCTCTGGATTTTGATCTGGGCTGAGGCTGAAGAGTTTGGTCGTTCTGGCCGACACTCACACTGTCAGCTGATCGCCACAGGTTAACAGTCACCTTCCTTCCCAAGACACCAGTGTCTGCTTCCGGGTGGAGTTTCCAGTGAGCAAATGCCTTGCACCATGCCACCGGCAGCGGAGTCCCCTGGGTCAGGCTGTGCCTGGGGAAACCATGCTGGCCCACAACCTGCCACAAGACCCCCAGGCCCTGTCTCCAATCTGCATTTCCCCTTTGATCTCCAGTCACTTCCTTGCACATACCAATGCTCAAGTCAAAGCCATAGGCACCTTGCATTATTTCTTATGTGTGTACCACGTTCTTGGAATTTACCCCTGAAATGCTCAACCTCCACTGTCCACCAATGAGAATCTCTCATGCTCCAGGCCAGCCTTTCCATGAAGGCTTCCCAGCTCGCCCCAGACAAAAGAGACACCTCTCTGTGTCCCACAGCTCTCCTGCAACCTTTCAGAGCTCCCATCATGCTTTTGTTTTTTCTTTTCCACTTCTACACGTGTTTCTGTACTTGTCTCTTCTCCTCCATTTGATTCATCCATTTGTTAATGTTTTCTTTTTTTCTTCTTTTTCTTTAGATGGAGTCTCACTCTGTCAACCAGGTTGGAGTGCAGTGGCGTGATCTCAGCTCACTGCAACCTCCGCCTCTGGGGTTCAAGTGATTCTCCTGCCTCAGCCTCCTGAGTAGCTGGGATTACAGGTGCGCACCACCATGCCCAACTAATTTTTTTATTTTTAGTAGAAATGGGGTTTCACCATGTTAGACAGGCTGGTGTCGAACTTCTGACCTCAGATGATCCACCCGTCTCAGCCTCCAAAAGTGCTGGATTACAAGCGTGAGCCACCACGCCCAGCCTGTTCATGTTTTTCTAAGTGTCTACTCTGTTCTCAGTTCTATAGAGGATACTAAGAACAGATAAGACAAGACCCTTGACCTCAAGGGACTTACAGTCTGGTGAAGAACTAAATAGCAATGGCATCTAATAAATACCCAAGGATGAGCGGTTGGTTTCATCTTCATACTCCCTAAGTGCCCAGCACAGAGCCGATGGCCACACAGTGTTTCAACAGACACATGAAAGCAGTGACAGTTTTGGCTGTAAACACACAAAGAAGGTAGGAGCTGGGCTAGCTGAGCTCACTATGACCTATAGTGTCTCGCTCTGGTCGCCCAGGCTGGAGTGCAGTGGTGTGATCTCCGCTCACTGCAACCTCTGCCTCCTGGGTTCAAGTGATTCTCGTGCCTCAGCCTCCTGAGTAGCTGGGGTTATAGGTATGTGACACCATGCCCCGCTGTTTTTGTGTGTCTTTTTTTTTTTGAGACAGAGTCTCACTCTGTCACCCAGGCTGGAGTGCAGTGGCACGATCTCGGCTCACTGCAAGCTCCGCCTCCCGGGTTCACACCATTCTCCTGCCTCAGCCTCCCGAGTAACTGGGACTACAGGCGCCCGCCACCACGTGACTCACACATGTTGCATTTTGAGATGAGATGCTGAAGGAGGTGGTGGCCTATATCCCCTCCTGGAAACCCTCCCCTGAATCTTACCTCTACTGCCCCCAAAACCTGGCTGCGCACACTAAAAATCAGCTCGACCTGGAGATGTTGGGTCCTGTGTGGCAACAAGCAAAAGAAAGGGAAAGAAGTCTCATTTTCTCACTGTAGATATTCACTTGCCTCCCCAGGCCTCCACCTCAGCATCTTTAACCTGAGGACTTTCTGTGCATGTACCCACGGCTGTGCCACCTCTCCTGAGGAAGGAAAATGAGCGTCAAGCAGCAGCAGCCAATTGGCTCTGTGGATGAAGCTAAATCTATGCCGCTAGCCAGCAAGTCTGTTTATTTTATGTCCTTAGAGAGAGAAACACCCCTGAAAATGACCAACTTGTGTCAATTACAGAACACAAGGGCCTAGTGTTATCAATGGGGGAAGATAGATGTAAATTACAGCACAATGAACTCCGGTGAATTGGCTGTTAAGTGGGACAATGGGCTAAAAGATGTTGTTTGGAGCACCTCATTAATAAAATTCAAAATTGTTTTCTGCAATTATGTGCAATCATTGCTTATTTTACCCCCAGCCAAGTAGAGTCCCACTGCCAATCTATGGCTTTGGTTTCAACTGCCAAGAAAATTTCCCTGGCAGAGAGGTGAGAATAGAAGAGGGAGCTCAAATTCGGATTTGAGCAGCCCTTGATTAGCTAACAGAATTATCCGTCAGGAGAAGAAACCTGCTGGAAAAGGGAACCAAGCGTCTCTCCAAGGTAGGGCTTGGGCACACAGCCCACCTCCGCAGGGGCTTCCAGATGGTTTTGCAGCCAGACAGAAAAAGGAAGGCTACTCTCTTCTCTGATACTCCCTCCTGCTACCGCTCTTTTATGAGATACATTTTTCAGGAGATCTAACAGTGTTTGCACCTGGTGAGGAACTGACTAATGCAGACCAGAAGTGGACACATTTCTTTACCAAAATGGATGATGGTGTGAAAAACGATATGTATGTGTGTTTGGGAGGAGCTGTGGGAAGTGGGCAGTGGAAAGTAGAAACTACCAACCTAGCACGGAGGAGGGAAAAGCTCCTCAAGCCTTCACTGTAGACCATCCCATGGTTTCCTCTAAAGTGAATGCCCCAGAAATTCTATCATGTTTCTTCCAGGTCCAGTAAACAACTCTCCCGTCAGTCCTTATCTACAGAGCCCACGTCTGCTACTCACTCTGTAATCTACCCCTCCCTCTGTGAGGACTCTTCCCGCCAAAGCTGTCTTTCAAGTTAGCCAATCGGGTTCAGTTTAGATTGAGCGGTTCAACTCCAGCCAATGGTGGCAGGACACAGCAGTTAGGAATAGGAATAAGGACAAATTGTGTTAGGAACAACAAAAAAAATCCCTTTCCCTCCTATGTTCGGTGTGCTCTCATGGCAACCAGTCCTGCGAGAAGCACCCTTCTGCAGAAGTAAATTTGCCTTGCTGAGAAATCTCTTGTTCGAGTGCTCATTTTCCTTGTGACTCCGAGCTTTGCTTCCAACAGAGGGAGTCCTGCCTTAATTCCAGGCATCCTATTCTATTTCTTCATCCATTTGCTCATTCAGCAATCCCCCACTCTGCCCTTCTCTGCCAAGTACCTTGCTAGGCTTCTCTCTTCGAGGACCCTAGGCCAAGACCATTAAAGCAAAACACATCCCATTTAAATATCATCATGCTAATTCAGACTTGATCATTCTAGCTGGTCAAAATCATTTGGATTCTTAATTCTGTGATCTCTGTATCTTTCTGTATCTTCCACATTCTCTACAATGGGCATATATTACTTTTAAAAACAGAAAAACATTTTCACTTCCTGTTTAAAGTATAATGTTTTATAAACTAACTTAAGATATTTAATTTTTTTAGGAGTGAAGAAGCAAAATGGAACAGAAGTGGCCTGAGGTCAGAGAGTTCATGGAAATTTGCTGGTCCTGCCTTGAACACTCAGACCTCAAGCACACATTCCTTTGCATGACTGCAGTAAACAGTAGCATCGAGATCCAGGGTTCAAGACACACTCTCCAGTATTCTCCCGGGCTCCTTCAATAGCAATGCATCTTATTCCTCAAAGCAGCTACGGAGGTTCATTCTTCAGATCAATAACTGCCTGCGTAGCTATGTGCAACTGTGCCTTAGGCTACTCCACAGCTTACAGTTGTTCTCTTAATGTCAAGAACACATTCTTGCATGATTATTGGATTAAACAATTGTCTTCTATCCCCACTCCCTTTACCTACTCATAGGGAAAATCAATTTTTTTTTTTGAGAAGGAGTCTCGCTCAGTCACCCTGGCTGGAGTGCAGTAGTGCACAGTCTCTACTCACTGCAAGTTCTGCCTCCTGGGTTCACGTCATTCTCCTGCCTCAGCCTCCCAAGTAGCTGGGACTACAGGCACTTGCCACCACGCCCAGCTAATTGTTTGTATTTTTTTAGTAGAGACGGGGTTTTACCTTGTTAGCCAGGATGGTCTTGATCTCCTGACCTCATGATCCACCCGCCTCGGCCTCCCAAAGTGCTGGGATTACAGGCATGAGCCACCGCGCCCAGCCAAGGAAAATCAATTTAAGGGATATCACATGAAATGTATAATCCTTTGTGCAAAGATAATGGAAGGTGCCTGGGACAGATGCAAAGAGTGGAAGAAGTGGGGTCACTCCGGGTGCAGGTGCGGTGACAGCTGAGGCTTCACATCCCACATCCGTGCACAATTACACCATTTCTCCCCACCCAATTCACATCCCACATCCGTACACAATTACACCATTTCTCCCCACCCGAGCAAAACATTTTCGCAGAGTTATGCTTTAAGCCTTTACAGGGAACTGCAGAATAAGAAGGGACTGCTGATCACTTCAGGACATTAAGTTTGAGTAAATATAAGGGAACCCAAGTTATAAGTCAGCAAAGAGGGACCACGGGTGCCCTGCCTGGTTCTCTGAGGATGGCAAAGACCAGCTATCAGAAAAGTCTCACACACACAAAATAAAGCCCTGGAAAAACTAAAAATTTAAGATTTTAAGGAGATTATTTGTTTTGCGCTTGAGACAAAGCCATAAGAAAAATTTAAGAGATCCTTACAACAGCCGGGTGTAGTAGCTCATGCCTGTAATCCCAGCACTTTGGGAGGCCAAGGCAGGTGGATCACCTGAGGTCAGGAGCTCGAGACCAGCCTGGCCAACATGGTGAAACCCCGCCTCTACTAAAAATACAAAAATTAGTTGGGCGTGGTGGCACACACCTGCAATCCTAGCTACTCAGGAGGCTAAGGTAGGAGAATTGCCTGAAGCTGGGAGATGGACATTGCGGTGAGCCAAGATCACACCACTGCACTCCAGCCTGGGTGACAGAGCAAGACTCCATCTCAAAAAAAAAAAAAAAAAAAGAAGAGGAGATTCTTACAACAGAGAAGATTCATTTCACTACAGTTTCAAATGAGCACAGTTTGGAGTGATGCTCCATATAGTGTTTATACTGAGTGTTCTAACTGGAAAGTCTCCTGTATGAATTATTACCATCCACGAATCCCCAGTGCCATTTTCATTTGTTCCTCTCCCCTAGGCCTGATGTACCTTCCAGACTCCTTGTGAGAGCTCCTCTCCATGTCCCTATCCAGTATGTCACTGCCACCTGAGCCTTGCAGGACAATGACTGCAGAAGGACATACGAAGTAAATCTACAACATCCGTGTGTGAAGATGTAAGCTCATTGCTGACTCAGAGCTAACTGGCTTGGGGACGGCGTATGGATTCATACTCCTCTGGAGTATGAGTAGGAACGGGACCTAGTTCCTAGTTATATTCAAGAAGCTTTGGTTGATAGCAGGTCCTATGAAAACTTTATCCTGGAGCTCTTTCACCACCAAAGTTCATGTGGCAGCACGCGCTCCCCTCTGCTCTAGCAACTGGAATATGAATGTGGCCACAAAACATACAGAAAGTTTTCAGATTCACAGGAATGAATGTCACGGGAGGAAAGGCCAAGATGCAGGATGCACAGAGACAGGGAGTGGAGGGGGAGGTGAAGGCCCGGGGAAAAGTGCTTTCATGCAGCACCTCCAGGAAGCAGGGAGAGGAAGCACGTCGTAAAAACTGTATGCACCATGTAAAAGTCCACTTCCTGATCAACAAGGAAGACAAGTAAGAAAATCTTTACGAGTGGACAAATGTTAGCAGTGTGGCAATTGGGGGTCCCAGTAACGCAACCCACACACACTTTTAAGAAATATCTGTTCCACGGTGTGCTGTGACAGCTTGAAATCCACGCTGTTAGGGCATATGCCCAGCTAAAATTCAAGTGTACACATCTTGAAACACCATAAGATGATCAATAAATATCTGTTAAATGAAAACCTATGGGAAAAGTAGGAGAAGGGGAAAGTGATGCATAGTATTAAACATCTGAGAATCCGAAAACATTCTCATGGCAATCCATGCATAAAGCAACGATATCTGTGTCCATTTTTCTTATGGATCCCAAAATCAGCTTCCTTGTAACTTTAACCCATTTTCTTTTTTCTTTTTTTTTTTTTGAGACAGAGTCGCGCTCTGTCACCCAGGCCGGAGTGCAATGGCGCAGTCTCGGCTCACTGCAACCTCTGCCTCCTGGGTTCAAGCTATTCTCCTGCCTCAGCCTCCCAAATAGGTGGGAGTACAGATGCACACCACCATGCCTGGCCAATGTTTTGTATTTTTAGGAGAGACTAAAAATGTTGTCCAGGCTGGTCTCAAACTCCTGACCTTGTGATCCACCCACCTCGGCCTTCCAAAGTGCTGGGATTACAGGCATGAGCCACTGCGCCCGGCTTTTTTTTTTTTTTTTGAGACAGAGTCTTGCTCCGGTCACCCAGGCTGGAGTGCAGTGGTGCGATCTCAGCTCACTGCAACCTCCACCTCCTGGGTTCAAGTGATTCTCGTGCCTCAGCCTCCTGAGTAGCTGGGATTACAGATATGTGACACCACGCCCGGCTGTTTGTGTGTGTGTAGTTTTGTTTTTTGTGTTTTTTTGAGACACAGTCTTGCTCTGTCGCCCAGGCTGGAGTGCAGTGGCGTGATCTCAGCTCACTGCAAACTCCGCCTCCCGGGTTCACACCATTCTCCTGCCTTAGCCTCCCGAGTAGCTGGGATTACAGGCACCCACCACCATGTCTGGCTAACTTTGTGTATTTTTAGTAGAGACGGGATTTCACCATGTTGGCCAGGCTGGTCTCTAACTCCTGGCCTCAAACAATCCACCTGCCTCGGCCCCCCAAAGTGCTGGGATTATAGGCGTGAGCCACTGTGCCCGGCCACTTCAACCCATTTTCAAACAGAGAAACTGAGGTTCAGAGAAATGAAGTAATGTTTTCCAAGCTCAGACAGGTAGATCAGATGTGAACCTAGATCTGCCACACTTTAAAGGCTACGCTTTTCCCACTAAACCTGATTAGCCTGTGTATGCCGGCGTAAAAGAACTTCTCATCATTTTCTTGGGACAAACTTAGTTAAGGTAGAGGGTACACAAGGAGTGCTCTGCAGTGAGGGCAGTGAGTAATGCTGTGAGAGATTGGTGATGTAAATGAGAGCTTTCCTGGCTGATAATATTCCTCAGGTCTTATTGAATGTGAATAATAAGAGTGGCCCTCATGGAAGGGCTTGGGGGGAGATGTGGTACAAAGGGCCAAGTCCTCGAAAATGGGATAATTGAGTACATATGGCCTGCCTCGCAACCCTAAATAAAGCTGCTCTGTAATTCAAATGCCTCAAGGCCAACATAACATAGACCAACAGGCCTCCTGCCTTTCAATATTCAGGCTGACCTTATAAAACAGCAACAACCTAAACAAGGGCAACTTTAAAACCCCAACAGGAAATAAAAGACTTCTCCCCAGAGCACGAAGTCAAGCTGCCTCCTCAGACACAATCCTGCTCCTGCGGTGCAGAGTAGCTAAGGGTAAAAAGCATCCCTATTAAAAACACTCCTGCAGAAACATGGCAAAATGAGAAATGGATCCCCTTTCCCCCATCCCCCACCCCATGCCTCCTAAAAAGGGGGCTTGTATCCCTCTTAGAACAGGCTTTAAATAGTAGATAATGGCTTCTGGTAATGTTTAGCTTTGATTTCTCCAGGTTGTGAATCTAAGGAAGTGGAAAGCTGGTTTTATGTGAAAGCAGAGATCTAAGACCTGAAATTACAAGTCATTTATTGTAGTTATCCTCTGCCTCTAGGTTGTTGTCTTAAGAGTTCCAAAGGTGCAATTATCCAGGTGGCTAACAACCTTTCTGAATTTAGCATTCCAGTGGTCACGGAAAAAACCATGGCAGGGCTGAAGGTTAGAAGGCGAACGGAGGAATCTAAAAATACTAAGCATTCAGAACCCAGTAACAACCCCTTACTAGCATTTAAATGATCTCTGTATCCTCTCTACTAATATCTAACTGTAAGGCAGGTCACTGTGCTTGCTCCATTATCAGGATTATTTTATTTCAAGCATATCATCCATATTATAACTGCTATGTTATTTCAAAATGTAACTGATCTAGACTATTTGTTCCGTGTTCAACTTGTAATACCTTAAAAATCAGGAGGTGGGGCAGTGGGTGTATTGAGACAGGACTAGATTGAACCGAGGGAGGTGATCCAGACCCAAGAGCCAGCTCTGAGGCTCAACTCTAATTCTTAACTGTGTGGCCCTGAGCAAGCCCCTTAGCTGCTGCCATCTTCAGCTGTCTTGGGTGTAAAGTGAAGATAATCCCGTCTCCTTTTTAGGGTTGTTCTAAAGAAATACTGGGCACAGGGTGTGGGCTTAATATGCTTTATAAGAAATCAGTTACTTTTTCTATACAACAAGAATAAAGAAGCATCAACAGGAATCACACAGTGACTTTCACGCCCTTTGGAAAATGTCCTGCACTGTAGTCCCATCAGTGTTACGCCTTTACTCATACATTATGATTTTAAGAACATTTGAAAAACCCTATATCTTCAATCAGCCCTGCCTATATTTGAAATTCAACAATGAGACGGTCAATCCTTTGGATTAAAGCTTTGTTCTCTATGAAAAGGCAGGTTCCCCCCTGGAAGAGATAACAATGAAAAATTCCAGCCTCTATCAATCATTTATGGTAACAATTTTTTATCCCTTTCTGAAAACAAAGAGAAAAAATGTATATTAAAGTAAGCAGGGGCTAAGTAAAAGTCAGCCTCAAAGGGGAAAGAGATAAAGAATTGGGAGGCTAGAGAAATTTATGAGTATACATGTACATTTCCATATATAAAGATACTGACACATTCTCTTGGGATGGAGATTGTGCTGAACAGCATCTGGTGTATAACCCTTGCATTAATGATATTCCAAAATATTTAGGATTTTAGCCACAATATTCCTTCCTCAAAGTCCCTAGAGCTGCAGAAGATTTAAATATTTTGTCTCGGAGATTATCAGAGCTCTAGACAAGATCAATCACTCAAGAGACCAGAAGGGAAATAAAGAGCAGTTCATGAAATTCCATTCCTGGTTGAATGTTGTGTGCTGCTGCAGTAGTCACCCAACATCCTTCGCCGAGCATCTGTGAAAATGAGATTTAGGAGAGAAATGGGATTTGGGAATATCACTGCCCCTACATGGGAAATTAAAGACAAATAAGCCACTAAAGAAATAGCCATGTGGGATTAACGAGAGTGTACATTCCTTGTGGGTGTTAGAACCATCTCGTGTGTTTTTTAAAATCCCACAGCACAATGAGAGCACAGAAGTGTAGACACAGGATATGTTCCTTTCGATTTACTGCTGACAGACTGTAAACTGCATGAGGGCAGAGGTCGGGTTTGTTTGGCTGACCATCAAAAATACCTAGCACAAATGTGTGACTCGTATCTGCCCTTCAATAAATATTTGTGGATTGCATGAATAAATGAAGGAACAAGTGGATGGATGGATGGATGGATGGATGGATGGATGGATGGACGGACGAATAGATATGTGGATACATGGGCCAGGCGCAGTGGCTCACTCCTGTAATCCCAGCACTTTGGGAGGCCGAAGTGGGCAGATTTCTTGAGGCCAGGAGTATGTGACCAAGCCTGGCTAACGGTGAAACCCCGTCTCTATGTAAACACACCACAAAAATTACCCAGGCGTGGTGGCGCATGCCTGTAATCCCAGCTAGTCGGGAGGCTGAGGCAGGAGAATCACTTGAACCTGGGAGGCAGAGGTTGCAGTGAGCCGAGATTGCCCCATTGCACTCCAGCCTGGGCAACAGAGTGAGAGGCCATCTCAAAAAAAAAAAAAAAAAAAAAAAAAAAAAAAAAAAAAAAAAAAACCAAAGATATGTGGATATATGAACAGGTGGATGGATGAATAAAGAGACACATGGGTCAGATTATTTAAAACTGGAAACAAAGAAGCAGCCTGAATTTTCCCCTAATCAACTACCCACTACCAACCAACATACACCTCTGAGCGCTACCACCCCCAAGAAGGCAGGAGGTAGGGAGAAAGGAGGGAAGTGTATATGTGCATACTTGCGTCTATTTGCCCTCTGTTGGTACGAGGGCACCCTACTAGGAACAAGTGTAAGGACATTTAGATTTGCATCTGATAGAGACGGAAAGTGATGAAAGTTTGAGGGTAAAGGGTTTTCTCACCAGTGCACCAGGAGTAAGGAGACCTGCGTCTTGCCTTAGTTCTGTCACCAGCCTGTGATCTGGACAAAGCAATTATCTTTCTGGACCTTAGTTTCTTCATCTGTAAAATGAATGAAGTGAACTTAGATGCCCTGAGGCCCCACCTAGTCTGTCCCCTGCTTGAGACTCCAGCCTCAGCTCAGCTCAGCAGCCACACTCTCCCCTGCCGGAGGGGCTTCCTTTCCACCACCAGCTGCACACCACGCCTTCCTGACCTCCTAGTCTACATTAGAACCCTGTTATACTCTCTAGAGTATCCATCATCTTTCCTTTATCTCAGTTTAGAACCTCGTAGTTATTTATTACTATTTGTTCAATGTCTGCCCCCACCCTGACTATAAATAACAACATTTATTGAGAACTTACTTGTTTTTTCTTTTTTTTTTTTTTTTTGAGACGGAGTCTCTATTGCCCAGCCTAGAGTGCAATGGCGCGGTTTTGGCTCACTGTAACCTCCGCCTCCCAGGTTCAAGCGATTCTCCTGCCTCAGCCTCCCAAGTAACTGGAATTATAGGCCCCCACCACCATGCCCAGCTAATTTTTGTATTTTTTGTAGAGACGGGGTTTCGTCATGTTGGCCAGGCTGGTCTTGAACTCCTGACCTCAGATGATCTGCCCACCTCGGCCTCCCAAAGTGCTGGGATTACAGGCATGAGTCACCACGCCCAGCCAAGCACTTACCAAATATTACACTCTGTTTTAATCACTTTACATGCATTATGTATTTTAATCCCTATATTAAATAACCTTGAGGCAGATGCTTTTATCATTCCCATTTCACAGATGAGGAAACTGAGACCAGAGACACAAGTAATTTGTCTGAGGGCACAAAGTGTGGTAAGTACCTGATCTGGAATTTGAACTCAGGCTGTCTGGCTCCAGAGACTGCATGGACTCTGGTATCCTGATTTGAATCTCCCAAAACGCAGGTACTGGAGGTCTGTTTTGCTCACCACTGTACTCCTGACACCTGGCACACCGCCTCAGTGAGGTAGCAGAGTGAGCCCTCAATGAGTATCTGCTGCAAAAGGGAAGGATGGGTGGGTGGGGAGAGGAAGGGAGGGAGGTGGGAAGGACAGGAAGGAGCAGGGGAGGAAGAGACAAGACAGGATCTCACTCCTTAGCTTTTTCTACCCTAAGCTTGGCTAAAGTCATCTGCTTAAGAGAGAGCTGAGGCCGGAAACCACTGAGAAATGCTCAAATGTGAAAGTAAAATACATCTGTGGAACTTCAGTATGTATGTGAAAATTCAGTATAATTTTGAGGACACCAGAAAAATGACACATTAATTATCCTGGGTAATGAAACTGTGCCTAGTTGTCGTCTATATGGTGAATATCATTTACTTTACTTTGGGGCATTAAAATTTCAAAATCTCTCTCTGTATCACTTCCTATAAATACACTTCCCCGGGGGTCCTTTAACTTTTGACTCCATCTTCTTCTGTCCTATTTTCATTCTTTATAATGAGCATGTATTACTCATACATTTTTATATCAAATACTAAAAATAAATTCTCAAAAAGATATACTTTTTCTCCATTGCTTGACCCTGCTTCTCAAATCTTCCCAATGAATAACTTACACAGCCCCGTCGTTAGCCATGAGACGTCTGAAGTGTGTGAGCACGTGTGTGTGTGTGATGTGTGTAAAAAAACAAAGTTATAATTACATTGAACTAAAATAAAAGATCAGTTTCCACCGTCCTCTTCAAAGTGCTTTTCTCTGGAAAAGCAATAACCTGGGAATGAAGCCTGCCCTGCCCCTCCTCAGATCTTCCTGGCTGATGAATCCTATTCAAAGCTAAGTGCTGAAGGATAATAAATAGGTTTAAGCTATGCCACACACCGGTTCATTAAAAATAACAATTGTTCTCCTAGAAGGCCCATGGTTTATAAGAGGATTACAAGAACAGAAGCAGGAAGACGATGCTGAGCTTTCTTCTTCTTTCTCAGGCCTGCAACATCTTGAGTGTGGAAAGTTGCTATTCATCCACCAAATATTTATGATGGGCCTACTGCGGACAAGGAATTGGTCGGGTGATGCAGAGGATTCTAATATGAATTAAATCTAATCCCTGCCCTCTGAGTGGCTCAATGCACTTGCCAACACCTTTAAATTCAGAACAGAATCAATGAGAAGCAGGATTTCTTATCTCAAAATTGTTCTTCCGCCAAACACCGCAGGAGCTCTATTTTGTTCCTCTTTAAGAGTTTACCATCCAGAAGGGAAAAATAAGATAGAAAATAAATAACTACAGCCCACAGTACCTCTGAGGAAAGGGGTAATAGGATTGTGGTCAAAGCAGGGTGTGCTCAGAACCATTTGAGGCGACTGGCAATCATTTCCTTAAAAGAGTAGCATTGAGAAAAGCCCTAATAGATGGGTAAGATTTTGACGGGATTTTGGTAGGAGCCGAGGAGAGTAATCAAAGTGAAGGAAGAGGCACTTAAAAAAATATCCATGGGAGAATTCTGAGGTCCATGAAGCCACACCTGTCTGGCCTTGCTACGGCAGTGGTTCTCGGAAATCACCCGGAAACCCACTAGAAATCCAAGTTCTGAGGCCCATCCCAGGTCTACTCTGGAGGTGGGCCCAGCACTCCATGTTTTAGTAAGTCTTCCAAGTGATTCTGGAGGAAATTAAAAAGTAAGAAACACTGGCCTGGAGCACAGTGAATGTAGGGGACATGGCTTGGAAAGGTGGGAGGAGACCAAGAGGTATGAGGCATTTACACCCAGGTCACCATTCAATAGGAGAGCCAGGGAAGGGTTTTGAGCAGCTCAGAGATATCATAAGAGCTATGCTTGAAAATCAACTTGGAACTATGCTGGAGGAAACACAGTGAAAAGTTGTTTTCACAGCTATTGGGAATGGGAAGAAAATGGACTTGGGGAGGTGGGGTAGAAGCTTCGAGACAGGGGCTGGCATCCTGATCCTTGCAAAGGGAAGTCCACAGGATGCGGCCACAGAGTAGCTGCTGGGAGGAAACAAAAGACTATATACAAATCTTGTACCTCATTTACCAGGAAAATAGTGGTCCTGTTAAACGGCTCTTCCTATAGGGACATCATCAAATCATTGTGTCATTGGATCTGTCACCATAATATATAAGGCTCTGAAACCATACAAAACACTAGGAACAAATAGTCCTATCATCCTCCTGCCACAGAATGACATCCTGAAGGACCTCGAGGATAACCTCAAGCCCCAGCAAGGGCTCCAGTCCCTCCTTGTTCCACAAAACAGCCTGACAAGCAGATGGGCCTTCCCAGGGCACTCTACATGCTCAGCCTCCTTCCCCTGGCCCTGAAGCAGAGCCCCAGGGGCAAAGAAGAGCCAGCTGTTGCTTAAGTGACCTCCGCTGAGGAGATCAAAGGAAGGATCTAGGAAACGAAGACGCCTCTCCCCTCAATCCTGAAAAATCACAGACTCCTGTTGATGTGACCCATGTCTCCCTAGGAATTCAAGCAATGTGCAATTCAAAGACCGTAATCCACCGAGCGCATCTCACAAGGTCAGGTGGGAACAAGGTTGCTCACCATCACGACATGCCTCCTATTTAAATGACAGTGGAACTGAGGTGCAACAAACAAATAATACTATTCCCATCTCAGAAAGACTACAACTCCCCAAAGTCAGTGCCAAATAAGCACTAAGAAAATATAAGCATAATTGGAAAACACTACTAGCAGAGATTTTACTCACTTGAGTAAAAGTAACATGCAGCAGTGGTGATCTACCTAGGTGGCAAGTGGAGAAAATAAACCTACTAGGGATATTCATCAAATGCAACAGGAATACAATGGTGGCTTTCTGAAGGATGTGTGTAAAGGAATCCCCCTCCCCAGATCACACTGGTTCCTACATAAAATCCTAGCAGAGCCCATAAAAAGTAATGATGATTGAGGCCTCCCAACTAGTTGCCTTTATAAAATAGCCACTATTTAATTTCCCCATATGCTAAATGCCTTGGAGCCTTATATATGTTTAGATCATATAGTAACCATGGGCAAACAACTGTTAAAAATCTACAATGCTCTCCTACACACACCCACACCCACACACATGTACCTCACAGAATGAAGAAATTACCAGTATTTCTATTACAACAGATTTTGGCTTTTTGAAGAAACGCTAATACTTGATTACCAGCATTCTTATTTTTCTGACTATATGGGAGCCAGGGCCAACATTTTCATTTGAGTCAGTTAAACATGGTTAACACTAACAGGCTAAAATATTAGATTTGAAAGTAAAAGCCAGGCCAGGCACAGTGTCTCACACCCGTAATCCCAGCACTTTGGGAGGCCAAGGTGCTTGGATTGCCTGAGGTCAGGAGTTTGAGACCAGCCTGGGCAACATGGCAAAACCCCATCTCTACTAAAAATACAAAAAACTAGCCAGGCATGGTGGCACATGCCTGTGGTCCCAGCTACTTGGGGGCCTGAGGCAGGATAATCGCTTGAATCCAGGAGGTTGCAGTGAGCCGAGTTTGTACCACTGCATGACCAAGACTCTGCCTCCCCAAAAAGACAAAAAAAAAGTATTTTGTTTCCATAGAGTTTTGTTTGCAGTGTCACTATTTTACCAAAGTCTAAGCAACTCTAACCCCATGCACCATGCTCAGAGGGGGCCTCCTTTTCCATAACTGCCTCCTGCATCAAGCACTCTACGTAAACGGAAACTCTAAATCAATTCCAAATGAGGGTAAATTTTCAAAATGTGCCACCATGACGAATTAGGCCTCTCCAAACCTGAACTGTAGTAGAAATTAGGCTCAAAGACGAGATAATGGCCTTATATGGAAGAAACTACCATACATCTTCCTATAAAATCACATTTTCCTACAGAAATCAAATGACCCAGTGTTCTACATGGAATGCTTTAACAATTCTTGTGGTATTATTTTGATGTTATTTTCAAAAGTCCATGGAAAGTTCATAAAGGATCACTCAGCAGCAAAAAGAAACTTTCTGATGTACATGTCATTTTCTTTTTCTTTTCTTTTTTTATTTTTTGAGACAGAGCCTTGCTCTGTTGCTCAGGTTGGAGTGCAAGGGCGCAATCTTGGCTCACTGCAACCTCCACCTCCCGGATTCAAGCAATTCTCCTGCCTCAGCCTCCTGAGTAGCTGGGATTACAGGCACGCACCACCACGCCCAGCTGATTTTTGTATTTTTAGTAGAGACGGGATTTCACCATGTTGGTCAGGGTGGTCTCGAACTCCTGACCTCAGGTGATCCACCTGCCTTGGCCTCCCAAAGTGCTGGGACTACAGGCATGAGCCTCTGCACCCAGCCGTACATGTCATTTTCTAGCTCCACACGGTCCAGGTCCTAATACGATCAATGGACGCAGCCCTGTCTCTGCTCTGAATCTTTCTCTGCCATTGATTTGCCAGTTGCTTCATCAGATGGCAGCCTTGGCCTACCGTGCCTGAGTTGCTGCCTTCCTAAAGAACAAGTAAGTTGTCATAAATCTGGCACAGTGGAGGGACGCTGTGGCGACAGATGACTCAGGTTTGAACATGGGCTTCTCCATTTACTTAACTTCTCTGCGCTTCAGTTTTCTCCTCTGTACAACTGGGGCAATAACAGCACCTACATCTCAGAGGATTGCTGTGAACATTAAATAATGTAACATATATAAAGTGTTTAGAACAGGATCTGGTTCTTCGAAAGCTCTTAATGCATGATGACTATTATTACATTCCTAAAATGAGAAAAAAATAGGAAATTTTGAAAAAAGGTAATTTAAAAAGTAAAGCCTAAGCTTTCTCTTTTACAAACCAATTGAAATAGACTGAGTCAAATGATTGTCTTCGGTGAACACAATGGCATTAAGAGGTCAAGTACCAAAGGAACATAAATCGTTCTACCATAAAGGCATATGCACGCGTATGTTCATTGCAGCACTATTCACAATAGCGAAAACATGGAATCAAGCTAGATGCCAATCAACAGTAGACTGGATAAAGAAAATGTGGTTCATACACACCATGGAATACTATGCAGCCAAGATCATGTCTTTTGCAGCAACATGGATGGGGCTGGAGGCCATCATCCTAAGCAAACTAACACAGGAACAGAAAACCAAATACCACATGTTCTCACTTATAAGTGGGAGCTAAACAATGAGCACACAAGGATACTAGGAGGGGAACAATAGATACCAAGACCTACTTTGAAGGTGGAGGGTAAAATAAAGGCGAGTCTCAAAAACTACCAATTGGGTACCATGCTTACTGCCTAGATGATGAAATACACACAACTTACCTGTATCACAAACCTGCACAGTGCCCCTGAGACTAAAAGTTAAAAAAAATTATCTATTGGGTGTAATGTTCACTCTTGGGGTGATGGGTACACTAGAAACCCAATCCCCACCATTACAGAACGGGACACATGCACCTGCACATGTACCCCCCCAAATCTATGATACTAAACAATCAATAAATACATAGGAGAAGTCAAGTATACTCGAGATAAGAGTTCACAAACTCAGGCCTGTTATCTTTAGACTCCTCTCCCCAAGAAGGAAGAGTTACTGTGGGCTCTGCAGTCACCTAAAATAAACATACCTCTTTCCTCCCTCCTGGAAGTTTATATTATTTTTAAAAGTCATCAGCATAGATGATCATTTAGCAGGATACAGAGTTTGAAAACTATGTAACTTAGTTTGTTCAAGGATGATTTATATAATAGATAAATTCTTAAGACAGATATATGATAATCAAATTTTTACAAAATATATCAAAATTAAAAACGTTTTTAAAGTAATGTAGGCCCTTTGTCAAAACTTTAGGAAACACAGTTTACTAGTGGAGACCAGCAGCCATCAGTATTCTTCTCTTCTAATATTGTAGCAAGCATCCATCTTTCTTCCTGTGAAGCGTTAAACTGTCTAGACCAGAAATACCTACATTGATGTTATATCCTGCTTTTTTATCACTTAGCATTAATTATATCATGAGTATTTTCCCTGAAACACAGGAAACATTTTACAAATGTTATTTTAAGAGACCACACAGCATTTGATCAAATAGACTGATCATAATTTCTGTAACCATTTCCCTAATGCTGAACACGTAGCTTCTTTTTAATTCTTTATAGTTATTTTTTAAAATGCTTCAGGAAATACTTTTGTGCATTAATCCTGGTAGTCAGGATTATTCCCTTAAGACAGATTTCCAGAAACAGAACTACTAGGTCAAGGAATAAGAATAATTTTAAGGTTCATCACACTGCTTTCCAAAATGGCATTCATTTACCCTTCATTATATGCAAGAATATCACATTTCACAAAATCTTTGTTAAGCTGCATCAAAAATGGCAGCTTACTGTACTTTCGATTTGTATTTATTTGATTACTAATGAAGTTGAACAATTTTTCTTGCATTCGGTAAGCCGTGTGTGTTTGTTTCCCCTTCTGCAAAGTCAGTTTGACTGACTTTGTCCCTTTAACTACTGTGGTCTTAATGTTGATATTAGCAATTTGTATTAAAAATTCTATATTAAAGATATTCATGCTTCCTTGTAATTTTTTACATTCTCTGCAGATTGTCGCCTGCCCTTTGATTTTGTCAATGTACAAATGTTTTCTGATTTATAAAGTTTAATTTTTACATAGTCAAACCTGTCCATATTTTCTCTTGTGATACCTTCTATTCTTTCAAGCTTAGAAACTTCTTTATCCATATATTTCCTTCTAGACATTTTTTTATATATTTAATCTTTTTTCTTTGGTTGTTTTGAGACAGAGTTTCACTCTTATTGCCCAGGCGGGTGTGCAGTGGTGTGATCTTAGCTCACTGCCCCCTCTACCTCCTGGGTTTAAGTGATTCTCCTGCCTCAGCCTCCCAAGTAGCTGGGATTACAGGCGTCTGCCATCATGCCCGGCTAAGTTTTGGATTTTTAGTACAGATGGGGTTTCACCATGTTGGCCAGGCTGGTCTCGAACTCCTGACCTCAGGTGATCTGCCTGCCTTGACCTCCCAAAGTGCTGGAATTTTTACTTTTTTCAATGTTGGGAGATAACTTCTCCCCAGCATTGTACCCAAATATTGGTAGCATCTTATCACAGGAAGAGCCAGATTACAAATGAACAAATATTCATATTTATGCATATTTGGTTCTTATCTCTTTTTTTTTTTTTTTTTTTTTTTTTTTTGAGATGGAGTCTCGCTCTTGTCACCCAGGCTAGAGTGCAGTGGTGTGATCTTGGCTCATTGCAACCTCTGCCTCCCAGGTTTAAGCGATTCTCCTGCCTCTGCCTCCCGAGTAGCTGGGACTACAGGTGTCTGCCACCACACCGGCTAATTTTTGTATTTTTAGTAGAGATAGTGTTTCACCATCTCGGCCAGGCTGGTCTCGAACTCCTGACCTCAGGTGATCCTCCCACCTTGGCTTCCCAAAGTGCTGGGATTATAGGCATGAGCCACCACACCCAGCCTGGATTTTAATCTCTTATAGGGAGACTGAAGCATCATAAGCCTAACGGAAAATGACTACTTTCTTCAAATCAAAGAGTATTTCATAAGGGTGCTGAGATTTTAATAGACATCTGTAAGAAATGTAAAAAACAAACAAACAAACAAACAAAAACAAAATATATTCAGGGAAAACTTATAGGAAAAGATGTCCTATGTATAAAGCCAAAGTGGATACTGGCACAGGAATTAGGCATTGGTGTTCTCAAAGTTGGCAGAAGGTACTCCCGGGAAAATGAGACGCTGTTTCCAATGCAGGCCCAGGACCGTGACTGCTTGTGGGATGTGCTAACAGGTACCTGTGAGGCTGCTGCCCTGAACCCTCCTATCTGGAATCCAGGCTAAAGACCCCGCAGCCAGTGTTACACCGCAAGATTACAAAGCAAATGGCTTAGTTCTGCTAAGACCTAGGCATAAAAGAAGGAAGAAGTCCTGACAAGAGAGTCCCAGCAATCTGAGCACCCGACTGTGGAGCCCTGGGGGGAACATCCCATAGGCTGCTGATACGGTTTGGCTGTGTCCCCTCCCAAATTTCATCTTGAGGTGTAGCTCCCCTAATTCCCACATGCTGTAGGAGGGACCCAGGGGGAGATGACGGAATCACGGGGGCGGTTTTCCCACACTGTTCTCACGTTGTAAGTCTCACGAGATCTGACGGTTTCACAGGAGGTTAATTTCATCTTGAATTGTAGCTCCCATAATTCCCACGTGCTGTGGGAGGGACGGGGAGGGGGAGATAATTGAACCATGGGCGTGGTTCCCCCCATACTGTTCTCACGATAGTAAGTCTCACGAGATCTGACGGTTTTCTAAGAGTTCTCCTCTTTGGCCTCGCTCTCGTTCTCTCTTGTCTGCCACCGTGTTAGACGTGCCTTTCACCTTCCACCATGATTGTGAGGCCTCCCCGGCCACATGGAACTGTGAGTCCATTAAACATCTTTGTGTTTATAAAGTACCCAGTCTCGGGTGTGTCTTTATCAGCAAAGTGAAAACAGACTAATACGACTGCTTTCAACTTTGTTAACACACACCCTTCCAGCTCTAGAGAAGACAGGTCTCTTCCCTGCCACACAGAAGGCGCAAAGTTCTAACTTCTGGGAGATCACACGGGTGGTAGGGGGCTTACCTCTAATTTAGGGGCTTCTTGAGAAAGAAAACTCTCAGTGTACATCTAGAACAAGAACACTCCGCAGCCTGAGGTTCACGAACCCTGAGATCACCCAAACACCCATTTCCAGCACATCTAATTGTTAGCATAAAATCATCTGTAAACATTGCTTCTTTGTGGCTTAAGAATAACAATGAGATAGACTTTAAATTACAGTTTGCTGTTTTGTTATGGAAATGTTAACTAGGTGTGTTTGGCCTAGGAAACATCATTATCTTTTGTTTTCCTGGGGAAAATGATACTGCAAAGTTAATCAGAGTTAACTTTCCAGATCTGGAATAACAGAAGAACAGATTTATTATACCATATTTCCCAGAATTTGAACAAAAAGCATCAACGATGCAAGATAATGACAGTTCACCGTTTTTATTATGGTAAAATATATGCAAACTTTATTATATTAACCACCTTTAAGTGTACAGTGGCATTCAGTACATTCACATTGCTATGTAACCATCACCACCACCATCTCCAGAACTTTTTCATCTTCCCAAATTGAAACTCTGTATGTTAACCAATAACTCCCCATTCCCCTTAACTCCAACCCCTGACAACCACCATTCTACTTCCTGGCTGAGTCTGATTACTTTATGTACCTCATGTAAGTAAAGCCATATAATATTTGTCCTTTGTGACTGGCTTATTTCACTTGGGATTATGTCTCCAAGGTTCATCCATGTTGTAGCCTGTTTCAGAGTTTCATTCCTTTTCTGAACAATATTCCATTGTAAATACATAGACCACATTTTGCTCATCCATCCACTGATGGACATTGGACTGTTCCCACCTTTTGGCTACTGTGAATAATGTTGCTACGAACATGGGTGTACAGATATTTGTTTGAGTCCCTGCTTTCCATTCATTTGGGTTTATACTCAGAAGTGGAATTGCTGAATCATACGTAATTCCATGTTTAATTTTTTGAAAAACTGTCATATCATTTTCCAAAGCAGCTGCAGGATTTTACGTTCTCAGCAGCAACACACACAGTTCAGTTTTAAAATCTGAACATCTTTGTAAGACGAACTAACTTGGGAGCTAGTTCCTTAAAACATATCTTTGTCATCGGTTTGCAAAGCACAGGGGGAAAGTTGAAATGTCTCTCTAAATTGAGCTATTCAATCAAAACCAAACATGATGGTAGGAAAGTAAGATCTCGGGACAAATAGGGGCTATTGAAGAGAGAGAGGTGGGTTTTGCTGGTTCCCGCACTGGCCTCACTTGCTGCCTACTCTCCCAGCTTCACCAACCACAACTCAGTTCTACCGTCTTGAATTTGCCTTTTTTTTTTTTTTTTTTTTTTTTTTTTTTTTGAGATGGAGTTTCACTCTTCTTGCCCAGACTGGAGTGCAATGGTGCAATCCGGGCTCACTGCAGCCTCCACCTCCGGGGATCAAGTGATTCTCCTGCCTTAGCCTCAGAAATAGCTGGGATTACAAGCATGTGCCACACGCCCGGCTAATTTTTGTATTTTTAGTAGAGATGGGTTTTTGCCATGTTGGCTAAGCAGGTCTCGAACTACTGACCTCAAATGATTCACCCATCTCGGCCTCCCAAAGTGCTGGGATTACAGGTGTGAGCCACCGTGCCTGGCCTTGAATTTGCCTCTTGATTCCAATTTCAGTGTTGAATGACCTCATTCATCCTCATCATTCAAACTTGAATTTCCTCAAGATCAGAAAAATAATCCTCAACCACAATTTTCATCATATCATCTAGAGCTCAAAAACATGAATTCCACATCCTTTGCCTGTTCTTCAAGGCCCTTAACCAACTTTCCCTATCGTCTGTCTAATAAATATTCTAATAACTCTTTATTATCACCTCTGATAGCCATGTAAACTGTGTTACACTCTCATCGCCCTCCTCCTCTCCAACATAACTACTCAATCCCACTCGGAAAACTGAAGCACCAAGAGCCCTTCCAATCCACATTCTCCTAAAGTACAGGTGGGTGCACTGAGCCTTTTGTCAAGACAAGAACCCAAATCATCTCTTGTACTGTCTCTCAGGCTGGTTAAAAGAAAACGACCACAGCAACACTCCTCTGCATTAGCCAAACCACTAGTTATGTGTAGTGTCAAAGGTCTTTTTTTGTATAAATGTGTGGGGTCCAAGTGTAATTTTGTTACATGGATACATTCCATACTGGTGAAGTCAGAACTTTGAAGGCATCCATCACTGGAATAAACTACATGGTGTCCATTCAGTAATTTCTCATTCCTCATCAATCTCCCCCACCTTTGCAATCTCCACTGTCAGTCTTTCTCCATTGTCTACGTCCATGTGTATACATTATTTAGCTCCCACTTATAAGTGAGAACATGCAGTATTGGTCTTTTTGTGTCTGATTGTTCCACTTAAGATAATGGCCTCCAGTTCCAGGCAAAGATCTTATCATCTTTCATTCTGGAGAATTAAATTCCTTAGAAAAGTATTTGATCTCAGAAAAAAAAAAGAAAAAAAAAAGTATTTGGCTTTTTGTCCAACATTACTATAGTTCCTTAAGTGGTGATGATGATGATGATGATATAATAATACTCTTTATGTCTGATGTCACTTTAATTTACAAAACACTTCCGATATTTCATTTGATTCTGTCTGAAAGATAAGCAGGGCAGGTACTAAGATTCCCACTTTACAGAAGGCCAAGTTAGAGATACATAACTTAGAGCCTGGCTAAGTAACAGGAAAGGAAGTTAGACTAAAACCTCCAGGTGTTCGGACTACTGACCTCATGACCTCTCACCTTTGACTCCTCCACCCCCTTTCAAGCTCACTTTCTCAGAACAGCTCCTGTCAACAGGATTCACTGGGATGCCTTTCACCTCACAGATGTAGGAAGCTTATCGTATCCCGGGGAATAACTTATTAAGTCTGTTTAGCTGGTTTACTTGCACCCAAATAAAGCAAAAAATGAAGAAACTCAGTAAGGTTCTTGTGGACGACATTTAACCCAAGGTTACGGAAGCAGGATCCATTCTTTGCAAAAGTGTCTTTTCTTTAACTCTCGAGGCTGTAGCCACCATCACTAGAACCCAGCTCACCCCATGACTCATCGAAGGGGGCATTCTGTTGATGTGGCTGTTATTTAGAAAATTAGCACACGTGGGAGAGGGGACCATCTTAAGAAAATATAGGGCCAGGCGCACTGGCTCAAGCCTGTAATCCAACACTTTGGGAGGCCAAGGTGGGTGGATCACGAGGTCAGGGGTTCGAGACCAGCTTGACCAACATGGTGAAACCCTGTCTCTACTAAAAATACAAAAATTAGCTGGGCATGGTGGCGAGCGCCTGTAATCCCAGCTACTCAGGAGGCTGAGGCGGGAGAATCGCTTGAACCCGGGAGGCGGAGGTTGCACTGAGCTGAGATCGCGCCACTGCACTCCAGCCTGGACAACAGAGAGACACGCCGTCTCAAAAAAAAAAAAAAAAAAACATATATATAAATAGCTTTTATTTAACTCTCAAGGTTGTAGCCAGCATCACTAGAACCCAGCTCAGCCCATGACTCATCAAAGGGGGCATTCTGTTGATGTGGCTGTTATTTAGAAAATTAGCACACGTGGGAGAGGGGACCATCTTAAGAAAATACAAATATTAGAAATACAAGTGAATAAACTGGTGGTAAATGGAATCCTTGATGCTGGTCCGTAAATCGCCAGATGACAGCTCATTCCCGTGACACATGGTTGGAGTGTCCCACTCCTTCAGACTTTGAGAGAAAGGAGAGACCACAGTGTTTGTTGAGTGACACAAAGCTGACTTCCGGGGTAATGAGAGCCTCAGAAAGCATCTTTAGATCCACTTAGTCCCAACACAACTTGTGTCTTTGGATTTTATCCAGAACCCCCTCCCTTCCTTGTGCTATTCTTGAAGGTTGGAAACCAGGTTTCATTAAGTATCTCCGCCACCTGATTACCTGAAGTCAGGAGTTCGAGACCAGCCTGGCCAATATGGCAAAACCCCTTCTCTACTAAAAATACAAAAATTAGCCAGGTGTGGTGGCAGACACCTGTAATCCCAGCTACCCAGGAGGCTGAGGCAGGAGAATCGCTGAAACCTGGAGGGGGCAGAGGCTGCAGTGAGACAAGATTGCACCACTGCACTCCAGCCTAGGTGACAGAGCAAGACTCTGTCTTAAATTTAAAAAAAAAAAAAAAAAAGTATTTCCACCACCTTAGCACACAGCAGAATGCCAAAAATGTGAGTTGAATAAATTTGAATTGAATGATTAGCATAATCCCAGAGAAGCAATAAAAAATTTGGCTCTGAACACTAACTATGGATTTGGATGTCTAGGATTCCAATCTGGAATCCCCGGATCTCCCATTGTACTGGGCTGCAAATAGCCAGAGAAATGTCTAATTAAGTGCTCTGGGCAGACTTTTGCAGTGCAAGCAAGACATGCTCTGTATCTGCTGCAGCAATAATAAACCTCTATCTGCCATCTCAGATTTAGGAGGAAGCAACCAGGTGCCCACACTCACTAAACACAATTCACCACTCATTACACAGCCACTGTTTTCTCAGAGGTAGAAGGTTTGGGTGCAGCTCCGCTTATAATCAAAGAACCTGAGAAGTTCGTTTTAATTGCGTCAGTGAGAAACTGCTCTCTTGAAGGTACACAGGCTTAATTATTTTGTGATGAGAAGTAACACTCCATATTTAATTTGTTGCATAAATTCGTATTTTAAAATTCTGACTCCTGTTTTTACACAGGACAGATGAGTACTTTCGATTTTCAATACTTTCCCCCAAGATTTTAAAATCAAATAGTCAATGAAAGAACATTAAAAGTGAACGTGCTTCCCCAGAGATTATAAAGACACGTTTGTGTACCTGTGTGCACAGATGACGATGCGCATGTGTACACACAAACGCCAAGGCCAGTCTAAAGCCAACCCAGGGTCCACTCTCCATTCTCACTCAATGTGCTATAGGGCTGAGCTATTTCTTGCAGTATGTCCAAGATGTTTTAAGACCTGGCCTGGCGCGCATGTTACGAAGTGTTAAAGTCACCTTGACACTCTACCATTCAATCTGCCTTTGTGTCTAGTGCCCCAAAAGGGAATCTCCTACAAGGTCATTCCATCCAGTGGCTTCTATCTTGTGTCACTAGTCTTGGATTTTGGTAAAAATAAGCCTAGCATCTCACCTCCCCCCACTTTCCCAGAGCTATATCTGATCCTTGGGGGACTTGGAGGAAAACCACAGGCATACTTAAGAAAGCTCCAGAAAAAAAAACAAAACAAAACAAAACAAAAACCTCCCACCCATACCTCTTGCAGGAGGAGGTTAGGGGTCAAGATGTAGGAAAAAATCCAATGAAAGCAAGAATGTAGTCAAAAACAGAGAGACGGCTTCATCAAATAACTATATGACAGCACCCCAACAAAAAACTCCATCACTCTGTCTGCCCTTCTGACAACCTGCTTGGCAGCTTTGCCCTGGTGCCACCACAGCTTAATCGTGTCATACCGCCAGGCCTTTTTCTGATGCTTAATTTGCTTTGTTCCTCAACCCCATGCGGGTGAGGAGGTCAAGCTTTCTTCTGATGAGTGCCACGGCCCTGGAGTCCATCTCACACCTGCAGGTTGCTTCTGTGACAGTTCTCCCACCCTCAGAAGATATGTTAGAGATTTTGGCAGGATCTCCAATTCCAGCTTGCTCATGTAACAAATTCTTATGTCAGTCTTTGCAATCTTGATTCTACCCAGCATGTGATGGCCACTACATATGTTTTGTTAGAAAATAAAGGACAGAAAAGAAAATCCACAATGGTCATTCTAAATCTATTTTCCTGAAACCTGAATGAGTCTGGAAAATGTCTTTATGCAAGAAAAATGAATGATCTTAACTCAAAATGGACCATATATCTAAATGTTGGAACTAGAACGACAAACTCTTAAGACAAAAATCTAGAAGTAAATCTTCATGATCTTGGATTAGACAATTTCTTAGATACCAAAAGCAATACAAGAATAAAAGAAAAAAAAATAAAAGCAATAAAAGAAAAATTGATCAACTGGATCTCATCAAACATAAAACTTTTGTGCTTCAAACACCATCAAGAAAGTGAAAAGATAACTCACAGACCAGGAGGAAATACTGGCCAGTCTTATATCTGATAAGAGACTTATATCCAGGATATATTAAAGACTTACAACTCAACAACGACAACAAAAATAGCCCAATTAAAAAACACCAAAAGAGTTGAATAAATATTTTTTCCAAAGAAAATATATGAATGGTCAGTAAGCACACGAAAAGATGCTCAACCTCATTGGTCATTAGTGAAATGCAAATCAAAGCTACAGCGTGATACTAGAATCAAAAGCCTCATCTATTGCTGGGAGGAATATAAAATGGCGTTGCCATTTGGGAAAAGAGTTTGGAAGTTTCTCAAAATGGGGCCAGGCGAGGTGGCTCATGCCTGTAATCCCAGTACTTTGGGAGGCCAAGGCAGGTGGATCACGAGGTCAGGAGTTCAAGAACATCCTGGCTAACACGGTGAAACCCTGTCCCTACTAAAAACACAAAAAATTAGCCGGGCGTGGTGGCACACGCCTGTCGTCCCAGCTACTCGGGAGGCTGAGGCAGGAGAATCATTTGAACCTAGAAAGTGGAGGTTGCAGTGAGCCAAAATGGCGCCACTGCACTCCAGCCTGGGCAACAGAGTGAGACTCTTATCTCAAAAAAAAAAAGGAAGTTTCTCAAAATGTTAAACATAGAATTGCCAGACCAACTAGCAATTCCACACCTAGGCATCTATCCCTAAGAAATGAAACCATATGTCTACACAAAGATTTACACACAAATGTTCATAGCAGCATTATTGATAATAGCCAAAAACTAGAAATAACCCACATAGCCATCGATTGGTGAAAGGATATACAGCAATGGTATGTTCATACAGTGGAATATTACCTGGCAAGAAAAAGAAATGAAGTACTGATACAAGTGAAGCATGTGATACATGCCACAACAGGGTAAACCTTGAAAACACTGTACCAACTCAAAGAAGCCATCTACAAAAGCCTCAGATTGTATGACTTTGTTTATGTAAAATGGCTACAAAAGGAAAATCTATAGAGACAGAAAGCAGATTAGTCGTTTCCTGTGCTTGGGAGTGGAGTGGGGTGAAGACTGACTGGTAATGGGCCATTTCCTTGTGGAGTGACAGAAATGTTCTAAAATTAGATAGTGATGATGGCTGCAAACCTGGCAATACACGGAAATGCATTGAGCTGGACATTTAAAACAAGTGAATTTCATGGCATATAAATTGTCTCAATAAAGCCATTTTTTTATAGAAGAATGATCTCAGATTCCTAACTGACCAAGAGTTAGGCCCACACACATTTAAAACAGGTTAATTTTATGGCACATAAATTATATCTCAATAAAGCCACTTTTTGGAAGGGAATGATCTCAGATTCCTAACTGAACAACAGTTAGGCATGCACACAAACTATCTGGTCCTCAAAATTAGCATTAGCTAGACTGCGGTGGCCAGCATCTCCTCCTCTGCCATCTCACTGTCCCTACTTCCTTCTTCTGTCTCACAAAGCTGACACTAGAAGGCTCTTGCCATAAAAAAATAGACCCAACAGTCTGACAGTTTCCCTAAAAATCATGATTTCCCAAGAAAATCAGTCCTAAAAGAAATCAAAGGAATAAACCAAAAACATGAAGTACTTTGAAACCTGTTGCTAGGTTTGCCTACACCTCATAACCAACCCAGCTACAGACACACCACAGGTCCTTTCCGAACATGGTCAGGTGCAGCCATGTTTATGTTTGCTGGGCTATAAAATAATGGAAGAAATTTTTTTTTTTTTTTTGCTTTTTTTTTTTTAACTTTACTACGTTTTTACGTTTTTCTCTCCTGAATTCTCCTGAGCTAATGTGATACAATCTTGAAAATTTACACCATAATGAGATCAAGAAGCATTGGCAACAGCCTCTGCAGTAAATTGGCATCCGTGCTAATCGATAACCTACTTTCAAATGAAAAGAGGCAGACCCCATCCATCCTCTGCACCAAGGCTGCCAAGCAACAGAACACACCGCCTTCTCAGGGTGAGAGCTAATTGCTGCTCTCACAAAGACAGGGGCAATCTTATCCAGGTGATCCATTAGCTGGAAACTACTAGAAAAGGAGCAAGAAAGAAGGGGGAGAAATCAGGGTAAAGAGGTTAAACAGCACAAAAGTGATTTCAAAGGAAAAAAAAGGGCTTGAATTTGTATGTGAAAGAGATAATGATGAGAAACTTTAATGCAGAAACATCACTGAGAGCTTTGGCAAATTCCTCTCTGGCACAATCATTGTTGCAACTCTCAGGCCTCTCAATGTCTGACACGGTCTGTCACAGACTAGGACGGGGAAGAATGGGGTGCACAACGTCCCCCACCCCATCTTGCCCACAAAAGAAAGTAAGAATCCTGCAGTTGGTGTTCAAGGTTACAGTGAACTACAATCGCTTCACTGCACTCCAGCCAGGGTGACAGAGCAAGACCCCATCTCTAAAAAAGAAAAAAACAAAAAGAATCCTGCAGCAGTGACTCTAGAAGGACCCCAAATCCTGCTCTGGTCACGAACAAGTGTATGAATGTCTCTGTAGCCTGACTTCTTTCTGTTCCCCCACCCCCCACCACCGCCACCACCATTTCCATGGTGACCACTGGCCCATGAGCTGCACATCTGCCACAGGCAGGAAAACTAACACAGTACTCTGGACAGCATGAGCACAGCTGAAGATTTTCTAAAGTGACTGCAAATCCCCTCTCTTAAAGGACTGGGCCACATTTAGTCAACGTTCAGGAAATAGAAATTGGTAATGCATTTACTTGGGCTAAGTATTTTAAAAGAGATGATTACCTCATTTGCCTATAACCCTGAAAGGAAGGTGTTCTCCCCATTTTACAGATGCGGAAGTTGAGGAAGGACAGAGTTGAGTAAGTTGCCCAAACTGCAGCATTATTTAAGAGGAGAGCCAGAATTAGAACCCAGACTCCCTGGACTCCAACGGCCACACTCTTAACCACTCCTCTCTTTCTCTCTCTCTCTGCTACCTGCAGGATTTAAAGTTGAATGTTTACCCCAAAGAGAGAGATACATGAGTCTCTCCCACTCTTAGAAATGGGGGAGTATCTGACATCCTCCAATATTTCATAGGGAGACAAAAGTTCCAGTGAAGCCAAATGTTTCAAAAGCAAAATATCTCTGATATTTCTTTAAAAGCATGGCAACAGCCTCTTGCCTGTCTCCAGCTGAGATCTTGCTTCCAAATATCCCTGCTGCTGCCAGCAATTATCCAGGTACACAGATCTGGTCCCCTGCTTACAGTTCTTCATCAGGATACGGGGGGTGGGGTCCCTGGCCAGGCCGCCCAGGCGCTGCCTCCTCTGCTCACTGTCTTTGCCGTCACCACCCAGGCCCACACAGGCCATGCGCCAGGTGCTTCATGCCTCACTGCCTCTGCCCCGCAGCTGCAGCTCTCCAGAACACCCAGTCCACCCTCTGTCTCCAACGCAAACACCTGCTTGTCCTCATGGCTGAGAGGAAAGGTCCATCCCTGGTCCTTCTGACACTTCCTGGATAACCCGAATTCGACCCACCCACTCTTGTGCCGCAGCCTTTATGACACTTGTTTGCTTGTTTACACACTTATCTCCCCCTCCTGGTTGGTAAACATCTCATGACCAATGTTGGGGTCTCCTTCGTGTTTTTGTTTTGTTTTGTTTTTGAGTCGGAGGCTCACTGTCGCCCAGGCTGGAGTGCAGTGGCGCGATCTCGGCTCACTGTAACCTCCGCCTCCTGGGTTCAAGTGATTCTCCTGCCTCAGCCTCCCGAGTAGCTGGAATTACAGGCGCTGCCACCTCACCCAGCTCATTTTCATATTTTTAATAGAGGCAGGTTTCACCGTGTTGGCCAGGCTGATCTCAAACTCCTGACCTCAGGTGACCCGCGTGCCTCAGCCTCCCAAAGAGCGAGGATTACAGGCGTGAGCCACCGCCCTGGCCTCCTTTGTTTTTGAATCCATAGTATTTAACACAGAGAAAGTGGCACATATTGGGAGCTTAATAAATGTGTGATAAATGAATATGTGAATGAATGACTTAATGAGGTCACTTGGATCTTTCTCTTTAAAGCATTCTCTGGAGAATTTCAAACCCTATTTTATTTAAAAATACCTTAGAGTGGGGAGGGGGAAATGGGAGCCAAGAGAACTAATTGTTGCTTTCTCAAAGACGGGGCAGTCTTTTTAAATATCGTTTTGCCTATTTACAAGTTTTCATTAAATATCTCTAATGCTTAGAATATCTGTCAAATATGAACATTTGTACACAGCTTAAAGTACAAATGTCAGTAATTATTTAAAAAAAAAAAGAAAACATGGTTAAGAATTATTCCAAATAAATGCTTTCATAAGAATTATTTACCTGGAGGCAAGTTCCACATCAGGAGCCTGAGGAGTAAGGGACAGAGCCCCCATTTGCTCAGATGGTTGTAGAGCTGGACCCACATGCTCTCCACTCAGAAACTGCATGTGGCAGCCCACATCACAGGCGGTACCGCCAGCCCTTATCCTCAAAACCCAAGGTGACACCAGGCTTGACACGGGCAGTCTTACTCAGGTGATCTATTGGTAGAAACTACTAGAAAAGGAGCAAGAAAGGGGGAGGAAATCAGGGTAAAGAGGTTAAACAGCACAAAAGTGATTATTAAACACTTTAATAACAAAAGTTATTGCTTAATGCATTCGGAGTTTTAGTTTGAGATGATGGAAATGGATGGATGGTGGCGATGGCTGTGCAATGATATGAAGGTATTTAAAGCCACTGAGCCATACGCTTAAAAAGGAATAACATGGGAAATTTTATGCTATATATATTTTACTACAATTAAAAAGGAAAAAAACCTTAGAATAAAGACTACCAAGAGACTGATGACTGAAGAGACAGCCCAAGACTTGGATCACTGAAAGGACTAAGAAAAAAGCATTTGAAAAAAATGCAAAGCCCAAAAGATACCACTCCTTTTATTTTAAAATACAGCCCTAAACCCACGATGACAGCTCCGAAGTCAAACTGGGTTATATGGTTGTGCTTGAAAGCTCTGAACTCCTAGCACAGCACAAACACATAGTAGGCTATCTATTTTCTGAACGTGACTAGCATCACTTGAATAAGTGGCTCAAAGCGTAGGAATTATCCTGATGAACAGATCTTTTTGCTGTAACAAAGCAGTGATAGTGAGATGTGACCTCTGTGATTTGATACACTCCTAAGGGACAAAATATCTCTGCCCAAAAACATCACAATCTAGCTGCCCAAGATAGTTCTGCCCACCTGCACAACCTGGCCTCATTCTCAATCTTCAGATCTTTCCTAGGTGGAGGCTAACCCCGGTCTAAATCCACACCAGATCTTCATGTAACCTTTTTACCTTCTCTCTTAACAAAAAACCGTAATCCCCGCTGTCCAAGTCTTTCATTTTCTCTGCTAAAAACATAGGACCTGAAGCCATTAAACTTGTGATAGGAAAAACCAGGGTTCCAGAGGTTCAGGAGAGCATTTTTCTCCCAGTCTCATTTGAAGGGTCATTTTGCTAATCAGAAACAGGCCTAAACTGCCATCACCATTATCCATCACCAGAAGGCCAGGGGGAAATATACACACACACACACCCCCCACTAAGGACAAGTAAAATCAAAACCAAAAGGCAATGAATCCTATCCCTTCATTTCATATACAGTGAGGTAAATAACGGTGCTATAGCAACTTCATTGGCAGAGACCCAGGATGCCAGGAAGTCACCTCTCCTGCCCTTTGCTTCACTGGCTTGCTCGGCCGGGCCATTCCTCAGTGTGAGCCGTGTGCACTGTCACCGTACATGCCCCCAACACAGTCCAGGTTCTTCCGAAGTTTGACACCCAAAGCCATTCCCACAAAAATATCTCTAAACAGGGTTTCCTCTTTAAAATAAAATACAGAATAATAAAAAAAAAATAGGGTTTCTTGGCAACACTCTTTTAAGAGCTAGTGTTACCCTAGGGGGAAGTAGGAATCAATAAAGGCAGGGTTGTCTTTTTTTTTTTTTTAAAGGGGCGGGGGGTTGGGGGAGAAAAATGGGCCAGGTGCAGTCACTCATACCTATAGTCCCAGTGCTTTGAGAGGCTGAGGCAGGAGGCTTGAGGCCAGGCATTTGAGGCCAGCCTGGGCAACACAGCAAGACTCCCATCTTTACAAGCAATTTAAAAAATAGCTAGGCATGATGGCACACACCGGTAGTCCCAGCTACTCAGGAGGCTGAGGCAAGCAGATCACTTGAGCCAGGGAGTTTGAGGCTGCAGTGAGCTAGGATCGTGCTGCTGCACTCCAACCCAGGTGACAGAACAAAACCCTCTCTCTAGAAATTACTTAATTAATTAAAAACAAAGGGAATGGCCATACCCCTGTGTGTCTGTGCTTAAAGACTGTATGGCAAAAAGCTGGCCAAGGCTACCAGAGAGCTCTCTGTAAACTACCAATTCACAAAAGTACCAGAGGCTGTTCAATGCTTCATCCTAGGTTATATTCAAAAGTAAACATGACCTTTAAAAGACACAGGAAGACTCATCTGAAAGTCAGAGGCCCCATCACCTGCTAGCCCATCCTGTGAGCCACATTCTTTCCACTACAGATGAAGGCATGGTTAATAGGAGTTGGCCAGGTGACCCCCCGGTGTCCCGGAAGCCTTTAGACTGGGTATGAAAGCACTGAAGTAGGTTCCCTGACTAGCTGGCATCTTGTGGGGAGTGGCTCACATGGGGCATTTTATGTAACACCCATCAGGGCCTTTGGCAGCTTTCATCCCTCCAACTCCAGGCTTGCCAGCAAGTATGCACCTCCAGGAGCATCTGGGATGCAGAAAAAGAAGGAAATAAATCCCATGCTAGACCGGGGGAAGGATGCTTCCTGAACTCTGGTCTCCTTCCATGAAATATGGCATTCTACTTACTAGTAAGTTCCAGTATGACCTTCATAGATCTGACATTACTTTTCCCTAAACAAATACGTTTTGAAGGTCAGGCGCGGTGTCTCACACCTGTAATCCCAGCACTTTGGGAGGCTGAGGCGGGCAGATCATCTGAGGTCAGAGGTTCGAGACCAGCCTGACCAACATGGAGAAACCCCCTCTCTACTAAAAATACAAAATGAGCTGGGTGTCGTGGCGTATGCATGTAATCCCAGCTACTTGGGAGGCTGAGGCAGGAGAATCACTTCAACCCAGCAGGCAGAGGTTGCAGTGAGCCAAGATCGTGCCCCAGCCTGGGCAACAAGAGTAAGACTCTGTCTAAAAAAACAAAAAAAAGTTATATACATATATATAAAATATATATATAACATATAATATATGTGTGTGTGTGTTGAAAAGAAAATGCCAGTGTCTCACAGGGAAGAAACATTGAGGCAAAATTTCTGAGAATATAATTTCTCCGCCCTTCAATAAAGCCCATGACTCTTTTAACTACACAGGAAGAGAAAACAATTAGAAATGGAACAAATGAAAGAGGCTTTTGAGTAAATATGATTACAATAAAAGAGATCACGTGACTTGAATGATGGTCTCTTCACTATTTTTAATCACGGATGGACTTAGTGACTTTCCACACTTTGCCACAAAACTGCATCTTCTAATTTTTTATACTTGCTTTTAAAAAAAATCTTGCATTGACAGAATCTCAAAGGATCTCAACCAACAGAAATGTGCCCTCGGCTGGCATTTGTAGGGCTAGTAGCCACCCAAAACCTCAAAATAAACAGGCAACCATCCCTATTTACTTTCCCTCTTCCCAGTTCCCTGTTGATTCTGTGTTCTCGTCTCCACCTCACCTAAATAATCCATCATAATCACGTTCACTGCACATAGTAATGCACTTTACAAAAGCATCTCTAGAAATTGAAGCTCCATTCTTAGATTTTCCCAGAGTTACTTCTAGCTGCTATCTAGTGTGTATGTCACCCTATCCTCCTTCCTTTCTGTACTGAAATGCACTAGAGTCTGGAGGCAGATTGGCTCGGGGTTGTAATGGAATATGTAGCCTTTCACCTCCGGGTCACTATGCTGAACCTGGGCCACATCAGCAGCATCTGAAAGCAGTTACTGTACCATCTAATGGCCTTGCTTGAGACAAAAGCCACTGTTCTAGCTTTTCACCCTGGTGGGAAGTCTCAACCAGGAGAGACAGCAAGGAATGAGCCATGGGCCCCCAGGAGAAACTCCCAGTTAGCCACAGTCCGTGAGAATGGTTTGAAGGAGTCCTTTGCAAGAGAAGCTTGGAGGCTTCATAATCTGATGACTGTGGTACTTCATCCGTGACCAGGGACCACGGTATACATTATGATAATTCCCATTCCTTAACCCAGGAAGCATGAGACACCTACAAAAAGGTAGAGAAATTTCAATAAACCCTGAAATCTCACAAGCTCCAAAGGGCCCTTCTCCAGAAAAGCCCGAGGAGGAGTAAAGCCAAAGAATTGGCAGGAGACGTCAGCTCTGTCCTAAGTTCACTGGTGACACTGATCAAGGGTCCAGAGCCTAGAACAGTGCCTGGCACAGAATTGATACTGTAAAAATAGTTGCTGAGGGGCCGGGCATGGTGGCGCACGCCTGCAGTCCCAGCTACCTGGGAGGCTGAGGTGGGAGGATCCTTTGAGCCCAGGAGTTTGAGGCTACAGTGAGCTATGATTGTGACACTGTACTCCAGCCTGGATGACAAAGCAAGGTTCTGTCCCAATAAATACATACATACATACACAGTTGCTGAATAGGAGTAAAAAAAGAGTGTCTTGGCCTGTCCTTCTCTTTTGTCTATTAAATGAATTTAAGAGAGACCACACCACATCTGGCCATGATACTCCTTAAAGGGGTGTTAAGAGAAAGATGGGAAAATAGTGGCAATGGCCCAGTACAGTGTGACCTGAAGAAAGCAGCTATATAACTATAAG